>NC_090842.1:627727-941590 GCF_028021215.1 Eschrichtius robustus
GCCACGTATTTTACTTTCACATGTTATAAACCCAACAATACACTATTACTTTTGCTTTACACAGCAAATTATCTTAAAAAGAAATTTTAAAACTAGAAAAGATTATGCATCTATCCCAATATTCACCATTTCCAGCACTCCTTCACATACATCCACATTCCCATCTGGTATTATTTACCTTCAAAATGAAGTTTCCTTTAACATTTCTCTTAGTGTAAGCCTTTCGACAATGAATTTTCTCAGCTTTTGGGTTTATGAAAACATCTTTTATTTCACATTCATTTTTGAGAAGCATTTCACTGGATATACTATGCCAGGTCCACTTCTCTTTCGGCACTTTAGAGATGGTGACCCACTGTCTGCAGGCCTGCTCTGATCTAACGGTAAGTCAGTGATTGCTTCCCTGTAGATAATGTGTCTCTAACCTCCAGCTTCGTTTATGACTTTTCTTCACCATGGGTTTACAGCAGTTATGATTCAAACTGCTGCTAAATCATATCCTGCTTAGGGTTTGTTGAACTTCTTGGATCTATGGGGTTTTCTTTTGTGTCAAATTTGGGACTTTTTCTGCCACTATTTCATCAGTTATTTTTTCTGCCCAACTTCCTGCCTCTGTTCCGCTCCCACAATTACAGACATTAGACTCCTTGATATTGTCCTACAAAGGACTGAGGTTATTTTTCCCCTTTCTGGACAGTCTGGATAGTGTCTTTGCCTTAACTTCAAGATCACTCACCTTTTCTTCTCAAGTATCTATAATCTGCAATTCAGACCATCAAGCTAGTTATGCATTTCAGATAATATATATTTTTCACATCTGGAATTTGCTCTTTTATAGTTTATACTTCCCTAGTGAGATTCCCTATATTTTCCCTCATTACATTCATGCTTTCCTTTAAATCCTTGAATATATTTATATCTTGTCTTAGGTCTGCGTATGATTTTACCGGGCTTGTTTCTCCTGAATGCTTTGTCTCCTGGTTATGAATCACATTTTCCTGCTTCTTCATGTGTCTGGTAATTTTTTAGTGTGTGCTAGCTGTCATGATGCTACACTGCTGAGTGACTAGATTTTGTCCTTTTACTTAATAAAGTGTTGACGTTTGTTCAGGCAGGCAGTTAATTTACTCGCAGATTAGCACAATACCTCCAAACTTTATTTTCAAGCTATCTTAAGACAGGCATAGAGTACTCTTCACTGGAGGGAGACGTTAGCCCTACTGCTATGGAAGGGCCTTTCTGAAGCCTCCACTGGTCACCAGGCTTCTCGGTTAGGCCTCTGTGTTCTGGTCGGTCAGAGCTGAATGTTTTCCCAACCCTGGGAGCTCGAGTGGTGGTGAGTGTCTCGTGTTGCCCTTCCCCCATTGGCTGTTCTATGCCCAACACAGCTTAGTATCGAGCCCAAGACTCCGAGCAGGTTTCCGGAACTCCTCCTCTCCAGCACCTTCCCCCTTAACTCCAGCCACTTCTACAGATCCCAAATCTGATCTGTCCCCTGGCTCAGCATGAGCACCACGATCTGCTGGGACAGCCTCCCTGTGCCCGGGTTTGATCCCTGGTCGGGGAACTAAGATCCCGCAAGTTGCATGGTGCAGCCGAAAAAGACAAAACAAAGCAAAAAACGCCTTTCGTTTTAGGGCCCCTAAGAGTGCTAACTGGAAAAAAAAAGTTATTTTTCCTATTAAAAGAGGGAAAACATTAAAACTTGACATTACTGAGGAAGTTCTTCTCCAGCATGCAGTCAGGGATGACAAAGCCTCATCTTTCTACCATCTTTCAGTAGGTGGAAACTGGCATGGATGAGGCCACCTCTGCTAAAGGTTTTCTCACAGACTTGAGGACAAAAGAAGTGATGTGACATGACACTAACCTGAAGAATCTTAGAAAATTATTGTAATCCACGACCAAATGTGCCATTGAGCAGTGAAAAAATCTACAGGGGTTCCAATACCACCTGTTACCAAATGCGTTTGTGAATGCGAATCCAGGGTCTGGCTCCTGCTGCCAGCAGAACTGGGCATCAAACATGAAGATGACCAATGTCCGCGAGTCGACGGTCACTGAACAACGTCCAGTTCTTATTCCAGTCAAACAAGAGCAACCTCATCAATGACGCTTACTTTGGAACAAGTTTCCTTTTATTTAATTACACAACTTCGATTTCTTCCAATCTAGATTTCTTTCAGAGACTGGCCACTATATTGTACATGAAAACAGAGAGACATACACACGTAATTCTTCAGAAAAAAATAATCTTCCTCGCTAAAACTTTTCAATGATATAGAATAAATCCTGATAGTTTTTAAAAGCTTGTGGTTTTTTATCAGATTGTCAAAGTGGTCCCTGACCCCAAAACACTAATAAATTCTATTTTACAACACCATTTTTAACAGTTGCACAGTACGTTATGCTGCAAAACTCAAACTATACCCTTAAAACAGGTGCATTTATTACATATAAATTACATTTCAATAAAACCGATTTTCAAAAACCACTCTGAATGAGGTAGAAAAGGCGATTTCTAATCTAAGGCCAAGGAAACTCACCCAAGAGCTAGCAAAGAGGACAGTCCCAGCCATTAAGTCACAGAAAGGTGTCTTCCCACTCCCCAGGGGGAGAGGGGGGTACCAGCCCCTAGAAACGTCTCTAAACCACTTAGGGTCACATGTTTCTACTGAAGTTCTTGGCTGTCAACATGATTTAACATCAACATTTGCTGAGTACTGCGCGCCCGGCATGGGCTAAGGGCTGTACACATTAGTTCACTGACTCTTTGTGACAACCCCATGAGGTAAGTAACATCATCCCCAGGAAACAGGGGAGCCGACGCGTATGTTAGGAACCCTGCCCAAGTTCTCACAGGTAAGAAGAGGCGGAGCCGGGATGCAAAGCCCGTGTGCAGACGCTCACACTCTGTCCTCAGAGGAAACACTGACTCATGCCGCGACCTCTCCGCACACCTAAGAGAACAGACACTGTTCCGGGGGTGGGGATGGGCAAGGGAACAACAAAGTCTCTGTTCTCACACGGCTGATACTCTCCGGCAGTGGGGGCCAAGCAGCATGAGATAAAAAGAACACGTGGGTAACTTGTACGGTTTGTTCTGTGATAACTTCCAGGGAAAAAGGGGAAAGATCAGAAGAATGGGGGGAGGGGGGGAGGGGCTGTAACTTTCAATCGGTGGGAAGGGTAAGCAAGACTCAGAAGGCGACATCTGAGTGAAGCCTGAGCGGGGGAAGTGACACAGGAATATGGGGTGTTCCGGGTAGAGGGGACGGCGGGGAGACCTGTGTTCCAGGCCTGTGGCTGGAGCAGAGCGGGCGAGATCAGGGGGAGATGAGGCGGGCGATCCGGTCCCTGGCGGGCTGTGAGAAAGGGCTGAGAGCAGATGTGGGCCTAACAGGATCCTTGTGGCTGCTGCACCAGGCTGCAGAGGCCAAGAGGACGAGCGGGACCGGGTCAGAAGTATCCAGGCAGAGGCGACGGCCACACCACAGGTGCTACACCTGCAGCCGCCCAGGACTTCACCAGGGTTTGCATGCGGTGTGTGAGAGAAAAAGGTCAGGGGTGTATTCCAGGCTGATGGCCTTGGCAGCAGAAGAGTGGAGCTGCCCTCAACAGACAGGGAAGGCTGGAGGAGGCAGAGAGGGCAGTTAAAGTCTGGACACACTGAGCCTGAGACGTCTGCGAGACACCTAAAGGAGACGATGTGAAGATGGCGTCTGAATCCAGAGACTACGACGGAGGTCTGTGCAACATCAGGGTCCTGCCGGAGAGCCGAGGAGGACACGCACAGCACAGCACTCGGCAGGGGCAGCTGCTGGGTCCCTCTGACCTGACCGATACCACAGGGAGTCCACAGAAGCACCTTTTCCCTCTATTCACACACAGAAGCACCTGCCTTTTTTTTTTCATCTATCCCCACACCCCGGCCCACTGTCCATCTACCCTCCTTTCTTCTTCAGAAGGAACGCTAACTTTGCTTCAGAGACAAACACCAGGGCATGGTTCAGAATACAATTTTAGGGACTTCCTCAGTGGCGCAGTGGTTAAGAACCCGCATGCCAATGCAGGGGACACAGGTTCGAGCCCTGGTCCGGTAAGATCCCACATGCCACAGAGCAACTAAGCCCGTGCACCACAACTACTGAGCTTGTGTGCCACAACTACTGAAGCCCGCGCGCCTAGAGCCCGTGCTCCGCAACAAGAGAAGCCACCACAATGAGAAGCCCATGCACTGCAATGAAGAGTAGCCCCCACTCGCTGCAACTAGAGAAGGCCCGCGCACAGCAACAAAGACCCAACGCAGCCAAAAATAAATACATAAATAATTAAAAAAAAAAAGAGTCCAGAGCCTGGATTTCACTGTGGGTGTCACTTACTACCTTATTTGTACAATGGGGACAACATGACCTTCCCAGACCGTAAGACACACGACATCACAGCAGGGCCTGGAACGTGTGAACGTTTTCCAAATGAGTTACTGTTGTTTAAGACTGAAAAAAAAAGAAGACTAAACCTGGAGGATGTCAGAAAAAGGAGAAAGTACACTTGACAGACGGTCAGGGAAAACAGCCGACTTCAACACAAACTCATTTCAGCCTGTTAACAAGTGGGATGGAAAGAAGCCTCGAGGATTTTGAGAGAAGTCAAAAAATGACTGGAAAACCTAGGGATAAATGATGTGATGGGAGCACTGGGGAAAAACCGGCCATGTGTGGAGAACCGTGGAAGCTGGGTGGGGGCCCGTGAAGGTTACTTGTACTGCTCTATTTTTGCATGTGTTTGAAATTTTCCATAATAAAAAATTAAAAACAAAGAAATGGCAAGAAACAAGGGAGCGAGGAGGCTCAGAAGAGGTAGGTGGCGGGAGAGTCTGGAGAATTTGAAGACGGACTTGGTCCCGCCTCCAGCAGAAACTACAGGGTGAGGCTGCCTCTTACGTTGGAGAAACGTGGACAATCTCTAAACCAAACTCCCAGACTGGCAGCCCACACTCCCCAGTCTTAGGATGGGCCCCTAACCTGCCAACTTCCTTTGAAGTTGGGAGCGGTTGCCAGACTAAAAACCCTTACAGACGACAGCTGGGCAGCTGGTGTCTCCACGATCTTCACACCTACTGGTACTCCTCCAATCACTCGGCAACCGCGGTCGCGCCCTAGTGTGCGCCGGGCACATGGTGCTAGGGACACACGGTGAGCAAGCAGACACGGTACCTGCCGCACAGGTCGGTCAAGGGAGCGAGAACGAGCACGTGCAGAATTACAGACTGAGGCCAGCGCTACAGAGACGGGGGGGGGGGGGGGGGGCGGGGGGGGGGCGGGGGGGCGGGGGTGGAGGGGTGGCGTTATTTTTCTGTGCCAGACACCTGCTATGGGGACGCAGCGACGGGCAGAGAGGCACCGAGTCCTGGGTTGTGAGGACCAACCGAGATCGTTTGCGAAGGCCCTGCTACAGCACCGCGAGGGAGACACTTAAGCCTGAAATCAGGGTTGGCGCCCCCAGACCCTGGGAGCGAAGCCTCGCCCACCGCGCTGCGGCCCCGCCCACCCGCTGCAGCCAGGACCCCCCCTTACCCCGCCCCCGGACTATGGCCCCGCCCCTCACCGCAGCCCAAAGCCAACGTAGCCCCGCCCCCGGCCTCAGGCCACCGCCCACTCCTTTCGCCCCGCCCCCCACTGCAGCCCAGACCCCCGTAGCCCCGCCCCGTGACGTCACGGACCCTCCTCGCTTGCCGCCCCCACCCCGGGCCCCCACCCCAGGCAGCCCCACGCCTCACCAACTCGAACCGGTTGTTGACACGGACGCCCTCCTCCCCTGCGCCCCGGGGGCGCCGGCCACCTGGCCCCCGCTTTGGGCCTTCTTCTTCCACATCATCATCATCGTGGAGGACAAACTGCAGGGCGCCAGGCCCGAGGGGCTCCTGGCCGCGCTGTTCCCCCCTCAGCCTCCGGAGGGCCCGGCGCGACATAGGACCCAACAGCCGCTGACGTCTAGAGACGGGCAGAAGGAAGAGCGGAAAAGAGAGCAGACGGCGCGCCTGCGCACTTAAGGCGCGGTGGCGCGAGTCTGGCGTGTCGCGTCTGCGCGCTGCGGCCTTCCGGAACTTCCTCTCTGTCTGCGGTGGCATCAAAGAAGGCGCAGGCACTTCCGGGCGAGTTCTCGCGAGATTTGGGCGCTTCCGCGGGCGGGTGTCTCTGGGTCTCCTGGAGGCGCGGCAGCGAGAGACGTTTGGAGGGCGCGGGGCTCCGAGCCTCCAGTAGCGAGTGCGGGCCGGCGGGGCGGGGGCGGGGCCGGGCGGCAGCTGGGGGCGGGTCGCGGGGGGGGGTGGTGCGCCCAGTCGCGGCAGGCCGCCTCCAGGGCTGACGGCGAGACAGTTCTGTCCTCATTAAAAGTAGGCGCGTCCAAGCCGAGGAGCTTCCCAAAGCTGCGGATCTGGACCCCTCTCCCAGGGCAGGCTGAAACCGACCCTTAGGGTACGCCCTGGGCGTTTGCTTTTTGTCGTCATTAGTGCGTCCCAGGTGATTTTCCTGTACATCTAGGTGTGGGAATCCGTGGTCTAAAGTGGAGGCTCGCCACCCTTACCGTGTGTCATCATCTCCTGGAGGGATTTTTACAGTGAAGGTCGAGGACTCATCCCTAGAAATTCCAATGTGGGGTTTGGCATTGACATTTTTAAAAAGCTCTTCAGGGGATTAGAGTGTACAGGCAGATTGAGAACCCCTGCACTGCAGAGGTCCAAACGCTAGGGCAGGATGGTCTGGTGTGGGGAAGGGGCCCTCCCACCCTGACGGAGGAGGGTCGCGGACGACCCTCACTGTGGCGCCAAGCCTTGTCCTGAGTTCTTATCTGGCCCTGGAAGGTAGACGTCCTCCCCTTTACAGGTAAAGAAACTGGGACTCAGAGAGTAAGGAACTGGCCCAGGTAGAATGTGGGTCTGCCTTCGTGTCTGTGGTTCCAGAGCTGAGATGAGGAAGGCTGCTGGCACAGCCCCAGAAGGGAAGCAGGTGTGTGTGGCAGTGCTCACGCCGCTGGCCTGGCAGCCATACTGGTCATGGGATCTTGAACTGCTTCACGCTAGCTGGCACGTGGCTGCTGCCTCACACCCCCCCACCCCCCCCAATCCAGCCACTAAGAGTCACGCTCAGCACATACAGGACCTCCAGGGCACCATCCTCCTAAAAATTGATTGTTCAGGGATCAGGCTAGTTGTTCAATAGATTGTGTCACTGCTATTCCAAGGTGTGACCAGCTTATGCAGGCTTATCGCCTCACCTGTGGGTGGAAACGAGGGGAGTGTCACCAGGAGCTGCTTCCTGCCTTGCCGTCTGTTAAGTCGGCAGCCGGGGGGCTGTGAGGGGTGCCTTCCTTGAACAGGCAACTCTGAACATGAGCCTCTCTCTGTGCTCCCGAAGGCCTGGTCCTCAGCGAGAAGCTTGGTTGTGAACAGTTCTAGAGCGAGCGACCTCCGTCTGTCAGGATCTAAATTAGGTGAGCGGAGGCAGGGCTGGGTTCCCTGGGCCAGCACTACAGCTTTCTGCACCTGGAGTCGGCGGGAGGTGAGCCCCAGCAGCCAGGACAGCAGGACCCTCCCTCCTGACCTCACCCTGGAGCCCTGTGGGCCCTCCTGGCTTAGCCCAGCTGTCCCAGGATGGGGTTTATTCTGTTTTCCGATGGGCTTTCATTTCAAGGTGTTCCTGTGAGGATAAGAACCTGGGTCTCCCCCTATTGGGAGCATGGCCCTGCTCGTGTCACCTGCCCTGTTTCCACACCTGCAGGATTATCTGCCCTTGGAAGTGCTTTCTCCTTGCTGGTTGTGTGACCGGGGGCAATTCTTTACCCTCTGTGTGCCAGTTTTCTCATTTTAAAATGGGGATAACAATACTGCCTGCCCATGAAGTGCTCAGAACAAGTGCTGGGAATGGGCTGTTTCTCCTGGCTGCTGTAATTGTCATTGAGGGTCCTGGACCCTAGCTGAAGAAAGCATCTCACCCGTAGGCCCGTCTGTTACAAGGTCTGTCCCTTGGGGCCTCCTCCGGGCCCATATCTGTGTGCCAGGCCTTAGAGCCTGGCATCTGATAGGCCTGGCTGAAGATCCTGGGCAAGCTGTGCACCTGTGGCCAAATTCCCTCACCTCTTTGAGCCTCAGTTTCCTCATCTGTAAGATGGGGGTGACAACAGAAGCCCCCTTCCTTGTGGGCAGGCAGAGCACCCGGGTGCTCACCCACAGGTTCCCCCCAAACCTGCCGGCCCTGAGGGAACCCTTTGCCTGGAGAACAGGAGTAGAGATCTGGCGGATGAGGCCAAAGTGTTCCCAGGCTGGGAGGTGACAGGCAGCAGGCTGTGCGGCTGTCACACACACACACACACAGCCCTGTCGGCTGTAGGACCAAGATGGCCAGATCATGGAGTGTGCCTGAGCACGTGCGTGTCATGATGGCACCCGAGGGCAGGTGGCCCCTCAGAGCCCAGTGTCCGCCCTTGGAGCACAGGCCCACCCCTGCAACCGGGCAGCTCTCAGTGCACACCCCGGCCGGGAGACTGGGAGGCCACCTTTATTCGGCCAGGAGTGGCCTTGTGTGCAATTTACAGAGCTCCTTCCCGTACCGGGACCGCCAGCATCGCC
Organism: Eschrichtius robustus; assembly: GCF_028021215.1. NCBI lineage: Eukaryota > Metazoa > Chordata > Mammalia > Artiodactyla > Eschrichtiidae > Eschrichtius > Eschrichtius robustus. Next base: position 636,354 of record NC_090842.1, read on the forward strand.
AGGGCCCCCGGGCCAGCACCATCCCCACACCTCTGAGTGTGTGAGGCCAGTGACACTGGCTGCGTGGCGGATGGCCGGGGTACGGATGCCAGGTGGGGGCCGGGAGTGAGCTTGGCCTTAGACCTTCCACATGGAGGGCTGGGATGCCCAATGGGAATCCTAGCCCACTGAGAGGCTTCCCAGGTGCCTCCGCAGCCCACGGCCCTGCTAGGAGAGCACAGGTGCGAGGGGGGTGCTCCAGGCCCCCTGGGGACCAAGGACCCCTGTCCCGGCCTGGACGTCCACCCAGGGAGGGGAAGCTGCCGGAAAAGAAAACGTGCGGGCAGGACCTTCTTCCCCAGAGCCCCACTGCTGGGGCCCTCTGCTGTATGCCCACGTGCCCCTTCCGCATCTGAGTGAGAAGACCTGTTCCCATCTGCCCCCCCTGCCCCTGCTCTGCTCAAGGAATCCTGAGAGGAAACAGCCTCCCCCAGGGAGGGTCCTGGAGTGAGCCTGACCCCAAATGAACTCTGGGGCCAGGAAGCATGAATATAAATATATATGCTGTGTGTATATATTACATAAACGTATCTGTATATGTATATATGTACATGCACATCATGAGGGCCGGGGGCCGCCGTGCCCCAGGACGGGGGCTTCTCCGCCTGGTCCAGGACTAGCCTGGCTCCTCCCCAGAAGCATGGTCACCCGGGCACCTCGAAAAGCCTCTGACCGGGCGGCCAGGGGGCCACAGCCATCACTTGAGGTCGAGTGTCCAGGTGTTCGAGACGTAGAGGGACTGGGTGTGGCGGGCGCGGCGGGGCGTGGTGTTGAGGGCGTCCACACTCCTGCGGCTGGAGCGCACCACGTCCGCCACGAAGCCGGTGCAGTCGCTGCAGACGTCCTTCAGGACGCAGCCGTGGGTGTAGATGTGCGGGAACTCCTCCTCCACGCTCCGCCAGTGGGGCCCCTGCAGGGGTCTGGGGCAGGACGGGGCCGTCAGGGGTCCTCCCGAGTCTCCACATCCCCCCGCACCCACAGCAGGCAGAGCAAAGTCCATCCCGCAGCAGCTCTTCCTTGGGCGGAATTTGGGTCCTGGGCTCTGACCTCTCAGCCCCAGCCCACCCCAGCACACAGGCCCCTGCCCAGCTTCCGGGTGACTGTGATGGCTGCCCACCACAGGGACGTCACCAAGGGCAGGCACGCACTGGAAGGCGTCTCTTCTCTGCGCCAGCGGGACCTTGGCGGTTGACACCCTCTGAGGACTCTCGAAGCCCAGCGTGTACACGGGGATGTGTGCAAACTTCTTAGACGGCATCTTCATCTGCAAGACAGAGAGACACTCCAGGCACCCTGGTCCCCCTGAACAGCCGCCAACACACAAGATGGAGCACTGCGGCCTGTATGTTATCAGTACTTAACATCGATGAGGTGGTCTCTCTATGGCCAAGTGGCAGCATAAAAAGTAAGGGTTTGAAAATAGCGGTGGTAAAAATCCCTCAAACAGATGATTGTTTCTGGGACGAGGTGTAAAGGGGTGACATCCTTCCAAATGTTATCCTTTACCTCTGTGCACACCTGCGTGTACGCAGACACCCCAAGCTGCTATAAAATGAGGCTTTGCAAAAACACTCGAGGAATTTGGGGTGTCAGAAGGAGGACTTTTAGAGAACGAGACGGGTCTCCTGGCACTGGCCTACTAACACAGAATATTTAATTTTTTAAAAAAGGGACCATTTACAAGGGTCTTTAAAAACTGCAGTCTTGGGAAGTGTAGGAGTGGATTGCTCTGGAGGAAGCTGAAGTGGTGAGTAGTGAGCGGGGATCATCTGACAGGAGACAGCAGAGCCTCTGCCCACCCCCGGACAGGCCCAGTCAGGCCGCAGGACACCTGAGATGCGGGCCCTCGCTCTGACCCCAGGTGGTCCTCACCTTTATGTTGCAGGAACTGCAGACAGCTCTGGAGAGAAAAGAAGAGGGTTAGCAGTGTCAGCTGTGAGGGGTCCAGCACCCGCCCAGCACACAGGCGAGGCCAGGCTGTCACTGCCTCCTGCTTGACCCCTGGCCACGTCAGTGCTTTACTTTCATTTTACTCCCAAATCTTGCTTTTCTTCTTGCTCAGCTCTACACCCAAAATCCTTCTGCCCCTCCTCGCTCTTTCTGGGGAGCATCTGGTCTGGAGTGGAGGGTACCTGACCCCTCTCCACAAGCACCGTCAGAGCCAGACGCCCTCAAGTGAGATGCCCAGCTTTAAGCAGTGATTAACAGTTTTTATTTCCCATACGTGATTTCAAAAGTGAATGCCTTCTTGCTGTAAAAATTCAAACACTAGAGAGAATTTTAATTTAGACAGGAGTCCTCTCCTGTAAAGCCCATCCTAGAGATGATCCCTACTATCAGCAGTTTCCATTCTCCATATCTAAGCATAAATTAACAAAAACATACATTTAAAATAAAAATACAATAAATGAAATGGGGTATCATGTGTACTATCCTATAAAGATACACCAGGGCTCTTCTCCACATCAGTACAAATTGTACAAATTCATTTTTTAAAACAAGGGACCATGCACTCTTGCATGGATGTCCCATAATTAATTCGCCATCAACGAACCTCTGTATTAGTTTGATTTTATTTTACTGTGGTCAGGGAACATACTTTGTATGATATCAATCCTTCCGCATTTTTGAGACTTGTTTTTTGACCCAGAATAGTCAATTTTGGTGAACGTTCCGTGTGCACTCGATAAGAACATACATCCCACTGTTGGGTCTAGTTTCTCTAAATGTCACTTAGATCAAGTTGGTGATAGTGTCATTCAAATCTCCTATACCCTTAGGGTTTCATATCTCTAACTGTAACCATGGATTTAGCTATTTTTCCGTGCAGCCTGTCAATGTTTTGTTCCATGTATATTGAATCTCTTGCTAGGTGTGGAAAATGTTCAGGATTATTTCCTCCTTTTATCATTGTGAAATGAACTCCTTTAACTCTGATAATATTCTTTACTCCATAGTCTACTTTGTATTGTATTAATATATCGACTCAAGCTTTCTTTAGACTACTGTTGGTGTGGTGTATCTTTCTCCACCCGTCTCCCTCCAACCAGTTTGTGTCTTTTATTTAATGTACATGTCTTGGGAATTCCATGGCGGTCCAGTGGTTAGGACTCCGTGCTTGGGTTTGCAGGGGGCTTGGGTTTGATCCCCGGTTGGGGAACTAAGATCCTGCAAGCCATGCAGCATAGCCAAAAAATAAAATAAAATAAAAAATAAATTACATGTCTTGTGGACAGCAGATTGTCTCGCTTTCTTTATTCAATCTGGGAAACTCTGCCTTTTAATTGGATTGTTTACACCATTTATGTTTAATGTAATTGTTGATATAATTGGGTTTAAGTCTATCATCTTGTGATTTGTTTTCTTTTTGTCCTATTTGTTCTTTGTTCCCTTTTCCTGTTTATGCTTTCTGTATTGAGTATTTTTTATGATTCCATTTTATCTTCTTTGTTGACATACAAGCCATTCCAGTGGTTGCTTTTGGGCTCATAGGATAGTGTTTAATTTACCACAGTCTTCCTTCAAGTAATATTTTACCATCTCATATAAAAACTTGTAACAGCATACTTACAATCCTCCACCTCTGGTCTTAATGCTATTGTTATATTTTTTAGTTAGAGATACGTGATAACCCCCCAAATACATTTTTATTATTTTTTTGCATGCCTGGTAATCTTTGACTGGATGATGGACACTGAATTTTACCTTGTTGGGTGCTGGGTATTGGTTTACCTTTTAAAGAGGTATAAAAAGATAATCTTATATGTCAGGAGTTGCTGTTCCTAGTGCTCTTATTCCTTTGTGTACATTCAGATCTCCATCTGGTGTCATTTTCCATCTACGTGGCAGACCTCGTTTAACATTTGTTCCAGTGTGGGTCTGCTGGTGAAGAATTTTTTTGGCTTCTGTATTTCTGGAAATGTCTTTACTTTTGCCTCTTGCTGGGTACAGAATTCTAGACTGACCGTTTTTTTTTCCTTCTTTCAGTACCTTAAAGATGTTGTTCCACTGACATCTTGCCTGCAATGTTTTGGTGAGAAATCTGCAGTCATCTTTCTCTTTCTCTGTACATAACATGTCTTTATTTGCTGACTGACTTTAGGAATTTCTCTTTATCACCGGTTTTGATCAATTTAATTATTATGTGTCTTGGTGTGATTTTATTCATATTTCTTGTGCTTGGGGTTCACTGAGTTTCTTGTAGGTTTATATTTTTCATCAAATTCGGAAAACCTTTTTAGCTGTTATTTCTTCAAATACTTTTTCTGCCCCCACATCTTTGGGGACTTTAATTACACCTATATTAGGCTTCTTAACGTTATCCCATAGCTTGCCAACACCTTTTTTATTTTTAAATTCTTTTTTCTCTCAGTGTTTTTGTTTTGGATAATTTTGTTTTGGATAGTTTCTATTGCTACGTCTTCAAGTTAACTAATCTTTTCTTCTGCACAGTCCTCTGAATGTCTAAGCTGCTATAAATCATCCAGTGTAATTTTCATCCCAAACATTCCAGTTTTCATGCCTAGAGGTTTGATTTGTCTCTTCTTTACCTTTTCCATGTCTTTAACTTTGGCAGCATATGAAATGCAGTTCAAAACTTTTAATGTCCACGGGACTTCCCTGGTGGTCCAGTGGTTAAGACTCCACACTTCCACTGCAGGGGGCGCGGGTTCAATCTCTGGTTGGGGAACTCAGATCCCGCATGCTGTGCGGTGTGGCCAAAAAAACAAAAACAAAAACAAAAAACAAAAAACCTTTTAATGTCCTTATCTGCTAATCCTAAAATCTGTGTCAGTTCTGGGTGATTTGATTGATTTTTCTCATCATGGGTCATGTTTTCCTGCTTCTTGACATGCCTGATAATATTTGATTGGATGCCAGGCGTTTTATCTTGCTCGGTGCTGGATATTTCTTTATTCCTATTCTTGAGCTTTGCTCTGGGAAGCAGTTAAGACACTTGGGAATAGTTTGGTCCTTTCTGGTCTTGCTTTTGCGATTTGTTAGTTCTGGAGCAGTGCTCAGTCTAGGGGCACTTATTCCTGCTAGTGAGGCAAGACCTTCCTGTGTATTCCACTCAGCGGCCATGAATCACAACTTTCCACCGTGGCTGGTGGGAATAGACACTATTCCTGGTACTGTTCCTTTAAAACCTTAGGACAGGGTCAGTCAACTTTTTCTGTAAAAGCTCAGATAGTCAACATTTTAGGTGTGGCTAAATGAATAATAAACAGATGGGTGTGGCTGTGTTCCAATAAAACTTTATTTATAAAATAGGCAGTGGGCCAGATTTGGCCCATGGGCTGGAGTTTGCCAATCTGTGCTTCAAGATGATTCCTTCCAAACCCTCAGTAATTTCCTTGCATGTATGTGCTGATCAGAACACTGAACACTCAAGGGGGACCTTCTGCAGGTCTCTTGAGACCTGCTTCCTGGAGGACTCTCTCCATAGGGGAGAACTCTAGATGCCCGGGTCCCCTGGTTCTCAGCTTTAGCTCCTCCACTCCAGGAGCTGAACAGGCTCCGAGTCCAGAGTTGAGGCAGTCCTAGGATACAGCTCACCCTGTCTGCTTCCCGTTGGTTGCTTGATACCTGATGTCTTGAGAACCGGTGTTTCATGTCTTTGAGTTTTGTTTTTGTTTTTTTTTTCTTTTTGGCTGTTTCATGTGGAAGATGCCTGTCCTGCTTCCTGTTACCCCACCTTGGCTGAAAGTGGGGGCTGCTCAGCTGTTACGATTAAATTAAAAATTCTGTCCCTTCCTTGCACGACTCACAGTGCCTGATAGATCATCCTCAGAATCACAGGAAGCTCTACTGGACAGAAGCCTAGAGGCTTCTTAGCCCTCCTTCCCATGTTAATTCACAGCCAAGGTGCATTCAAAAGGCTCACTCACCTCTTGCAAAAGAGACAGGTGGGCGGCCAGGAGAACAGTGGGAACTTGGTCCGGCAGCAGCAGCAAATCTGTACGGAAAGGTCTGGTTAGAGCCCAGTTTTGTCCAGAACTCGCCAGGCCCAGTCCTGCCCTCACCTGCCCCAACCCCGGGCTCCTCACCTTCCCCTTCTTCAGACTGCTGAAGAGCTCCTTATTCTGCAGGAACTTCTCCATCTCGGCCTTCACCAGCACACGGCGCACATCCATCACCTCCTCCACCGTCAGAGCCAGGCTCTCCACGGGGTGGCTGAACTCCTGTGGCAGGAGGCCCGAGGGGCCGGTCTCAGGCTCTCAGGGCGTCTCCACAAGTTCCCCTCTTCCCTGAGGACCCTGGCACCTCCCTGGCCTTGGTCCACCAAGCCCAGCAGCTCCATAAAACGCCCCACTCCTCAGCTCGGCCACGCCAGGGAGCCGTACTGCTCCCTAGGACTTCTCTGTGCACGGCTACAGGCAAGGGCTCTCTGACCGGCCCTGCCCACCCCACCGGTCAGCCCCCAGCCCGTCGATGGCCTCGTTGCACATGTAACCCTTCAGCCCGTCCCACCTTCGTTCGCAGTGCTCCCGGACCTGAAGCATCTGCCTCCAGCCTTGCTCCCCACCTGCCAACACCAAGCCAGTCAAAGCCAGCCAGAGCCCCCAGGCCCACTGCCCCCCCTCCTGGAACCCTCCCCCGCTCCCACCTCCCTCCCAGCGCCAACCATCCACTGCGACTCCGGGTCTGCCAGTCAGGTGGTTGCACCTATCCACGTCGTCATAACCGCCCGGCCCTTTGGGCCGCCATGGCGAGTACACCCTGTCCTAGCCCCCAGGGGAACAGTCCTGTATTCTTAGCACAGAACTCCATCTCTCAAAGCGTCAGTTCCTCTTCTATAAAGCGGGGCATTTCAGCTCCACTGAGAGGACGCAGTGCCTGGCGCCCGGAATTGAAACGTTAGCTACCAAGATGAGGCGGCATGGGAGGCACCAGAGGCTGGTGGGAGTTGGACAGTGTTTATGGGTCAGACTTTCAGGACTGTCCTATTTAGGCTTGTTGGTCAGCTGCTACTGTGTGGCATCAGGTGAGTCTGGGACCCCGTGTTCTTCTCCAACCAGAAGCGTCCAGGTCTTCTGGCTTCTGATTTCTGTTTCTAGTAGCCTGGTGGTGCTGTTTATATTTGAACAATTCCCCTCTAAACCTTACACCTTACAGATGTTACACTAACTGCACACATTGCCAAGAGATCTCAAGCTGGGTGCTGGGCAGATTGGGCTGAGCACGTACTCAGGGCAGAGGCAAGGCCACTCAAGTTCTCGGGTTTGAGAGCCAAGCCGCTCGGAAGGGAAACACTTACAGGACTTGCTATTCAAACACGTCCCCCGAATCCTTGACATCCCTGCTGTCAAGAAGTGGCCCCCTGAGTAGGACTCAGTGACTCATTTGTACTGAACGGATAAGGCGGAAGTGACAGTGTGTCCCCTCCGAGACTGGGTCATAAAGACACTGGCTTCCTCCTGGCTCTCGGATTGCTCACCCCGGGGGGGGAGCCATGCTGTGAGGGCACTCAGGCAGCCCCGGGGAGAGGCCACACGGGAGGAGCTGAGGCCTCCTGCCCACAGCCGGGGGAGGAGCCTCCTTGGAGGCGGGTGGAGCCTTCAGGTGAGGCGGGAGCCCTGCTGACACTCCAGCTGCAGCCTCGCTCGAGTCCGAGCCAGGGCCGCCGGGCCGAGGCGAGCCACTTCCGGGTTCGGGACCCACAGAAACTGTGAGATAATAAATGTGTTGTTGTAGCTGCTAAGTTTGGGGGTGATTTTTTACACGGCAAAAGACACCTAATACAGGACTCAGAGGGGAAAGCATGCCCTTCAGTTGGGGAGTATTAACAGTAACACGACCTTAACTTTTCAAAGCCTTTGAACATCTGTTCTCACTTGAGGCTCTTGGTAAAACTTCAAGGAAGCGATTATAACAACCACACCCCGGACGTTCCTCCACACGCCAGCAAGGTGCCCTGTGGCCCCCCAGGCACTTCACTGCTCTCATCCCATTTGATAAAATCATGCACCAAGGTTCAGGTCCAAGTGGGGACCTCAAAACAGCAGCAACTGTTAGCTCTACACAATGAAAAGTCAGACAAAATTCACAGCCAATGAAACTGAGGCGCAGCGAGGGAACAGCACAGAGTCGAGACCTGAGAAAGTGCTCTCCGGTGTCACCACGCTGCCTTCCAGGCACAGGGCGCTGGGCTTCTCGCCTGTCCTGACCCCCCCAGAGATGGAACTGGGCTGTCCCCTTAGCAAGGCCCTTCTCCGGCCCGGGGGGCCGCGGTGCCCAGAAGGTCCAGGGGGTGGCAGCAAAGACCAACCTGCCCAGATGGGGTGGCTGGAGCGGGGACCCCACTCGCCACTGAGGGGAGCCCTCCCCACCCCAGAGCCCAGCAGGCGCACCACCCCATCACAGCCACCCTGGCCGACAGCGCCTCCCTCACTCACCAGCCACCGGTGATTGGCGTCTGGGGCCTCGGAGGCCCCAGGCCTGTCGACTGAGCCCAGGTCACTGCGTGGCGGGGAGCTGGGGTCAGGCCGGGACTGGACGCTGACAGAACCTGGTAGAAGAGCCGGGGGCTGTCAGGACAACCTGCAGGAGTTCTGGCGTCGGACAGCTGTGCCCAGGGAGCAGGGAGATGGCCCTCCAGGCAGCAGGAGATGATGGTGGGGTGGTTTCCTGGGGGTGAGGGGTCTAGTAGAGGACACGTCACCCACAGCGAGGGCCTGTGCAGTGCGGCAAGCCAGAGGGGCCCATATCTGAGCCCCACGATGGGGCCGTGGCAGCCTTGGTCAGCCCCCCTCACCACACTTTTCCGGGAGACCCAGAGGGGCAGAGAGGGTCGGAGGGGGAAGAGGGGCAAGAGGGGGTCCACCTCCACCACGGGGGGACAGTGAGGTACGGAATCCCTGGCCTGGACCTCTTCACACCAGGAGTCATAGCCACTAAATGAGACCATCCCGAGAGGGGCCAGAAAACAACACGGGGGCTCAAGGTGACCTTGAGGGGAGAGAAGGGGGCCTGGCCACATCTGGTGGGAGGCACTGGGCGGGGTGGCAACCCTGTGACCCGGGGCACTTGGTGGGGTCCAGCCTTCACCACGGAGGGGACCAACTAACCCTGCGTGGCCAGCAGAACCGTACCGTCCTGCGCGCTGACCGACAGGGAAAGGGCGGGGCTCGTGACAAAGCCCAGGGCACTGGTCAGGCTCCAGAGTGGTGTGTGCTACTCTGTGGGCACGTCTCCATTGACAGAAAGACTAGGCGGATCTATCAATCGTCCATCCATCCAGCTTTCTTTCTATACACCAATATGTCAACAGCAATTATCCCCAGGTAATAGAATCCTGGGAACTTTTTTTTAGAGCTTTACAGTGAATATGGATTACTAATTTCATAAAGTTTTAAAAGGTGGGGGATGGCTGCCTGGGTGATAAATACCCTTCCTGCAGGTGCGAGCTCCCTGTACCCTCTGAAGCCACTGGGACTGGGCAGGGGCAAAGGGCGCCCGCAGGAGGGTGTCCAGGGAAGGGAGGGCAGCACCCACCCGGCTCCTGGGCGCTGGGCGTCCAGGACTGCACGCTGCCCGCACGCGGCCGAGCCGGCTCCAGGCCTCCAGGGGGCTGCAGGCCAGAGGTCACCTCGCTCCGGAGCTGGGCCAGGTCGTGCTCCGAGAAAGAGCGGTCTCGCCTCAGTGTCACCTCCGCACACGGCGACTCTTCCTCCTGAGAACACACCAGCCCGGCACCGCCCTGACCTCTCTGCCCGCCAGCGCCTCCTGCCTGCCCTTGGGCTGAGGTGTCGGGCACAGGGGCCTCCACTACACACTGCCCAGGCCAGGGGGGAGGCGGGTGCCTCGAAAACCAGACCCTGGTCTGCGGCCCCTGGAAAGCCCTGGGAGGGCAGGTCTGGGGCAGGTGGGGCCCGTGGACATGGCCACCACCCTGGTCTCTGGGCTCAGAGGGCAGCAGCCAGGATGCAGAGCCCCACTGGGACATGCTGGCTTTTCACCTCCAAGGGGGGCTGCCCAGCTTCCCAGCCCCAGGAGGACGGAGCGCTCTGCTTTAGACCTTTTTGTGCAGAGGCCACAGTGGCTCAAGGCCACCGTCCCAGTGACCCTTCTGAGCCACCAAGATGGGAAAGGGTCCCTGAGCCCGGCCATGCTTGCCCACAGGGCAGACCCAGCCCCACAGCAGGACACCAGCTTCACAGCAGGACACGTCCCACAGAGCTGGACGCCGGACACTGGCTGTGTCCTTGCCCCCTCCCTCCTCCCCCTCCCCCCCACCCCCACCTCCCCTCCCTCCCCTTCCTCCTCCCCCTCCCCCCCTCCTCCTCAGTCTCTCTTCAGGAACCCGTGGGCTCTGACCTCGGATATGTTCATCTCCTCCATCTCAGCCAGCGTGGGCGCCTTGAGCAGGACTCGGGGCCGCGGGCGCTGGGCACTACTCCCGGCATCCGTGACGGATAGGTTGATGCAGGAGCTGGACTTGACGTCCCCAGAGCAGGCGTTGAGGATGCAGGGCAGAGAGCCGAACCCTGGGGCAGGCAGCAGGTGAGGCAGGACAGGACAGGACGGGTTGGGGGGTGGAGGGGAGGCAAGGGGCAGGGGAGGGGGTGTCCCGTGCTCACCCCGCCCGTCCCAGTGCCTGCCCTCCACGGGGCGCAGCCTGCGTTCCTGCTTGATCTCCTCCAGGATCTTCTCGTGCAGCGTTCTCTGTTTCTGGGGTAAGGGGCGAAGCCTTCTCTCTGAGACCTGCAAGGGGTGTGGCAGCGCCAGGTGGGGGCCGACTCCCAAGCTGGGGAGGAACCCTGCATGAGGAATCCGGAGCCCGCGGCATCACAGGGGCGGACGTGGAGGCCCTGCGTGCTCCTGGGGCAGTGAGCGCCCCAGAACCAACCTTCCAAACGCCCCAAGGGAGCCGGTACCTGCTTCAGCGGAGGCCGGGAGCGGATGAAGTCCAGGATAAGTTCATGGGCATCCTTCTTCACCCTGGGAGGGATGTCCCCGTTGACCTGTGTGTGGGGTGAGGGCAGCAGGGCTAAGGGCCCATCTGCCAGGGCTGCGGCCTTGAGAGGGGCTCATGCAGCCATGGGCAGCGCCTGGGCCTCACTCCAGCCTCCCTCTCAGCGGCTGTGTGGCCGTGGCCTTCAAGGCCTGACCATGAGCTTTCCCTGCATCTCAGATTCTTCATGTGGAAATGGGGGTCAGTGGCACCACCTCATAGGGTTGTCATAACAATGAAATTAACTCGCACGTTTAAGATTCTCAGCGATGCTAGCACACAGCGAGGGCTATGTGAGCGTTAAATGGGACGATCCTGCAGCCTCAGCTCCTCCCCTGGTCCCCTTCTCCCTGCCCTTGTCACACTGTGTCCCTGAAAGGACCATGAGCCATGTGACTCCGGGCCACGTCTGCCCCAGTTCAGTGGCCAGCACACCAAGCAGGGGCTCCAGCGAGCAGAGGGGGCTGAACGTGGACCCCCTTCAACACGGCTTACCATGACCTAGAGAGGCCCACCATGACCTTGAGGGGTCCACTATGACCTCGAGTGGCCCACCATGACCTTGAGGGGCCCACTATGACCTCGAGTGGCCCACCATGACCTTGAGAGGCTCACCATGACCTTGCGCAGCTTGTAGTTCCTGGCGCGGATGTCCTGCATCAGCATCTCGAAGGGGGTGAGCTGGAACTCTGTGGGCAGGGAGTTGAACTCCTGCTCCTGCACCTTCTTCAGCTTCACCCCGTGGCGGAGCTCCCGCATGAGCTGGACCCAGAGTCGGGCCTGGGCCCCCGAGAAGATGAAAATGGCCCTTAGCCCCGGGCAGGGCTCCCGGGCTCTGCCCCGGGCCAGCGGGGGCCACGGCTTACCCAGTCCGTGCGTCCCAGGCTGTCGAGCTCCATCAGGGGCTTCTCTGACTGCGGCTCGTCCTCCCGAAGCTTCTGCAGCATCTGTAAGTCCAGGAGAAACGGGAGAACAGCAGCCGTGGGGATGTGGGCCCTGCTGGTCTGTCCCCCTGGGGACGCTCATGTACCACATGGGCTACTAGCCCACCAGCTAAAAAAGGGACAAGTGGGCATTTTGGACAAGGCTTTGGGGCTCAGAAAGATACCTGGGGGAACCAAGCCATCAGCCTTGGAACCACACGGGAACACTTGTGTCCCACTGGCTACCTGTGGCTGCATCTCCCAGGCAAGGGCAGAGGAGAAAGCACAGCCTCCACATGGCACCACACAGTACCTCCTGGCTGCAGTAGAATCTGCCCCCTTCCCTCACTGATCCACACCCCACCCGCCCACCCCCAGGCACCGTGTCTTCCACAGACAGCAGACGCAGGCGTGGAGGCCACTCCCTCATCCGGGAAGGGCTTCAGACCTCAGCTCACAGGGCCCCTGGGCCCCACGCACACCCACCCTCATGGGACACCCTTGGCGCTTCTCTGCACAGGATCCCTCCTGCAGTTGTACGTTTATCTGCTGCTTTGATTGTTGTCTGAATGGTTGGCTCCGTGAGGCCAGAACCACGTTTTCTGTTTTCGCTTTTATCTTCTTATCTTAGTGTTTCTGGCTCCTAGCACTGTGTGACACATGCTAGGTCTTAAACATTGGTTGAAGGAATAAATGAATCAATAAATGGGTAGTCGGATGGGTGGGTGGACGGCCGAGAGGGTGAGTTACTCAGCAGGTCCAGGCAAACAGTCACAGGGACGTATTTCACGAACTGGGAAGAATGCTGCCCTCATGGTGAGGGCCCAAGGATGCTGGGGATTGTTAGGTAGCTGTCCTACGCTGAGAATTTGGGAAGAAGCTGCTAGGTTCGTTGCCCTGGATCTTGGCAGCAGCTGGGGCTCTGCTCTCCCCAATCTTCCACCCTGGAGAAGCAGCTGCCTTTGGCGCACAGCCTCGCCCACCCCATCCCCCAAATCAGACAGAACTGGTTACCCTGGCTTTCACCCCAAGCCACTTGCCAAACTGCTTTGGGACGCTCTAGAAAACTCTGCCAAGTCTCTGAGAAGCACAAGGTGTGTGATTCTAAAAATAGACCTGCGTGTGACCTGGCAGTCTCCGCAAAGGGCATGAAGGTGGGTCTCCTGTCCTGCCTGGAGTATCTCTACCTGCCCCGAGTTGGCTGTTTCTGCCCCAAACGCCAGCCGAGCTGCGCCCCACCAACAGCCTCCCTCTCACCACCTCCTCCAATTTCCCGGACTTCTCTTGGGTCAACTGCTTGAAGTCTAGAGCTGTTCGCTCCTAAAACAAAGAGCTTTCATTGCCTGGGTAAGGAATTGGCCTCAGCAACAGGACAGGTGACAGAAAAGCATTAGGGCCATCCACAATGAGAGCACTGCAAGGGCATCTCTGAGATGCCGGGGAAGCGTGGGGAGGGAAGAAGGGGGATGGGGCTTCGGAGGCACAGGCTGTGCAGAGGGACCACCCCCCCCTTGGGCTAGGATTGGGCTGCAGATGAGGGCCAAGTGGCTCAAGCAGCATCTGAATTGTCCTGCGCTGGGTCCCAGGCCCATCGATCAAAACAACCCTGAGAGCCTGCTCAAGCTCAGGGCCAGGGAAGCTGTGCAGGCACGCTTCCTGGTCAGAGGAAACGAGAGACACATGCCCACAAAGGGCCAGGGTGGAATCAGGGGCCAGCATCAGTTAATTCCAAAAATACCTCCTGACCTCTCCAAAATCTCTGTTTCTTCTCATCTGTGAAATGCTGGTGGAAGGCAGGGGTCCCTGTGGGCTGTGACCCCCGTTTCAAGGAAACACCTCAGTTCCCGCCAAGGGAGAGGCTGGGAGAGCTGGGGCGGAGACTGTCACCTCCTGTGACTTTGAGACCACGAAGAAGCAGAGCAGCCCCGGGAGAAGGCCAGCTGGGAGCCGGGTCAGGCCCCCTCTGCTCTGTACTAGCTGTGGCGTGGGGCAAGGACACAGCCCCTCAGAGGCTTTCCAACTGCTCATCTGGGAAAAGGGTGATAACCACGGAGGGAGGTGGAGGGGAACAGCAGACTGTCACCAGCGGGGCAAACACCTGGGCGAGTGTCCTCTCACTGAACCGCCCACCTCCCCAAAGCTCCAGCACGCTGGCACCTCTGCATGGGTCCTGGGCCGCCCTCTGCACCCTATTTTCAGAAGGAACCATCACCTGGGCAGGTGAGCCGGAGGCAGGACTCACAGCCCCTTTTGCAGATGTAAACATGGGGATCAGGGACGTTAATAACTAACTTAGAGGCAACAGGAGTGAGGTCACAGGGTAAAGGTGCCACTTATGTAAGTTTCTGAGCCTCAGTTCCCTCCTGTGCAAAACCGAGTAAGCAGGAGGTGTGCGGGTTAAGCTAAAACCTACAAAGCGTTCAGGGCACTCCCACACAGAGTGAGCTGCGAGCGGAGGATTTCCACGACCTGTGGACCGACAGAGGGACACAGGGAAGGAGGCAGAGACGGGGACTGACAGCCTGGCTCCGCCCACCTGGCCCCGCCTCTGCGGGTGGAGGCGCCTTCACGGCCCCACCCCTTGCTCCACCCACCCCCACGTGCTCCGCCTGCCGCACCCTCAGCCCCTCCCAGACGCCCCCACGTCCTTGGTCCCTACGGCCTGGTCCCTCCCCCCGAGTCTCCACTCACCTCCTTGGCCTCCCGGACCCTGGCGAGGAAGGCGCGCAGCTCCAGCGTCTCCACGAAGAGTGCGCGGCACACGGCCTGGTAGTGGGTCTGAGCGCCCCGGGACTCGGTCAGGCGCGCGGCGCACAGGCGCATGGCCTGCGTGAAGGTGCGCACGGCGCGGGGGCCGCCCTCGGCCTCCTCCTCCTCCTCGGGGGCCCCGTAGCCCTCGTCGGCTGCCCCGCCACCGCCATCGTCGTCGCAGTCGCTGTTGGCCATGAGGTCGATGAGCCGCTCCAGCTGCGGGCTGAGCTCGCGCTCCTCGTGCTCTGCCAGGCCCCAGTCCAGCGCGCGGTAGATGGCGAAGCCCAGCGACTGAACCACCTGCGGGACAGGGGCCCGCGGTCACAGACAGGCAGGGAGGGCACACACGCACGGGAGGGGTGCCGGGAGGGGGCCGGCGGCGGGCCTGAGTCCCAGCCGCCGCAGGAGAAGGTCACCACCGCGCGGCTTCTAATGGTGAAATGGAACAGAAGCTGTCCTCCCTGGGGATGCGCCCAGGGTCACCCAGACAGGGAACAGCGTGCTCCCGAGCAGCACAGCCACTGTGGAAGACTGTGTGGCAAGTTCTTGTAATCCAACACGCTTTTACCGCGGGACTGCAGCTCCTCTCTGGGGAACTGAACCAGGAGAGAGGAAAAACGTGTATCCTCACAAGTCGTGAGCTGGGCAGCCGTGTGGAGCCCTGACCCCCACGCACAGCCCAGGCCAGAACTCCAGGCTGCTCGGCTCCGCACACACGGAGCTCTAAGCAAGACAAATCGACTCTACAGTCACCAAGGGCCGGCCCGTGGCTCCCAGCCGGCATGGGGGGTGGAGGTTGGAGGAGCACAGGAACTTGGGGGACGTTGGAAGAGGTCTGTATTCTTGAGTGCAGCGTTGCGTACGTGGTATACACATTGGTCAGAACTCACCAAATGAAAGCTTACCCC
The DNA here is from genome assembly GCF_028021215.1 of Eschrichtius robustus. Classification (NCBI taxonomy): domain Eukaryota; kingdom Metazoa; phylum Chordata; class Mammalia; order Artiodactyla; family Eschrichtiidae; genus Eschrichtius; species Eschrichtius robustus. Next base: position 651,932 of record NC_090842.1, read on the forward strand.
AACAACTTTGTTAAAAAAAGACAGAGAGGCAACCTAATGAAACGTTAGCTTTTCATATGCTGTAACAGCATATTTTAAATCAGAGGAGAAAGACTAGCTTATTCGATAAAGCTTGACACTGGAACTCACAAAAAGCGAGATCCCCTCAAGTATTTTAAGCTGCATGTAAATTTCAATGTATGTAAATTTAAGCTGAAAAAGAAAAACCTAAAAAATAATTGTACCTGAGTACGGGGAGCAGGGTGGGGTCACCAGGGGGCAGGTGCGGAGGGAAGGGGCGGGGCCCGCAGGGAACAGGTGTGTCCTTAGCTGTGGGGCCCACCATGCTATTCTGCTGGCTTTGTATATGCTTGAAATTCTTTCTCCGTAATGTTTTTTTTTTTTAATTTATTAATTTATTTATTTTTGGCTGCATTGGGTCTTTGTTGCTGCGTCCGGGCTTTCTCTAGTTGTGGCGAGCGGGGGCTACTCTCAGTCGCGGTGCGCGGGCTTCCCACTGCAACGGCGTCTCTTGTTGCGGAGCATGGGCTCTAGGCACGCGGGCTTCAGTAGTTGTGGCACGTGGGCTCAGTAGTTGTGACTCGCGGGTTCTAGAGCACAGGCTCAGTAGTTGTGGCGCACGAGCTTAGCTGCTCTGCAGCCTGTGGGATCTTCCCAGACCAGGGCACGAACCTGTGTCCCCTGCATTGGCAGGCAGATTCTTAAACACTGTGCCACCAGGGAAGTCCCATAATAAGTTTTTTTAAAAGTGGATTAGCACATTAGGAATCTGAGTCCTGCGGTAGAGAGACCTCTTCACTCTGCTTTCAATTTTACTTGGCAAGGAACCCTGTTTGCACAGACTACCATTAACATCTAGGAATCCAGGTTCTGTGGAAGATGGTCATCTGTCCCAGTGCCGTGTGCACCCGACAGTCCCTGCTCACACAGTGGCCCTGGGACGCGGGTCTGCTTGACAGGGAGGCACCGAGGGGAAAGCAGTTCCATGCCAGCCAGTGGCGCAGCTGAGCATAAGAAATAAGAATAAGGAAGCTGGACTTCCCTGGTGGCACAGTGGTTAAGAATCCGCCTGCCAACGCAGGGGACAGGGGTTCGAGCCCTGGTCCAGGAAGATCCCACATGCCACGGAGCAACTAAGCCCGCGAGCCACAACTACTGAGCCCGTGTGCCACAACTACTGAAGTCCGTGCGCCTAGAGCCCGTGCTCCACAACAAGAGAAGCCACCGCAATGAGAAGCACGTGCACTGCAATGAAGAGTAGCCCCCACTCGCAGCAACCAGAGAAAGCCCGCGCGCAGCAACGAAGACCCAATGCAGTCAAAAATAAATAAATAAATCCTTAAAAAAAAAAAAAAAAAGAATAAGGAAGCTGCATCCAGTGTGCACGGCACTTTGTTTTTGTGTTTGAAACTGCTTTTGTGGTTTCCCTTGAGGACAACGATGCAAAAGATACACACACACCAAAATGACAACAGCTCTTTGCCACTTCACCTTGCCACAAGCCTTGAGGTAACCTCTCGTTTCACAGGTGGGGCAGAGACACAGAATGGCACAGAATGGCCGCGCTGGCCTGGGGGTCGGGTTGGCCTGCAGCCTCTGCCCTGACCTCGTGCCATGGACAGAGCTGCACCCTCACCAGGCACCAGGCCACCTGGACTCCCGGGGCCTTCTGGCCTCTCCTCTCCTTTCCTGTGATCCCACCCCCCTGGGCCCCAAGGGAGTGGGCTGGAGCAGAGCTGAAGGACAGGTGCGAGTGTCAGTGCTGTGCAGGGGACAGGGCACAAGAACAGGCCTTCCCTGTCCTGCAGAAACGCCAGAGAAGACACCCTGAGCCTGGAGGGGGCGTAGGGGCGTCAGCCTGGCTCGGGACACCGGACGCGTGGGAGGAGCAAGGCCCCAGTGGGAGAAAAGTTCCAGCAAAAGTCAACAACGCTCCCAGCCTGGAGGTGTCTTATCTCTGCCTCAGGAGGCAAGGGTCAGACCTGGCTCCAAGTCGCACCCTAAAACCATGAGTCAGAGGCCCGAAGGCCGGTCACATCCCACAGGTGACCGAAGGGCCAGGCCGTGGCTGGTGGAGTCCCTGTGGCAGTGGGATCTCCAGAAAGCGCCTGGATGCCCCGCAGGACGAGTGGGTGGGCGAGGGCCGCACTTCACACAAATTTCCAGCGGTCCTTTCGTGCCCCAGAGGTGGGGGCCAGGAAGGAGATGGTGGGGGGAGTGAACTCCACTCCCGCCCCCCCGGGGGGGGCCTCACAGCCCCTGCCAAGCACAGGGGTGGCCCTGACCCAGTCTCTCCGAAGGAGGCCACTGTGCCCCATGGGGTGGGGCAGGCAGCAAAGCTCCCCTGCTCCAGCGCAGCACAGCCTGCCGCCCGCCCAGCCTCTCCGCCCCCCCACCCCCACCCCGTTCTCCTGGTCGCAGGCCCGTGCGGGCATCACATCAGTGAAAGGGTTAACTCCACTGCAGCCTCTTATCTGATAGCTGCTCCTTAAAAGCTTCCCAAAGGCAAAGACCACCGGCTTCCCCATAAGGAAAAATCTGGGCAGCCGGCCAAGAGTCTCAGAACCCTGGGCCCCGCCTGCCCGGGCAGCGTGGGAACCAGGCACCCGCAGGCCCAGTGGGCCAGCCCCAGGGACCGGCCCGAGTAACTGAAGGGCCAGTGTGAGAATCTAGGCAAACAGCACAGGAGACTGCCCTGCCCCACTTCCTCGGGCGGGGCTCTCAGGTTGATTTATGAGGCTCCAGGCAGAACAGTGCAGACTGCACCCCTACATACAAAGTTCCTTGTAAATATTTTCAAAACTGATAACAAGAGGCCTCCTTCGGAGCGGGAGGTCGTGAACACAAGTCTACTCGGGGCCTGCGGGCAGCAGGGCAGCCCCAGCAGCGGGAGCAGGGCCGAGCAGTGAAATCGGTTCTTGAAAACACGTGGCTGCGTTTTTCCCCCTCAAATTCCAGAAAACGGTATAGCACAGAGTTCACAGCAATCCTATGGGAAATCCATGTTGTGTAAACAGCAGGGCATCCACCCCAGCCAGAGGGGATATCTAATCACTGACATTATTAAGAATTGCCAGCACGTGGCGATGAGAAAAAGTCAGAAAACTTGGGGATGGTTTTATTATTGTTTCTAAACTCTACACAGCAAACCATACAGCCTCTTTTGGCCTGTGCCCACACCCTTGCTCTAACACTGTGTTTAATATATAAATATGTATTTGCACAAAACTGTTTTTTGTAAGGCAGGAGAATGCTAAACATCAAATTCAATTACCTGGGGGCGGGCAGATGGGACGGGAGACACAGGAAGAGGTCCTGCCGGTGAGGTTTGCGTTCTGGGTTGGGTGGACGCTCCGGGACATTGGTTGTGGGCTGCTTTTCCTGTTTGTCCCCCAGACCCAATTCCTGTCCAACACTCTGTGACCAGGGAGCCCCAGAGACCACATCACCTTTGCCCCCTCCTCCCTCGGGTCAATGGGAGGCCCCTCCAGGAGCCCGGGGGTCGCAGGGGAGAGGGAGGTGGGTACCTCACTTCCCCTGAACTTCAGGCCCACCGAGTCCACACCACCCTGGCGGGCTCCCCCATCACCGCCTGCCCTCTGGGCTCAATCTCCCCATCAAGCCTTTCCACTAAGCCACTGAGCATTTATCTGCGTCCTGCCTCACGGGAACAACTGTATAACTTTATGTGCGATATACAAGACACCTAACTTTAACGTGTAAAGTTTGTTTGTAAAGTACCTGAGCTTCCGAGCTGGCCGGTGACACCATCGCTGTGGACTCTGCAAGGGGAGAGAAGAGGCAGTCAGGACCAGCTTCAGCGGCCCCGGGACCCGACACACGGGGCCGGCCCCCGCCCCCCACTGCCCCCCCACCCGGAGCACACGGCGCATCGCCCAAGGTCTCCATCGGAAACCAGAAAGCTGAGCCATCAGCCACTGCACGGACACCGACAAGGCCCAGCTCCGGGCTGGACACCAGGCGAGCCGTGCAGCCCTGCCCCAGGGGCGGAGGGTCGGCTGGCAAAGACAGCCCCTGCTCGCCCCGTACAGCGACCACTCAGAGAGGAGCAGCCAACAGGGCCACGGGGTCCATCCCGCCCCCTTGGGAAGCAAGGCTGGGGGCACAAGTGAAAGGGGAGAGAGGAAGTAGCCAGGGGCCAGCTCGGGTCAGCCAGGCCCAGGGAAAGCCCTCACGGTCGGAAGCCGCACACCCCCAAATCAGAGCTAGATGAGAAACCCAGACGCAGTGGAAAGGGCAGGCCTTGCTCCAGAGTTCCCAACAGCTGCACTGGGTCAGCTGGCATCTGGCCACCACCTCTGGGTTTGGGGATTTCTCCCCAGACTGTCTCTGCCAGAGATTCAGAGTCTCCGGGACGAAACCCAGGTGCTGAATTGGGCTCTAGGTATTTTATTATGTTTATTATTAAACATGGCACTGAGTTGGCATGTTTACAAGTACTCAGTTGTGTAACCGGTGTACAGCCCAGGAGGTAGATGGTTCGTGTACCCATTTCACAGATGAGGAAACGGATGCCCAAGGGAGTGAGCTCGTTGGCCCCAAGGTGTCACAGCTAGTAAGTGGTGGTGCCGGGTGTGGCCAGGCTGGGGGACCCCAGAATCTATGCTCCAGTCACTCCCTGAGCCACCCCCAGGCCTCCCAAGGGGCCAGGCTGGACGAGACACAGAAAACCCACCTCCTTCCACCACCTGCCTTGAATAAGGCACGCAGAACTGTGTTAGGGTATGAAGTTTAGCTGCCTTAAATTGAGGTGGATAAAAAACACAAACTGTGCAATTCTCTGCTAAGTGAACCTGCTAACTCTGCAAATATTTTCAAAATGCCATCAAGAGACCGGAAGACTGCCAAAGATAAAGCGCGTTTGTGTCGGGCTGATCCATTAAATAATGGAAGACACTGCACCCCCAGCATCAGTGGAGTTAATGCAACAGTGAGCATTAACTCCCAGTGAGCAGCTGGGCGTATACAGGTGTTGGATGGTCAGTAAAAGCCTGTAGCTGTGAATGGGGGCCATGGAAGGTGCAAGGGATCACACTTGACAAAGGTGCTTCCCGGAGGTGCCAGGGCCCCGAGTTTCCCTGATTTCAAGGGGGCAGGGGGCAGCCAGCCCTCAGCGCCCATCACAACCCAGCACGGTCTGGAAGGTGAGTGTTCACCAACCCAGTTGTATTTTAAGTCGCACAGACTCGGGGGCCCCGCGGTGGTTCCGTGCCCAGCGCTTTGCTGCAGAGCTAACAAGTGACTTACCGTGGCTTCAGTCCACAGACTCCTTGTGGAGGCTGGCGCCACGGCTCCCTCTTTACAGAGGAGGAAACTGAAGCTCAGAGAGATACAGAGATTGACCAAGACCACACAGCTAACAAATGGTGGAGCTGGGGCTTGCAGGCGGGGCTGACACAGTGGTGGGCGCCCTGGGCTCAGCTCAGGCTCATCTGCCCAGCTACCGGGGTGCCAACTCCAGGCCACCTCCTCCTTGACTGGGCCGTACCCGGAGGCCAAACTCCCTCCCAGGAGTCTAACAGGATCACAGCGAAACCCTAGCACCTGACACTCACTGGCGTGTCTGCTTAGACGGCCACGTCCTGGGACCAGAGCAACCAGTGCCCGGTGCTCCCTTTGTGGGAGCCACACAGATACCTCGGCCCCCACAGCGTGGCCCTGGCACTGAACCGTTGATGCCGTCCCGGGGACCGAGGACCCCTTCTGCGTGAACACCTGGGTAGCAGGAGTGGGGCCCTGCAGTGGCAGAGAGGCTGGGCTGCATCCCCCATGAGCCAAGTCTCCAGGGCACACAGGTCCCCCAGGGACCCCAAAGACCTGAAGCCTCTTCTAGAAGCATGGGGCAGAACTGGCAAAGGGCCGGGTGGGCTGAGCTTACAGTGGGGTCATTTGTCATGTGACCCCAGGCACAGGCATCTCACAGGTGTCCCAACAGGGAACACAGCTTGTCAAGGGACTGCCTTCCTGTGAGGTAATCCTTGCTCAGAGGTGAGACTAAATCTCAGTGCTATCTACAAGCACACCAGCTCACACATTCACACCCTTCCCACGCACACACGCACGCACACACGCACGCACGCCCACCTGCCCCATGCAGTGCCTTCAGCCCTCGCCCCCATTTTTATGAAGGGGGTGCTTGGTGTTCTCTGCAGCGGAGGACGTTTCCCATCAAGAACTGTGCAGTGGAGCAGTGCCCAGGCCCCTGCCTCCTGCAGTCCTGCTCTGGGCCCATCACATGAACCTGCGGGAGCTGCTTCCCCAGCTGTGTCTGGGGAGGTGCACATGGGACCAGGATCAGGACAGCCCACAAGCCAGTGCCTCCTGGGCCAGGTATGTCCCAAGGCTCCCCAAACATCCACACGGCCTCTGGGGCAGTTGCTATCAAACCCCCACTGCACAGAGAATGAAACTGAGGCACCCAGAGGCCTAAGTAACTTCCCAAGGTCAGGCAGCGGTGGGCGCAAGCTAAGGCTGAGTCTACTCGCCAGCCCTGTCCCCACCTCTCCCCGAGGGTGACTGCATCGCTGCTTTGCTTCCTGAACCTCGGTTTTCTCGTCTGTACGATGGGCTCACAGCAGTGCTTCCCTCGCTCCCCGTCTCCCAGGATGGCAAGGTGGAGCCGCTGCATCCCCGCACCATGTCTTGACTGTGTGACCCTCACAGGAGCAAAGGGCCCGGGAGGACCCCTGCATGACAGCAAGGGTGCATGGCAGCTTTGCTGGGGGGTCAAGAAGCAGGAGACAAAAGCCATACGGGAAGGACCTGGTTGAAAGAAAATGTTTCAACCAGAAATACTCTGGCTGCCAGGAGGAGATTCAGGGAAGTATGCTCTCCTCGGAAGCAGGATTTCATCTTTCCAGCCAGCCTCTGCTCACCTCTCACTGCTGGACACTCAGCCCTCACCTGTACGTCCATCTGTGTGGAGAGCCATTTAAAAAGACACAGGTGGGACTTCCCTGGTGGCACAGTGGTTAAGAAGCCGCCTGCCAATGCAGGGGACATGGGTTTGAGCCCTGGTCCGGGAAGATCCCACATGCCGCGGAGCAGCTAAGCCCGTGCACCACAACTACTGAGCCTGCACTCTAGAGCCCACGAGCCACAACTACTGAAGCCTGCGCGCCTACAGCCCACGCTCCGCAACAAGAGGAGCTACTGCAATGAGAAGCCCACGCACCGCAATGAAGAGTAGCCCCCGCTCGCCGCAACTAGAGAAAGCCCGCGTGCAGCAACTAAGAGCCAACACAGCCAAAAATAAATAAATAAAAATTTTAAAAAAGATATAGGCAAGCTACAGAGACAGTCCCTGGTCACTCAGGAGGCGATCTCCCAGTGAGGCCCAGCAAGTCCACCTTGAGGGCCCGGAGCCCACAGGACACGCAGGGTTGCCTGGAACACCAGGGGTCCAACTTCAGCTCCTGGGAAGGGACATGCTGGGCCAGGAGACGTGGGAAGGGGCATCTCCAGTGAGCACAGACGGCCCCACGTACACACACAGTGACAGCAGCACAGAAAACAGCAGCAGCAGGGGCAGAAAGAGCAGCACGTGTGTCTGTGTGTCTGTGTGCACAGGTCCCTGGGCCCAGGGTGATGTGGGCTCCGTACTGATGTTCCCTCATGAGTCCTCCCCACTCCCTGGGCACGTGCCACTCTCAGCCCAGTTTATGCAGGAGGAGTGGGGGCCCCAGCACTGCTATTTCTCCACCTACTGGGCTGGAGGTAAAGAGGTAGATAGAGAACTGGGCCCCATGAAGCTCATGACACAGGGATGCCAAGGTCCAACGCAGGACAAACTAAACGGCCTCTGTGTTTGGAACTCAGGGCTGCAAACGAGGTGAACTGGGAAGGCCTTGCCTCTAGGCAGCGGTGGGCTGCAAGGGGGAAGCTTGACCCTGGAGACAGGGCCCGGTGCTTGGTGGGGGGAGGGCCTGGAAGGGCCAGTGGCCTCAGAACTACAGGCAGAAAAGGACGGAGTGGGAGGAGGGGTGCAGGGGCAGGTGTGACCCGGCGGACAGGTCACATGAGCAGCCAAGCGTGAAGAGAGGGGCCTGTGCAAAATTCTAGCACCAAAACTGACAAGAAAAAAACCCAGAAAAGCAGGGCGGTGTGTAAATGAGCGTAAGCAGAATGGAGAAGGTCGGAGGTGAAAGGAGCCCCATCAACACCCCGAACCCACCCTCCACCTGCCCAAGGGGGTTTTCATGGGGGAGAGCCTGGTGCCTGGAGAAAAGTATGTTATGTTTGCCCGCAAATGTCGGCTGGGAGGGTGGGAGGTCTCAGGCAAGGTGACAGCCGAGCGCTGCTTTGGAGCAGGCAGTGTCCTGGCGGGCCTGCCCTGGAGGCATCAGGCGGACAAATGCCACTGAAAGTGTCCCAGGACCACTGACCACTGGCCACGCTGCAAGAATGGGCTTCGCCTCAGAGGACGGTCAGCACACGCACTGCAGAGATGCCTGGTGGACTTTCTTGCCTCAAGTTAAAAACAAAACAAAACACCCTTGCCCATCGGGAGGTTTTAATAATGGCCTCTTAAAAATAACTTCACTGTTAACATGTTTTTCCATTTTCCCACTTGAAAAAGGGGGCTTCCGAGCAGTTATGAAGAAGTCTTCAGACTTGCCAACTAGGAAGTTTACTCGAGTAAGCGTCCCCTGCTTAGCTGGAAGTGGGAAGTATTCCCACTCATATGCTAAAGTAATAGTACTCCTCCACACCCCCCCGCCCCCTGCAAGTCAGGTTTAGTTTGGTTGTTGATTTCTTTTCTTTTTTCTTCTTTTTGGCCACGTGGCATGTGGGATCTTAGCTCCCTGACCAGGGGTCGAACCTACTCCCCCTGCAGTGGAAGCACAGAGTCTCAACCTCTGGACTGCCAGAGAAGTCCCTGGTTGTTGGTTTCTTTAAAGTTATTTTAAACATTGACTTAACGCCTACGTTTACCAGAACTTCCTGAGGGAGGATGGGAACCTTCTTCTCAACTGCGATTACAGCACGAGATAAACACGCATCTTTCAGTGAATCCAGTAATCACTCAAGTCCCAGAGAAACGCTGGGTTAGCTACCTTAGGGAGACAGCTGGTCTAAAGTTTCAGCTGATTCACAAAAGCTCAACAGGGACAGAAGAGAAAGTTCAGGGTAATCTATTTTTCTTAATCTTTAAAGAGGCAGCAAGTCACAAAACTCATCCACCTTTACAAGACGTGTTTATGGACAGACACCAAAGATCATGCCTAAGGGAAAACGAAATTGGGCTCCTCTGTGTCGTGGGCTGGGACGTCCCCATACAGGTCAGTGGAGAGTGGCCACACGTGAGCTTTGAAGCGCAGCCTTGGATTTCCAGTCGACCTGTGAGTATGAAGGCAGCACAAGTGCCGCTGGGCCTGCAGGGACCAGGAAGAAGGGGCTGACACATCCCCGGGGCTGGAGAGGTGGACAGAACCAGATGACCGCTGCACCCGAGGATGGCCCTTGTGGTCCACTGTGGAGAGTACTGACCCCACAGTCAGAGATGCAGGGACCCCTCAGCTCTGCATCTGACTGGTGGTGAACCACTTACCACTCTGTGCCTCAGCTTCCCCATCTTTAAAGTCAGAGGGTGAGACCAGGCAGGCCCGTTATAGTCCTGTACTGCTCTGCGGTGCCAGAAGCCACCCCCTGGGTTACACTGCTTGTCTTCCGGGATGAGGAGGGGCACAGGGAAGGTCTTTTAAGGAGGACATACAGCTTTAAGAGAAAAACTCTTGGTGAATATGCAGACTCCAGGGCCCCACCGATGAGGAGAGGCCATCCTGTATCGTGCTCTCAGCCCAGCCTTTGAAGACAGTGGACACAGGCATTGAGAGCATCAGGGCTGAATCCAAATCCTGCCGCTTCCTGTGTGACTATGGGTAAGCCTGAGCCTCAGCTTACCCGACTGTAAAATGGGAACAGGACTGTTTGAGTCCAGCTCTTATTATTTTCTCCTGTCAAATAAGTGTTTTTGTGCAAAATAGAGCAACTCTCAAGTGTCACACAGCTGAGGTGTTAAGGGAGGTGGGAGCAGGGTTCAGAGATGAGAAGAAGCTTGTGGAGAAATAGTGACGGTCCTAGGGGGTGGGAGAGGTTCAGCAGACCCCTCCCTGTTACCAAAGGAGCTGTCGCTTCTGGCTAGCTTTGCCCTGGTCCTTCCCAGCCCTCCATGAGTCTGCCCATGGATTTCTGCAAACCCACCCCCTCCAGCACACACAGCTGGCCTGTGTGCTTCCCCAGGGGTATCACTTTTGGGGGTAATATCATCATATGCTCCGTCCCAGCACTCCACTTTTCCAGGAAGAAAACTTTTTTCTTAAAGAGGCTACAAATCACTTAAACTCATCATTCTGCATAGACTTCAAGTATCTTTCAAGGGCTTCATTGTTGGTTCCCGTTCATGGTTCAGAGCAGAACACTAAGCAAGTTGTTCCCCAAATTTTACACATTCTCTGTTAAATCTTCATACCCACGGAAAACGAGCCCGAGGAAAACATGTGTTTCCTTTCGTGCCTAAGCGCCTGTGCACCTACCACTCCAACAAGGATCCACACCACCAGTCACTGGGTGGGAAGGTCTGAGGGCTGCAGACCCCCAGAGGAAAAGGAAGCAGCCCAGGTGGGGAGGACCGCGGTAGGAGGGGCAGAGTCCAGTCTCCCTGCTGAAGGGCCTCAGGCAAGGAGCCAAAGCCCCCTCCTCTCCAGCCAGCAGCTGGCCCTGATGTTAAGATGGGTTTCAGGTGGGGGGGAGTCCAGGAAAGGGAGGGGGGGTGAGGGTCCCAGGTCGAAAGAGTGACTTTCATGTCTAGCAGAGGGAGAGAGGAAAAGCAGGGGCAAGGGGCGGAGGTCCGCGTCCCAGCGGAGAGTTGCTGGGGGCTCCCAATCCAGAAAGGGGAGAGGAGGGAGGAGGGCCTTCCAGTCTCGTAGAGAGAGAAGGTGGAGGAGGGGCCCCCAGTGCGGCAGAGGGAGGGCGCGGAAATGGGAGAGGTCGGCGGGTCCAGAGAGGGAAGGCGCCAGAAGGGGGGCGCCGGCGCCGGGTCCAGGTCCAGGTCCAGCAGAGGGAGGGAGGGTCTCAGCCCCTCCCCCCGGGCGGACACCGCCCGCCGCCCCGCCGCGCCCCCGCCCCCGGCCTCACCTGCCGCGCCGGGCTCCCGCTGCGCGCTGACCGAGCCGTCCCTGCGCAGAAGGATGTCCGCTGTGTCCCGGATGCGCCGCCGGCCGCCCGGCGCGCCCCGCAGCCCGCGGCAGCACTGGAAGCACACGGCCCACGCCTGCTCCTCGTTGATGGGCTGCTCGTACGCCTTCAGCACCTCCTCCAGGGACAGCTCCCACGGCTCTGGCCGCCCAGCGCCCCCGGCCCGCTCGCCCGCGGCCGCGTCGCCGCTGGAGCTGCCGGCCCGGGCCATGGCCGCCCCATCATCGCCGCCTGCGCGCCCAGCCCGTTTCCATAACAGCCGCGCCAGGGCCGACGCGCCCGCGAAGCGCGGGGGGCGGATCCCGCGCCGCCGGCCGCTGCTTTGTCATTGTCGGGCCCCGCCCAGCGCGAGCGGCCGCAGGTGAGGCCTGGGAGAGGAGGAGGAAGGGGAGGAGGAGGGGGAGGAGGAGGGGGAGGAGGAGGGGGGGAGGAGGAGGGGGAGGAGGAGGGCAGGGGAGGAGCAGGAGGGGAGGAGAGGGAGAGGGGGAGGGGGAGGGGAGGGAGGGGCGGGGGGAGGCCCGTGGAGGGGGTGAGGCAGGTGGGAGGGGGCGCGGAGCTGGGCCAGAGGAGGGGGTGGAGAAGCCGGGATCCGGTTGCTGGGGGGAGGGTCCAGGTGAGGGGGCGCGGTGAGGAAGGTGGAAGGGACGGGGTGCGGGGGGTTGTGCAGAGCCGGGACCCGCAGAGGGACGCTCGGAGGGAGGCGCGTACTGAGACGCGGTTCTCCTCGCCTTGCCCGCGAACCCACGCCGGGCTCTCACACTCGTGCCAGGCCAGCATCCAGCCCAAGACCCACCGCGGTAATAGTGGGGCCCCGGCACGTTGGACCCTGGGCTGCGGCAGAGCCGGGAGGCCCGTGACTGCAGGAGGAGCAGCGGTGCCGCAGAGCCGGCTGGCAGAGTGACCTCAGGAGTCACCACTCAGGGTGATGAGAGGCAGAAAGACCCGAGTAGGAAGCACTTAATAAGCGTCCCTTTCCAGCGGGGACACGCGGCAGCGTTAATGAGCCCCGGTGTCTCCGTGGAACATGGGCAGAGGCGCAGAGCACCGGCGATGGAGCAGCGCTTCGTCCCCGCCTGGCCTCTCTCCGTGCGTGGGAGGCGGCACCGGCTCACAGGCTCAGCCGAGGCCTGTTCAGCCCTGGTTGTACCAGGTCAGAATAACATGGCCAAACGGCCCTGGGAAATAAGAGGCAAGAAGGCAAGGGTCCGACCCTGGACCCCCTGGGGAGCAGATGTCGTGCAGATTCCTGGAAATTTCTCCATGCTGGCGATATTTTCAGGTCTGAGGTGGAACTTTGAACTTGACAGTTCCCTGGGAATTCCTTACTGTCAGTTAACCCCATCTGGAATTTTAATCTTCCAACAAAAAGGAGTTTGGTAAAGATGAATTGTATCAAAAGTTGTGGTGTTCAGCAGCCAGACACTTTCAGGGCTTTCCTGGCTCTCAGCGTTTATGCAGCCAAAAATCGCGGCAGCGCTGCCACTTTGTAGATGGAAAGTTGGGGCCTGGGGCTTGCAGTCTCCGGAGTGAACTGCAGGCACCTGGGACTCAGGTCAATCTTCCCGCCTAATCTTTACCCACTCTAAACCCCCATCCATGGTTGCCAGTAGAGGGAAGGGAGAATCTCCGGGTCCGTCTTAGATCAGCGACAGCAAGAAACCCACAGTGGGGAGTTCCCACACGGTGGTTAGGAAAGGCCCTGACCCACAACACACAGTGCCAGGGATGTGCGATCCGCAGGGCTGTCGTCCCCCACCTGGTGGTTCCTGATGGGCCCACGCAAGGGGTGCTTTTTGCTTTCAGATTCCGTGGGGATAAAGACTTCCACTTGAAACATTACCAGCTCACCGAAGTTAGGGTCTCTGCTCCTCCCGTAGGCCGAGCTACCCCTCGACTCCTGGTGGTGGGAGCATCTCAGGAGGGGCACCCTGGCCCCAGAGCACAAGGTGGTAATTACTCTAATTGGAAGCTGGTTGGGTTGTAGCAAGAAGTACCTTCCTTGTTCTTCAAAGGGCCTCAGGTTTCCCTTACTGACCAGACGGTTTTAGGATCTCATTTGGTGACCACGGGCCTTGGTAATGACCTAGTTCTCGACTTAAAAAAAACGCACAACGTGAGAGTTGTGAGTTAAGTTTTATTTAGGGTAAGATGAGGACTATCGCCCAGGAGACAGCATTTCAGATAGCTCTGAGAAACTGCTCCAAAGGGGTAGGGGGAGAGGTCAGTATATACATGATTTTGGTGAATGGGGGTATGTGCAGTCAAGCCCATTTTTGCAGAGACTTGCTGCTGGTCACGAGGAGCAGATGTCACCGTTAATGATTTTAGTGCTTTTCTAGATACGAGGAGATGCAAGAATTGGGCTCATAAAATCTTCTTCTGAAAATATCTGGCTATCTGACGGACTGTTCTGCCAGTTTTTCCCAGTGCCCAGAGGGCCTGTTTCCTGATTTCCACCCCAAACTCCTTTCAGGGGGTGTTGAAGTTCAGCAGCTGAAGCACCTCATGATTTAATCCTCGGAGAGGTAGATGGCAAGTGCCAATTTGTGGATGGCATAGTGATGACTCGCACCTGCCTGATGCAGGGGCCCTGAGGTCACCTGTGTAACGTATGATACCCTTTCTGCTCTGGCATTAATTGTGTTTTCAGGGATCCCTGTGCACTTCAGCCAGCAAGATTTAGAACACTGGGGTTTTACTAAAAAAAAATTTTAAGTTAGGTAGGTTCTACTTCCATATCTCTTGGTATCTGAAGGTTTGTCCCTCTAGCCACAAGCAAATAATGAAGCAGAAGCATCAGGTGCTCCTAGAAGCCATATCGTTTTTCCCTGCCAGGTCATTTATTCATACATCTCCCAAAAAAGCCCCAGATGAGATCTAGAAATGGACATAAGGTGAGAAGCAGCAGCCTGCAGGTGGTGGTGGCAGTGAGAGGGGTTTCAAGCTCTTAGACTGGGAGCCCGAGAGTGGCATCTAAGTCAATAAAGGGAAAGGAAGTGAATTCACCAAACCAAAACTGATCAAAGGGGCCCATGACTCGAGTGACCAGATGCAGCAGGCTCTGATCTGGTTGCTAGAAGCTCTGGGTATAGTGACAAGTTCCACCCATTGGTCACAAGTCAGAGTCAAGGTAATCACTTCCTTCCTGGGGTGGAGTACCAAGCACAGCCATACTTTAAAAAGCCTAGTCAATATTTTAAATCAAACTGAGGGCTCTGCCATAAGGAAGTGGTGTGGGTAAATTGACAGCTGTCTGGGCTCCACACACTGAGGGAGAGCAGACGATGCCTGGTTAAAATGGGAATGGGGGGACTTCCCTGTCTGTCCAGTGGTTAAGACTCTGCACTCCCAATGCAGGGGGCACGGGTTCAATCCCTGGTCAGGGAACTAAGATCCTGCATGCTGCGGGCGGGGCCACACACACAAAAAAAAGTAGGCATGGGGTTTATCCCAGTAGAAAGTGGCTCTCGGGTTAATATATGGAGCTCTTTGTCCACCAAGTATGCAACACAGAACATCAGCGTCAAAGAGATGTTAGTTCTTCCATAACTTGAAGTTGCCCCTTGGATTTTAGCAATGAAACTGTATTTCCAGCTGTTCAGAGTCTCAACAGAGAAACAAGATAGAAATTGATGGTCAGTCATGAACCCAACCTGGAAAGCGTTGGATCCAGGTCATTTCTACATGACGGGATCGTCAGTAGCCCACTCCTGAAGCCATGTCCTTTATCCTTCATTTCCAGTGCACAAGGAAGGCCCAGGGAAGGGAGGCTGTGCTTGGAAACAGAATCGAAACATTTAGTGATGTGACTAATCCACCAGTGCTTGGAGTTGGAGAAGCACTGTCAAGTTATCACATTAGCGAACACACTCCCCGAATATTCATCTTACAGTGTAGGCTGTTCATGCACACGTATTTGTGGAGCACTGGGTGTTGATGTCTTATACCTGTGAAAGACCAGTGAAAAACCTGACCAGGTCCCCCCAGGGATCCACCAGTCTCTCAAGGAAACAGCCACAAGGAAACACAGTCTCTGCAGTCGGGGAAGGGCTACAGGTGGCTACATAACCCCACTGGTTATGTCTGGTTTTTCCCATGCTCTGTGTCTGATGCTTTGAGGGAATTACAGATCATGTCCACGCCAGGGCAGTGCAATCAGAGGGGTGGTTGGCTCATGACTGCCATTGGCCAGAGATTCAGATCTCCAGGAATTATACCTCTGAGCATCTTTGCAGACACAGAAACTAAAGGATCCTAATTTTTGGCCCCTGGAAACCAAAAAGATAATTTAGGACTGCAAGCCCAGGTGCCCTGTGGAATACAGTTACCTGATTCCAGGAGGGGAGGGTGCAGGGCTCCAGGGTCCAAGGTACCACACCGAGAGCGCGCTGAGGGTTTTGAGACAAAGGTCAGAGTGAGTCAGGCATATGAGCAATTGGGTTAAACATCAAAGACAACTTGAGATGAAAGGCCCTTCGACTCCCCCCAGACACAGGTAGAACCACTTCACCTGCTGTGAGGGGAAGGCAGAGGCTCTCAGCCTGCACTGAATTCCACTTCAGCTTGAAAAACAGGTCGGCTTCTCCCAAGAGACCTGTGCACACTGAACGCTGTGAGCAACCAGGCCCTTGTGTCCACGACTCAGAGGCCCCTGAATGCCGTCTTTGTCACGATCCTTGCAGCGAGGCAGGGCTCAGGGGTCCGGGAGGAAAAGCTGAAACTCGAGAGGCTGTGGTTTTGTGCTTTAGGATTATTTTGGGATAATGATAAAGCCCACGAACCCCCAGGGATGCCAGATAGGGCCAGGCTGTGCTTGATCTCTAGAAGGGAGCCCAGTACAGCTCTGGGGAAAGGGCTCTGGGGCTGGCATGGCTGCAGGATTTCTAGGCTGGTATTAGGAAGAGGTGGAGACAGGAGAAGAGGCGGGGACCCAGAGCTAAACCCAGGTGATGAGAGGAAATCCCACAAGATGATGGGAAGAGGAGGGGAGGCAGACAGGGCTGTCCTGTGAGGGAGGGCATGAGGAGCACTTACACGCTTACCCTGGATTCCTGATCAGGAGCCAAGAAAATACTCCAGAACACTGTTTACTCCCCATTGATGACATTGGCGGTCATTTGCAGTTTTATTTATGTTGTGAAAATTAACAGAAGCCTCATTTAAAATGGAGTCGGGAGGCCAGAAGGGGGAACACTCACGCCCTACGACCCCACCTCAACTGCAGACCCAACAGGAAGAAGCTTACTACTTTCCTACCCATCAGGGGAAGGAAGAATTTCTCCCTGCCCGCAACAGCCCAGCCAATGAGAGACCACCACAGCTCAGCCAATGAAAAGCCACTACACTTCCAAGTCCCAGTTTCCTCCAATGGACCCTTTGTTTACAACATCCCCTCCGCAAACGCCTTTCTCTCCTCTATAAAAGAAGTTCCTCTCCCTTGTCCTCTGGGCTTGCCTGGGGTTCGCCATAGATTGCATGTCCTGAATTGCAATTTTTTGCTATTCCTGAGTAAACCCATTTTGCTGGTAAAATAACTGGCCGTTTCATTGTTTTAGGTCAACAGTGTTTTGAACAGGTAATACAGGGAAGTTAAAAATGAATCAAACGCTTTCCAAATGTACACTCACACACTAGCTGCTGTATGAACTTCTCTGTTGTACCATGTCTTCCGCTGCACAGACTGGAGTGAAGCAAGCTTTACCTCAGAGCTGACATGTGATCTTGGATGGTGGGGTCAGCCTCAAAGGCTTGCTGGGGCCTGAACTTGGTAAGATTGTAGAAATAACTATGTAAATTGTTGTTGGCTAATTTGACATGGATTGATGTTCAAAAGTACAAAAAGGTGTAAACTGCAAAATCTTCCACCAGACACTGGCCCCAGGGGCAGTCACTGTATCTGGTCTTTTGTTTATCCTTCTAGAACTGTCATATGCCTGTTTCAAGCACACATGTCCCCTTTATACTCTGAGGTCCGCACACCATACACCCTGTCCTGTGCTCTGCTTATTTACTCATCAGTGGGGGTGGGTGGTGGGGAATGGTTCGTATCAGCACGTGAAGAGCTTCTGCGTTCTCTGTACAGCTGCATATCCCTGCTGGGGGGGTGGGGGGCAGGTTTTTTCCAGTCTTGAATGGATAACTTTGTACGCAGTGATTCGTGAGGGCATAGATTTTGTTGGCATAATCACTGCTGCCCCAAGTATCTTGGACAGTGTAAGAGCACAGCTGATACTTATGCAGTATAAATTCTAAGAAATGGACTTGCTGGGGCAAAGGATATTATCAAACTGCCCTTCACAGAGGCTGTACAATATACACTCCCACTAGTAATGTTTGAGGGTCTTTATTTCCCTAAGCTCCCCTGACGCAGAGTGTGATCAAACTTTGAATCTTTGATGGGTGAAAAATGGCTTAATTTGCATTTCTCTTATTGGAGTGAAGTTGAACAACAGATTCTTTTAAAAAA
Organism: Eschrichtius robustus; assembly: GCF_028021215.1. Classification (NCBI taxonomy): domain Eukaryota; kingdom Metazoa; phylum Chordata; class Mammalia; order Artiodactyla; family Eschrichtiidae; genus Eschrichtius; species Eschrichtius robustus. The sequence goes on from NC_090842.1 coordinate 669,615, forward strand.
TTATTTAACTCAACTAGGATTTATCAATGCATTTCTAAATGCTGGACGGTGTTCTAATTGATAGGGGTATAGCAGTGAATGAAATAAACCTGACCTTTCCTCATTCACAAAGCAACAGCACATTTTTAGTGATGACCCTGACCATTCGGGTAAAATTTATTTTATGTTAACCATTGCACTTGAGGTTTGCAGATCATCACAATTATTTTATATTCCTAGAGCAATGGCTCTGACACTTTAGCATGCATCAGAATGCACAGGAAGGCTTGTTAAGACCTAGGTGTCTGGAACCCTTCCCAGATTATTTTCTGTTTCATTTGGTCTGAGATGTGGCCCGAGAATTTGCATGTCTAACAAAACCTGGGTGGTGCTGAGGCTACTGCTGGTCTGGACACATGAGAACACTGCCTAAAATCACCTTGTTCCGTGACGTAAACATCTCCCTACTCTTGTCTGATCAGTGTTATAAATTGTCAAATACAAACTACCTGCATGGAATAGCTTACTAGAAAAGAACTATCAATTCGCATAAAGACCATGTTTGGAAATCTCACCAGTGAGTGTTTGGCGGGGCTGGGTCATGAGGTGGCTGGGTGCGGAACCTGGGTCTAGTGCTGGCTCACTGGTGGGCAGGGTCAGGGTCCAGGAGATCCCAGGGCTTCACCCACTGATGGGTGAAGCCAGGTCCTGGGGCTAGTGCAGGCCCACTGGTGGACAGAGCCAGGCTCTGGGGTCTGGCTGCAGGGCCCAGGGGTCCCAGAGGTGGTGTTGGGCTGCTGATAGAAGGGGCCAGTTCCTGACACAGCTGGCTGCAGGGTCCGGGGATGTCCCGAAGCTTGTGCCTGCTGGAGAGTGGGGCTGGATCCCTGGGTGGCTAGTTGAGGGGCCTAAGGTGTCTCAGAGCTGGGCTTGATCCTACCAAGGCCGGCTGTGGGGCCGCTGTCTGCCTGCTGATGGGTGAGGCTGGTCCAGAGTCTAGAGCAGGCTCACTGGTGGGTGGGGCCTGGGCCCAGGGTATCCTGGAGCTGGTGCCCGCCCACTGGTGGGTGGAGCTGGGTCCCAGGCTCTCTGGCTGCAGGGCTTTGGGGTCCGAGGTCTAGTGCTTGCGCACTGGTATGCGGGGCCAGGTCCTGGGCTTTCTGGTGGGCAGGGATGTGTCCAGGGGCGGCTGTGGGCTCGGGGTCATAAGGTAGCCTGTCTGCTGGTGGATGGAGCCATGTCCCTGCCTAGATAGCTGCTTGGCCAGTACTGGTTCCTACAGGCTGGTGGGCCCAGGTGGGGCTGGGTCCTGAGGCTAATAAGCTAGAGGAGGATTCCACAATGGCTTCTGCCAGCACCAGAGTCTACATGGTAGAATGAGCTCCAGCGGTAGAATGAGACCTCAGCCAGTGTCTGTGTCCCCTGGGTGAGCTGTAGGTGCCTCCTGCCTCTGCGGGAGACTCTCCAAGATCAGCCAGTGGGTCTAACCCAGGCTCCTTTCAAATTACAGCTTCTGCCCTGGGTCCTGGAGCGTGTGAGGTTTTGCGTGAGCTCTTTAAGAGTGGAGCCTCTCTTTCCCACTGCCCTCTGGCTCTCCCAAAATAAGCCCTGCTGGCCTTTAAAGCCAAATGCTCTGGGGTCTTGTCTTCCCGGTATAGACCCTTGGACTGGGGAGCCCGATGTGGGGCTCCCTCGCTCCTTAGGGAGAACCTCTGCAGTTGTAATTATCCTCCCATTTGTGGGTTGCCCACCTGGGGATATGGGTCTTGGCTAACCCACGACCCCGCCTGACTACCCATCTCGTTGAGGTTCCTTCTTTATGTCTTAGTCGTGGAAGATCTTTTCTAGTGGTTCAGTCTTTTTCATCAATAGCTGCTCTGTAAATAGCTGTAATTTTGGAGTGCCTTTGGGACGAGGTGAGCTCAGGGTCTTCCTGCTCCGCCACCTTCAGTGATCCCCCTTGAGAGTTAAATTTTTAATTGAAGTATAACATACAGACAGTAAAATCCACCCATTTTAATGTACACGTTAATGATTTTTGACAAACACAGTCATATAACCACTGTCACAATTGATATGTTCCATGGTCTTTACAGCTGTTCACTTCCAGTTCTTGTGTCCAGTCCTCTGGGCTAGCACTGGCATACATTTTATTTTTACATATGCAATAAACCTGCAATACAGCGCTACTGTTTCTGCTTTAAACAGACAATTACCTTTTAGAGTGATTTATATTTACCTTCAATTTATTCATTTTTTTTGTGTAGATCCAAGTGTCTGTCTGATACATTCCTTCTGACTGGAGAGCTTTCTTGAATATTTATTGTAGTGCAGGTCTGGTGATAAACTTTTTCACGTCTGAAAAAGTCTTTATTTTGCTTTTATTTTTAGAAAGATGTCTTTGCTAGGTATAGAAATGTGGGTTGATTTTTCCCCCCAACCCTTTAAATATGTCACTTTGTTGTCTTCTGTTTGCATAGTTTCTAAAGAGGAATCTGCTGTAATTCTTATCTTTGTTATTCTGCATTTAAAGCACCTTTGTTTTCTAGTTGCCTTCATGACTCTCTATTTCTTTGGTTTCAGCAGTTTGAATATGGGGTGTGTGTGTGTGCGTGTGTGTGTGATCCCATGTTTATCCTATTTTGTGTCTTCTGAACTTCTTAGATCTGGTGTTTGCTGTCTCATTATTTTTGGAACATTCTTGGCCATTATCTCTCAAATATTTTTTCTGCATTGTTTTCTCTTTCTTCTTTTTTCGGGAGTCCTGTGACATGTATGTTATACCATTTGGTACTATCCCACAGCTCTTAGAGGCTTTTTTTTTTTTTTTCTTAAGTTCCTCTTTGTTTTCCATTTAGAGTAATTTTTTTTTTAAATTTTATTATTTATTATTTATTTATTTTTGGCTGTGTTGGGTCTTCGTTTCCGTGCGAGGGCTTTCTCTAGTTGCGGCAAGCGGGGGCCACTCTTCATTGCGGTGCGCGGGCCTCTCACTATCGCGGCCTCTCTCGTTGTGGAGCACAGGCTCCAGACGTGCAAGCTCAGTAGTTGTGGCTCACGGGCCTAGTTGCTCCGTGGCATGTGGGATCTTCCCAGACCAGGGCTCGAACCCGTGTTCCCTGCATCGGCAGGCAGATTCTCAACCACTGCGCCACCAGGGAAGCCCCTAGAGTAATTTTTGTTTCTCCTCACCTGTGTTGAGCCCACGGATGAGCCACTGAAGGCACTCTTTATCTCTGTGACCATGTTTTTCTCTTTCATACTTTTCACGTGTCTGCTGAATGTCCTCATTCCTTCATGCACGTTTCCCACCTTTTCCACCAGAGACTTTAGCATATGAATCATAGTTACTTAAAATTCCCTGTGTGACTGTTCCAACATCTGGGCCACATCTGGGTTTGGTTCTGTTACCTACCTTGCCTTTTAGGGATGGGTTGATTTTTTTTCTCTTGCTTCTTTTGTCTGTCTCGTAATTTTTGATTGCATGCCCAACATTGTGTGTGGGCCAGGAGAGTCTGAGGTAGTGTTCATGCCTCCTTCTCTGCTCGGTCATTAGTGGGGTGGGGGGTGAGTCAGTTTGGTCTGGAGTTGAGCTGGATTTGCGTTTCAGTGTGCTGTGGCCACCTTCCACACAAGACTCCTCCAGCACTGCCCTGTGCTAATGGTGGGGATGGGTTGCTGAGGGATTTTCTCAGTGCAGCTGCCCACTCTCCGCTTACAGCCTTCCTTGTCTCTGCACACGTTGGCCTCACCTGGAGTGGTGGCTGCTGTTGCTGTCACTCAGCACTTGTTAGCTTGGTGATGATGGGAACGGTGTTTTCTGTTGTCCCAGTCCAGCCTCAGCGATGGTCTTTGCAGCTTTCCACATCGTAGATGCAAGTTAAATTCGCGAGGTGATTTCAGGTGAAACAAAGGCAAATTTTGAACAAATTTCTTTAAGTTGTTTCATATTTAGTTTATGATACAGGAGAATAATGGCTTTCCATTTATATTGGCACATACAGTTTTCTTTTAAATTAGATTTTGGTTTTTAAGAAGTGATTAAATTTAACGGAAAATAGTCCTTAAATAATGCTGATTATCAGTGGACGTTGGGAAGGCACATGCACGAGTGATGCTTTGGAAACACTGAGCTATGGCCCATTTCTGATAGAAGGTCTCACCCAGCACAGGAGGCACGCAGTCATGACAATGGCATGTTCGATGTGCTTCAAATAGCTGCTTTTCATCGTTCTTTGAAGCAGAAGGATGAGGACTGCGGTGATGGGCAGTGAGGGGTAGCTCTGGTGTGCCTGGGGTGTGTGTATGCGTGTGCAGGTGTATGTATGTACGTGTGTGTTGAAGCTTCTACGACCTACTTCCCCTGGCAGCCCCATTCAGGGCTCTGGCATCTTGAATCTGACACACTCACATTTGAACTCTGAGCCCCTCCTGTTATTGTCTCTCAAACCGTCCTCCCAGTGTCTCCACCTCTCAGGTGAGGCATGTGTGTATGTATATGATGCACGTGTATATATGATGTATGCATGTGTATATAATATATGCATGTATGTATATGATGTGTGTGTACAGTGTATGTATGCATATGATGTGTGTGTGTATGATGCATGTGTGTACAATGTGTGTGTGTATATGACGTATGTGTGAATGATGTATGTGTATCTGTATATGATGTACGTGTATATGTATATGATGTATGTATGATGTATGTGTATATGATGTATGTATGATGTGTGTATATGATGTGTGTATGATGTATGTGTATATGATGCATGTGTGTATGATGCCTGCGTAAGATGTGTGTGTATGATGTGTGTATGATGTATGTGTGTATGATGTATATGTGTGTATATGATGTATGTGTATATGATGCACGTGTATATATGATGTATGCATGTGTATATGATATACGGATGTATGTGTGTGTACAGTGTATGTATGCATATGATGTATGTTTGTGTGCATGATGCATGTGTGTACGACGTATGTGTGTATATGACGTATGTGTGAATGTGTGCATGGTGTGTTTCTGTATATGATGTATGTGTGTATGATGTATGTGTATATGACGTATGATGTGTGTATATGGTGTATGTGTATATGATCCATGTGTGTATGATGCATGTGTATGTATGATGTGTGTATGATGTATATGTGTGTATATGATGTATGTGTATGTGCATATTATATATGTTTGTATGATGTATGTGTATCTCCACCCTCCCAATGGCTCGGGTTAGAAAACTCTGCACTTCTTCCTCACCTGGCAGATCAACCTTCGAAGTAGGAACCGATCTCATCACTTCTCTCCATCTCATGACCACCATGCTGGTCAAGCCCCCTGTCCATTGCCGAATAATAGCCTGAGTCCATCTCCCTGGCCTCTGTGCCCTGCCTTTGCCTCCCTACAGTCTCTTTTCAACCAGCTGCATAACTCATGACGTGCACCCGCCAGGGCCCTGCTCACTTGGCGTGGAGGCCGAGGTCTTCACGGTGCTTACAAGGCCACGTGGGTGCTCCCCTCCCCTCCTAAGCTGTTTGCTTAGTGCGCAGTCGTGTGTGTCTCTGGCAGTTCTGGTCTCAGCCAGCCTCTCCCCCTTGTTTACCTCACTGGTGGGTAGTCAGCAGCTGGATGGCCTGTGATGGCCTAATTTCCAGGTTCTGGCAGCAGGCAGGCTGCTGGCCAGGGCATGGGACTGCTGGCTGGGCGGCCACCTCTCCTCCACGTGGGTGGTCCTCAGCAGGCTGGCTCAGGTGTGTTCCTTGGAGGTACCTGGCTCTCAGCACCAGCTCTTTTCAAACTCCTGTTTGTGTCACGTCACTCCTGTGCCATTACCAGCCCAAACGGAAGGGATGGAGACGGGGGGGAGGACTCGTGGCCGCTTTTTGCAATCCCCAAGGGCCACGTGCTGTCTAGCAGGGCCCACCTCCAGTGGACCCTTGTTTACCCAAGTTTAGCAGCCCCCAATCTGGGTTGGGCAGCAGCAGTTATGCAGGGTGGTCGTGGCGTGCAGGCAAACTTGAAAACTCGGAGTTTCCAGCCACTTGGAAGCAGTTCAGGAGGTGGCAGTGAGCGCTCTTTGAGGGCATCCTGCACCCGCAAGGTCTTCACGGCCAATGGGACCACGTTGTGTGAAAACCTGGACACTGAGACACGGGGCTGCACAGTGTTTGTGAGATAACAGAAATGCATGTCGGTCTCTGTGCCTATCGTGGCACAGACCTCCTGAAACCCCTGTAAATTCCTAAGTGGGAAGAATACTAGGAGCATTTTTTTCTCTAACAAGTGGACACTGGGTGGGCTCCTGGTTGGCTCCGGCACAGGGGCTGAAGGCCAGAAAGGCCAAGCCATGGTTACAAGCCTGGGATTTTCAGCCCTCCTTCCCCCCCATCCTCCAGAGAGGGGAGAGGGGCTGGAAATGGACTTCATGTGTGTGACCCCTGTGGGTGTGTCCCCTGTGGGTGCGACCCCTGGGTGTGCTCGGCCGGGGTGAGCTGCGCTGTCCACCAGGCGGCCTCTCGTTTACACTTAATTGAAGTCAAAGCAGAGCAAGCCTCAGCTTCGCAGTCACACCGCCGGCCCGGGCTCCGCGGGAGACGAGGGCGCAGACTCGTCCTACACGGTTCCCAACTGGCAGCGCGGTTTTAGCGTCTCCCTGGATTTGGGTTTGTCGGATTGTTTCTTCATGCCCAGCTCTGGGTCATCTCGACAGGAATAATGCACAAGGGATGGCACAGTTTTCTCGCCCGTGATGCCATTTGAATCAGCGCCGCAAACCTCCAACGTTAGTGATACCTACCTGGCCCAGGTGTCGGTCTTCCCGCGTTCCCGCCACCACCAAGATGGCCGCCGCGCGCCGCCACCAAGATGGCTACCGAGGCTCCGCCCCTGCAGGGTGTGGCCGGGCAGCTGGCAGCCAATGGGCGCGCGCGCCTGTCCGCGGCCAATGGGAAGGCAACGCGGGCCAGAAGCCGAGAGACGTCGGCCGTGGTTCGTTCGCGACATGTCGGCCTCCCGGGCGCGGGGCGCTGCCTCGGACCCGGGGCACGGGGGCCGCAGGAGGGCCTGGGTCGAGCTGCTGGGTAGGTGGGCGCGGGGCTCCAAGACCCCTTCCCCCCCCAGCTTCCTTCGGCCCGTGGCCGTCCCCCCCTCACTGAGCCCCGACCGCGGCCCGTCCCCCACTCACCCCCGACGCCCGGCCTGTCCTCGCCTCACGCCGACCCGTTCCCGCCTCACGCCGACCCGTTCCCGCCTCACGCCCGACTCCCGGCCTGTCCCCGCCTCACGCCGACCCGTCCCCCCCTCATCCCCGACCCCCGCCCCGAGCTGTCCCCTCCTGGCAGCCCTCTGTCCACTCTGTCCAACGAGTGGCCAAGAGGGGTGGTTCCAGAAGGTAGGGAGTTAAGATTCACCGCCCCCCGCCCCCAGTAGCCTGGATGACGGTAACTGCAGCTCAGCTTGGCCCCAGAGTCGCGTAACCTCTTTGAAAGGATCAATCCCAAGAAACTAGCGTTGGTATCATCCTGCCAGCTAAGCTACACTTTACTCAGATTTCACCAGTTTTCCCCATAATGTCCTTTTTCTGACCAGTCTCCCGCGTGGCAGTTACTCCCGTCTCCTCGGTCTTCTCCAGAGGGTGGCAGTTCCTGGGTCTTCCCGACCTGGGTGTTTGGAGGAGTGGCCCTCAGTTGGATGTGTCTGATGTGTCTCGGGATTAGATTAAGCTTGTGTGGTTTCGGCAGGAAGCCCATGGAAGCGACATTCCCGGCTGCGTCCCCTCCAGGGGTACAGGGTGTCACGGTGTCTCCTTGCCTGAGTTTTTAAAGAGTGCTGTAATTTTTTGAAACTGATTTTCTCCCCTAGCGGGAAGGGTCAGGAGGCAGCAGCTGGGTCCTGAAGGTGAGCCGAAGGTCGGGGAGTCGGCTGTGCGCCTCTTGAGGAGACACCTAAACCTGGGCGACCTCGTGCTTGAGGTGAGTGGCGGTTGGTTTCGCCTTCGCGAGCACATTTGGGTTTGGGGTTTGTGAGCCCAGCCAAGCGTCGTCTTCATGAAGGGACACCTGGCAAGCCTCATGAGTATCTGGGAGAAGCACCCATTAAGTTTGCCGTCCAGGTGAGAAAAGTAACCGGGAGCATGTATCTATTTGGAGGTAAAACAGTCCGGAGAGGAATCTGGTAGTTCTCAAAGGCTTCCGTAAGTTTCACCTTTTAAAATGCTTTTGTACCTCAGAACATTTGGGAATAGCGCAGTGGGCAAGCACTGTGTACACTTTGGTTGTTTTCAGGACGTGGCTTGAATTTTAAAATGGAGCGCTTGGTGTTTGGTTTCCAGGTAGACGGTCCTCCCCGTAAACAGCTGTGTCTCAGCCGGTTGATTGATTATGATGGTCCTGGGGCCCACACTGACCTTTCCAGTTCATTGATAGGTAAGTTAGAGCTTCATTTTCTTAACAGATTGAGTTATGGAAGAGCTTTATGTTAAGTGACTTTTTAAAAAATTTTTTACTGCAGTATAGTTGCTTTGCAATGTTGTGTTAGTTTCTGCTGTATGTAAAGTGACTTTGATTTGCTTATAACAAGCAGATGTGTAAATTCCCCCAGGTAATGGTTTTCTGCTTATATGTGTGGTCACCAGCCACAGGTTTTTGTGACTTGCTTGAGGCTTGTTATGAGGCTCTTGTTTAAAAACAGTGAGTCAGCATGGGACTCAGAAGCAGTAGGAACCAAAGTTACCCTTGGAAAAACGGGACAGAAACGTGCCCCTCGTTTCTGGAAGTGGTGAGAACAGGCTCTGCTGGGCAGGGAAGTGCAGCAAGCAGCCAGAGATACAGGCTGACCTGGGGAGACTGTGGTTTGGGTTCAGACCACTGCTAGAAAGCGGATATTGCAGGAAAGCAAGTCCCACGAATGTTTCGGTTTCCTGATGCATATAAACTTTACGTTTACACAATAAATACTGTAGTCTACTAAGTGTACAACAGCATTATGTCTAAAAAAAATGTACATACCTTAATTAAAAAATGCTCTTATTATTAAAATTCAAAAAGCTACTTTATGGCTAAAGATGCTAACCATCATCTAACCTTCAGAGAGCCTTAATCTTTTTGCTGGTGGAGGGTCTTCCCTCAGTGTTGATGGCTGCTGACTGACCAGAGTGGAGGTTGCTGAAGGCTGGGGGGCTGCGGCCATTTCTTAAAACAAGACAGCAGTGAAGTCTGCTGTATCTTCCTTTCACAGATCCTCTCTCTGTGGCCTGCAATGCCGGCTGATAGCATTTTACCCACCGTAGAACTTTCAAAACTGGAGTCAGTCTTTTCAAACCCTGCTGCTGCTTTGTCAACTAAGTTTATGTAATAGTCTAAATCCTTTGTTGTCATTTCAGCAGTCTTCCTGGCATCTTCACAAGGAGTATGTTCAATCTCAAGAAACCACATCCTTTGCTCAGACACAGGACGCAACTCCTCATCCTTCATATTTTATCATGAGGTTGCAGCAATTCAGTCACATCTTCAGGCTCTACTCTTTTTTTTTCAATTTCTGTAATTTTTTACATTGAAGTATAGTTGACTTAACAATGTTTCAGGTGTATAACAAAGTGATTCAGTTATACATATATAGATAGCTCTCTCTCTCTCTCTCTCTCTCTAGATACACTTTTTCAGATTCTTTTCCATTATAGGGTATTACAAGACATCCAATATAGTTCCCTGTGCTATACAGTAGGTCCTTGTTTATCTGTGTTTTTTTGGTTTTTGTTTAAGATTTTTTGATGTGGACCATTTTTTTTTAATTAAATTTGTTTTTATGTATTTATTTTTGGCTGCGTTGGGTCTTCGTTGCTGCGCATGGGCTTTCTCTAGTTGCGGCGAGCGGGGGCTACTCTTCGTTGCCGTGTGTGGGCTTCTCATCGTGGTGGCTTCTCTTGTTGTGGAGCATGGGCTCTAGGCGCATGGGCTTCAGTAGTTCTGGCACGTGGGCTCAGTAGTTGTGGCTCACAGGCTCTACAGCGCAGGCTCAGTAGTTGTGGTGCACGGGCTTACTTGCTCCGTGGCATGTGGGATCTTCCCAGACCAGGGCTCGAACCCATGTCCCCTGCATTGGCAGGTGGATTCTTTTTTTTTGTTTGTTTGTTTGTTTGTTTTATACTGCAGGTTCTTATTAGGCATCAATTTTATACACATCGCTGTATACATGTCAATCCCAATCGCCCAATTCAGCACACCACCATCCCCACCTCACCGCAGTTTTCCCCCCTTGGTGTCCCTATGTCCATTCTCTACATCTGTGTCTCAACTTCTGCCCTGCAAACTGGCTCATCTTGGCAGGTGGATTCTTAACCATTGTGCCACCAGGAAAGTCCCTGACGTGGATCATTTTTAAAGTCTTTCTTGAATTTGTTACAATATTTTTTCTGTATTATGTTTTGGTTTTTTGGCCCCAAGGCATGTGGGATCTTAGCTCCCCAACCAGTGATTGAACCCGCATCCCCTGCATTGGAAGGCGAAATCTTAACCACCGGACTGCCAGAAGTCCCTGTTTATCTGTTTTATATATAGTAGTGTGTGTATTTTAATCCCAAACTCCTAATTTGTCCCACCTTGCCCCCCTTTCCCCTTTGGTAACCGTAAGTTTTCTATGTCTGTGAGTCCGTTTTTGTTTTGTAAATAGGTTCATTTGTATCATTTTTTTAGATTCCACATGTAAGTGATATCATACCACATTTGTCTGACTTCACTCACTTTGATAATCTTTAGGTGCATCCATGTTGCTGCAAATGGCATTATTTCATTCTTTTTTATGACTGAGTCATATTCCATTGAGTATATTTACCACATCTTCTTTACCCATTCACCTGTCGATGGACACTTACGTCGCTTAGGTTATTGCAAATGGTGTTCAGGCTCCACTTTTAATTCTAGTTCTCTTACTATGTCCTCCACATCTGTAGTTACTTCCTTCACTGCATTTTTGAACCTCTCCAAGTCATCCATGATGGCTGGAGTCAACTTCTTCCCCATTCCTGTTAATGTCAACATTTTGATTTTGATACATCCTTCCCATGAATCACAAATGTTCTTAATGGCATCTAGAATGGTGAATCTTTTCCAGAAGGCCATCAATTCACTTTGCCCAGATTCACCAGAGCAGTCACCATCTACGGCAGCTATAGCCTTACGAAGTGTATTATTTAAATGATAAGAGTAGAAAGTTGAAATTCTTCCTTGATCCATGGGTTGCAGGGTGGGTGTTGGGTCAGCAGCCATGAAAACAGCATGAATCTCATTGTCCATCTCCAACAGAGCTCTCGGGTGACCAGGTGCATTGTCAACGAGCAGTTGAAAGGAATCTTTTTTTCCTGAGAAGTAGGTCTCAACGGTGGGCTTAAAATAGTCAATAAACCATGTTGTCAACAGATGTACTGTCATACAGGTTTGTTTTTCCATTTTTTTAGAGCACAGGCAGAGTTGATTTACCATAATTCTTAAGGGCCCAAGGATGTTCAGATGGTAAATGAGAATTGGCTTCAACTTAGTCACCAGCTGCATTAGCCCCTAACAAGAGAGTCAACCTCTTCTTTGAAGCCAGACATTGACTTCTCCTCTCTGGCTATGAAAGTCCTGGATGGCATCTTCTTCCAGTAGAAGGCTGTTTCCTCTACATTGAAGATCTGTGGTTCAGTGTAGTCACCTTCATGGGTGATCTGAGCTAGAGCTTCTGGAGAACCTGCTGCAGCTTCTCCATCAGCACCTGCTGCTTCACCTGGCACTTTCGTGCTGTGGAGACGGCTTCTGTCCTGCAACCTCATGAACCAACTCCTGCTGGCTTCAGACTTTGCTTTTGTGGCTTCCTCCCCTTTCTCATCCCTCATAGAATTGAAGAGAGTTAGGGCCTGGCCCTGGATCAGGCTTTGGCTGAAGGGAATGTTTTGGCTGGTGTGATCTTCTGTCCAGACCACTCAAACTTTTTCCATATCAGCAATAAGCCTGTTTGGCTTCCTTATCATTCATGTGTTCACTGAAGTAGCACTTTTAATTTCCTTCAAGAACTTTTCCTTCGGCTTCGCAGCTTGGCTAACTGTTTGGTGCAAGAGGCTTTAGGTCTGTCTCAGCTTTTGACGTGCCTTCCTCGCTAAGTCATTTCTAGCTTTTGATTTAAAGTGAGAGATGTGCAACTCTTCTTTTCACTGGAACACTTAGAGGCCACTGTAGGGTTATTAATTGGCCTAATTTCAGTATTGTGTCTCAGGGAAGAGGGAGGCCCGAGGAGACAGAGAGAGACGGGAGCGGCCGGGAGGTGGAGCAGTCAGCACGCACAGGATGTTTGTGGATTAAGTTCACCATCATCTATGGGTGTAGTTTGTGATGCCCCAAAACAGTTACAGTGGTGACATCGGGGATCGCGCATCACAAATACCATGACAAATGTGATAATAACGAAAAAGCTTGAGATATTGTGAGAATTACCAAAATGTGACACAGAGACACCAAGTGCTGTTGGAAAAATGGTGCTGATAGACTTGCTGGGTGCAGGGTCACCACAGGCCTTCAGTTTGTAAAAAAAGGCAGTCTCTACAAAGTGCGATAAATCAAGGTCTGCTTGTATGTTTCTAGGTCCCCCGCCCCACTTTGAGAATACGAAGACAGGGAGAGTTCTGTGGGAATAACAAAAATAAGTTATTTTCTGGTCTTTCACATTTTTATTATGTAATGACTGTCATTTCAGAAAGATGCAGTCGGCCCTCTGGATCCATGGGTCCCACATCTGTGGATTAAACCAACCTTGGATGGAAATATTCAGGGGGGAAAAGAATTCCACAAAGTTCCAAAAAGCAAAACTTGAATTTGCTGTGTGCCAGCAACTATTTACACAGCATTTACATTGCTTTAGGTATTATAAGTAATCTAGAGATGATTTAAAGTGTCCTGGAGGATGTGTGTAGGTTATATACAAACAGTACGCCATCTTGTGTAAGGAACTTGAGCAGCTGCGGATATTGGTATCCACGGGCGGCCCTGGAACCAATCCCTCTGGAATACTGAGGGACGACTGTATTAACTAATCCACTAATTTGTTTTAAATTTCTACTCTGATAACCTTGCACCCCAGGCTTGCGTTGGCAGCTGATCCCTCAAGGTCACGGTGCTGCTTCTCTCGGCCGGAATTGTACTTGGATTTCGCAGACTGTGCGGGGTGCAGGGAACCAGCTCAGCCACACGCTTCCTTGTGTGGACTTTTGGATCAGAGCATGAGAACTTAGATAAGAAGCTCTTCACCTTGACCACAGAAATATAAGTAGACTCTCAACTCATGAATTTTTCAGTTGTTTTTCCTGCTGAAGGTAGTGGCTACCACACATATTCATATTTGTATAAAAATAAAAGCCTTGTAAATAAAAACAGGGATAAACTTTCCCATAGATACAAATTGGAAATAAATGGCTAGAAATGAGCATTTTCTACATTTCTATCATGAGTTATTTCTTTTTTTAAGATTTTTAAAAATTATTTATTTATTTATTTATTTATTTATTTATGGCTGTGTTGGGTCTTTGTTTCTGTGCGAGGGCTTTCTCCAGTTGCGGCGAGCGGGGGCCACTCTTCATCGCGGTGCGCGGGCCTCTCACTATCGTGGCCTCTTCTTTTGCGGAGCACAGGCTCCAGACGCGCAGGCTCAGTAGTTGTGGCTCATGGGCCTAGTTGCTCTGCGGCATGTAGGCTTTTCCCAGACCAGGGCTCGAACCCATGTCCCCTGCATTGGCAGGCAGACTCCCAACCACTGCGGCACCAGGGAAGCCCCATGAGTTATTTCTTGACCACAGTGGTGGATAGTATCTAGTACTGTCACTTGGAACCTTTACAACTATTGCACATGTTTTCACTTCTGTAGTGGTCTGTGTTTCAAGCCTTGAAGGTAATGGGCATGTGATACAGTTTCCTGGTTTTTTTAAATTAGTTTTGGAAGTCACATAAACTAGAAAACAATTTTCTTGTTGGCATCATCTATTTCCAGGCTGCCCAGCATTTCTCCTTTTATTGAGTGCAGACCAGGGGCTGATCCTCAGGAGGCGGGTGGCTGCCTGTGGGCCCGGCTTCCACCTGGCAGCCCAGGGACCGGGCACACCTGTGGCATGCGATGCCCACCATGTGTGTGGCTGGCATCAGGAAGCCAGACCCCGTGTCCAGTCAAACATCAACGTACGGTTGTGGGAGTGGTGACTATAAAAAACTGAAATTTGTTAAAAGTTCTCAGTTGATTGTGCTCCTTTGGAAAGAGTTGCTAAAGTTCTTGGTCAGAATGTATCTGCCAAGCTCCCTTGTTTTTGTCATACAAAATGCACAGATGTGTATATGCAACCATGGGCTTCAGGTGCTGCCCTGATTCTTGTGAGCTTCTTCAATTAGACTGAAGTCGTCTTACTTTCATACCTCGTGTTTCCCCCCAGATCTCTTCTCCCTTTCAAAAGGCAATTTTCTGTGGTGCTAGAGCTTCGGAGAAGGCATTTAACCAATCTACTTCAGTTGTACATTTTGTTGTGTGTGTCTGTGTTTTGTCTCATCTTTAAGGCTCTGCTTTGCGGGACCAAGCTGCGCAGCTGGGTGTTCCAGCAGCCGTCCTGTCCAGCCAGGTGGTGGCCTCTGGCCTCGTGCAGGTGTGTGAAGCAGATGCAGGTCCCCCTCCCAAGGTGCTGATGACGCCAGACCAGAGGGTAAGACGCAGCACGAGTTGCTGTTCAGCTGTTTGGGAAAATTGGACATTTAATACCGTTTCTTAGAAAAGATTTAATCTCTCTTTTCAGAAGAAACTGTCTTCCTTGTTTGAGATCGCTCAGAATTTATTAGCACAAAGCATGTTTTCCCGTCTTTCCTTCTGTCAAGAATTATGGAAAGTACAGGTAAAGTTGAGATTGTAACTCTGACTCTAGGGTTTTCAAGCAGTGTCCTGTTGATTTTGGTGGAGCCAGTAAAATCCCCATGTTTTGTTAGGAATTCCAGCAAGCATTGCATTAATTACAGAGACTGGGGTGTCTCTGTGGTTGGGAAAGAAGGACCGTCAATCACCATACTTGTCAATATTCACCCATCATTAGCAATATTTATTAGAATAGACTATGCACAGAAACACCGTGTTTTGCTTTCTTAGGTATATTATGATGAACAATTTCCCAGGATAGCATAGTAAACTAGAAAAATGTGATTTAAAGTGATTTAAAATCCTTCTTTTTTTTTTGGCCGTGCTGCGTGGCTTTTGGGATCTTAGTTCCCCTATCAGGGATTGAACCCGGGCCCCCTGCATTGGGAGCAAGTGGAGTCTTAACTGCTGGACTGCCAGGGAATTCCCTTATCTGTTCGGTTTTAAAACATTTTGAATTCAGTAGGCCTATAGATTTTTTTTTAATTTTATAAATTTATTTATTTTATGTATTTATTTTTGGCTGCGTTGGGTCTACGTTGCTATGCGCGGGCTTTCTCTAGTTGCGGCGAGTGGGGGCTACTCTTCGCTGTGGTGCACGGGCTTCTTATTGAGGTGGCTTCTCTTGTTGCGGAGCACGGGCTCTAGGCGCGCAGGCTTCAGTAGTTGCGGCGCGTGGGCTCAGTAGTTGTGGCTCGCGGGATCTAGAGCGCAAGCTCAGTAGCTGTGGCGCACGGGCTCAGTTGCTCCAAGGCATGTGGGATCTTCCCAGACCAGGGATTCAACCCGTGTCCCCTGCATTAGCAGGTAGATTCTTAACCACTTCGCCACCAGGGAAGTCCCTTTAATTTTAATTTTATGTTGGAATGTAGTTGATTTACTGATTTTTGAACAGTTGAAAGTTATCGCTTAGTTACTAAATGAGATCAGTTAAGTATATAGAAGAAGGAAAGAAAAAAACCAAGATAATGGTGCATTCATGGTTTTTTCCCCCCTTTTATCCAGCATACAGTGTAGAGCTCAGTTGATTGTCAGGCGTTGGTATGGCCCCTGCGCCCGTTGGTAACTAGCTAAATGCACGTGGATTGGGATGGTCCCAGTGTTTGCAGGTAGCAGAGAAGGGTGGGCGGCCATGGCTGATTGGGTGGTTAGGAAGGGCTTCCTGGAAGGAAGTTGCGTGGAGTGTGAGGCATGAGTTCCTGGGTGAAGAGGAGGGCACTGTGGGCGTTGGGGCCGAGTCCGACTGGGGCTCCCTGTTCGAGGGGGTGGGCGCATCAGTGCTATAGCCTGGAGGGCCTCCCTGGGAGGACAGACGAGAGTCTGAACTTTGTCCTGAAAGCTGGGAGGAGCCACGGAAGGGTTCTAAAGAAGAGGAGAGATTGGCCTGGCCAGTTACATTTTGGAATCTTGTGTTGGCCATAGTGGAGAAAGACCTGGAAGTGGACTAAGCTAGAGGCTGGGCAGAGAGCAAGCCTGAGCCTGAACCTGGGAATGATGGTGGCAGTGGTGGGGGGTGAAGGTGGTGATGTGAGTGTTGGGAGGCTTGGTCTTCAGGAGAGTACGTGGTTAAGCACACAGGCTGAACGTCTTGTAGGATAATGTGTGCGTGAAGGACTCATAGTTTCTGTGATTTTCTGCAGAATTCTTTGCTGCTTGAAGCTGTGTGGCGCCTTCATGTTCAAAACATTGTAAGCCTCCAAGAGCTGCTGGAAAGGTATACCAGTGATTATTTACCATTAAAGTAAATTGAACATTTAAATTAAAAATTAAAATTTTATGTAACATGAAATTTAATTAATATTACATAATTTATTTTTTTCTAATCTAGTATGATTTATTTATATGTAAAGCCAAAAATCACCCAGAGAAGCAGTTGCTTTATTATTTAAAGAGAACATTTGTTATAATTGAAGTCTTCATCATGCACAGACTTGGTAATGTTTTCTTTGTATGAGATATACAATGCGATAAAGTATTTTTAAAAACTAAAAGAGAGACATTCAGGTAAATATGGTTGATAGAATGTGTGCAACTCTTACCTCCTGAAATCCCACCAAGAGTCAGAAAGGGGGTTTTATAAAAGGAATAACCCCATAAGGTTGGGAGAGTCTAGGGGAGGAGAAGCAGGAGGCGGAGGGGCTGGTGGTGAATGACTTAGCAAGTGAGCTGGCGGTGCGATGGCGCCCGGTGCCTCTGGGTGAGGGAGTGAAGGGGAGGAGGGCTCAGAATGAGCTGACTGAGAACACACGTGAGAAGCATTTGGAGCTGTAGGTGGATTGTCTTCTCTGCTGTAGGCAGCCAGGCAATCACTCCTCCCCTGGTTGACAGAAGGCTGGAGGTTTACGTGTTTATTCTCTGGTCAGGGAAAATAGAGAATGTCTAGTTTGGGGGACTGTCAAGCACAGTTGAAAATGCTGTATTGAAACCAGTGATGGCATGACACGTGGGTCACATCCAGAAGTCATGAAAGATTGATCAGTTTGACTACGTGAAAACCGTATCTCCTAGCATACACGCCTGATGTCAGGGCACCAGGTACATAAAGCAAAACCTGACAGTTGAAGGGAGAGATGGACTTTCAACTATGATCATTGGAGCCTTCAGTCCCCCACTTTCAGTAACGGGTGGATCACCTGCTCAGACCAGCAACGACCCGGAGACAAGAGAGAGCCCCACTCGCAGCTGACGTACCTGACGCCCGCAGACCGTCCCACCCAGTGGTGCCCAGCTCCAGGATAGGTCACACGGTTCAGGCCATAAACCAAGTTGGAATAAGTTTAAAAGCGTTGAAACCATACAAAGCATGTTCTCGAGCCACAAAGGAACTGAATAGAATCAACAGAAGAAAATTTGGGAAATCCACAATATTGGGAATCAAGCAGTAGACTTTTTTTTTTTTTAAATAAATTTATTTATTTATTTTTATCTTTGGCTACGTTGGGTCTTCGTTGCTGCGTGAGGCCTTTCTTTAGTTGCAGTGAGCGGGGGCTACTCTTCGTTGCGGTGTGCGTGCTTCTCATTGTGGTGGCTTCTCTTGTTGCAGAGCATGGGCTCTAGGCGTGCGGGCTGCAGTAGTTATGGCACTTGGGCTCAGTAGTTGTGGCTTGTGGGCTCTAGAGCGCAGGCTCAGTAGTTGTGGCGCACAGGCTTGGTTGCTCCGCGGCATGTGGGATCTTCCCAGACCAGGGCTCGAACCCGTGTCCCCTGTGTTGGCAGGCGGATTCTTAATCACTGCGCCACCAGGGAAACCCAGCAATACACTTTTAAATAATCAATGGGTCAGCCAAACAAATCACAAGGGAAATTAGAAAATACCTCAAGACAAATGAAAAGGAGAACAACACATGAAAATTTATGAGATGCTGCTAAAGTAGTGCTTAGAGGGAAATTTATAGCTGCAAAAACCTACATGAGAAAAAAGAATGACCTCAAATCAGTGACTTAAACTTTGACCGTAAGAAACTAGAGAGAGAAAAGCAAACCAAACCCAGAGCAAGCAGAAGGAAGGAAATAATAACAATTAGAGCAGAAATCAATGAGATAGGAAAGATAATAGAGAAAATCAATGAAAAAAAGAAAAGGGCTTTGAAAAGGTTAGCAAAATTGATAAACCTTTAGCTAGACTTAGCATGAAAAAAAGACATAAATGGTTAAAATCAAAATGAAAGAAAGGTTATCACTGCTGACCGTACAGAAATTAAAAGCATTTTAAGGTAATACTGTGAACAATTTTTTAAAAATTAATTAATTAATTAATTATTGGCTGCATTGGGTCTTGGTTGCTGCGCGCAGGCTTTCTCTAGTTGCGGCGAGAGGGGGCTACTCTTCGTTGTGGTGCACAGGCTTCTCGTTGCGGTGGCGTCTCTTGTTGTGGAGCACGGGCTCTAGGCACGCGGGCCTAGTTTCTCTGTGGCATGTGGGATCTTCCCGGACCAGGGCTTGAACCGTGTCCCCTGCATTGGCAGGCGGATTCTTAACCACTGCACCACCAGGGAAGTCCTTGTGAACAATTTTTTGCCAATAAATTAGAAAACAGATAAAATGGATGAATTTCCAGAAAAATGCAAAAGACTGCACCGGCTTGAAAAGAAAAGAACTGAATAGATCTGTAACAAGAAAGGAAACTGAGTTACTAATAATATAAAGGCTTCCCACAAGGAAAATCTCAGGGCCTGGCTTCTCTTGTGAACTCTGCCAAGGACTTAAAGAGGAAATGTGCTATCCCTTCATAAATTCTTCCAGAAAATAAAGAAGGCTGGAACACTTCCCACCTTACTCCACAAGGCCAGTAATACCCTGATATCAAAGCTGGACAGAGACGTCACAAAACAAAACTACAGACCAATGTCTCTAATGAATATAGATGCAAAAATTCTCAACAAAATACTTGCAAACTGGATCCAGCAACATATGAAAGGTCTAAACACCATAATAAGGGAGATGTATCCCCAAAATGCAAGGTTGGTTTAACATCTGAAAATTAATTAACATATCTAATAAAAGGACAGTCTTAATAGAAGCAGAAAGCAATTGACAAAGTCTGATACTATTTCATGATAAAAACTCAGCAAGCTGGGAGTAGCGGGAACTTTTCAACCTGATAAAGGTCATCTGTGAAAAACCCACAGCTCACATCAATGTCATGAGACTGAAGGCTCTCATATGATCAGGAATGTTCTTAACACTTCTGTTCAACATCACTGGAGTTTCTAGCCAGGGAATTAGGCAAGGGGGAAAGAAAAAGGCATCCAGATTGGAGTGGAAGAAGTAAAACTCTGCAGATGACATGATCTTCCATACAGAAAATCCCGAGAAATCCACAGCATAAAAAAGTTCTGGAGCCGTAAGTGAGTTCTGTGTGGTGGCAGGATGCAAGACCAATACACAAAAATCACTTGTATTTTTGTATGATAACAGTGCACAACCTGAAGGTGAAATTAAGAAGTAATTTCATCTAATAACACATCAAAAAGAGTAAATTAGGAATAAAGTTAAACAAGAACAAGACTTGTGCACTGAAAACTATAAAGCATCATTTTTTTAAAATAAATTTATTAATTTCTTTATTTTTGGCTGCATTGGGTCTTCGTTGCTGCACACGGGCTTTCTCTAGTTGCGGTGAGTGGGGTCTGCTCTTTGTTGCGGTGCGTGAGCTTCTCATTGCGGTGGCTTCTCTTGTTGCGGAGCACAGTCTCTAGGCGCACGGGCTTCCGTAGTTGTGGCGCACAGGCTCAGCAGTTGTTGCTTGAGGGCTCTAGAGCACAGGCTCAGTAGTTGTGGCGCACGGGCTTAGTTGCTCCATGGCATGTGGGATCTTCCCAGACCAGGGCCCAAACCCGTGTCCCCTGCATTGGCAGGTGGATTCTTAACCACTGCGCCACCAGGGAAGCCCTATATAAAGCATCATTGAAAGAAATTAAGACCTAAATAAATAGACGTTCCATATCCGTGGATTAGAAGACTTAATATTGTCAAGATGGCACTGCTCCCCAATGTGATCTGTGAACTCAGTCAGGATCCTTCAAAATCTCAGCCGGCATTTTTAAAGACATTGACAAGCTTGTCCTAATATTGATATGGAAATGCAAGGGACCCTGAATAGCCAAAAATTATTCAGAAAGAAGGAAAAAAATTGGAAGATTCACACATCCTGTTTTTATTTTAATTAATTAATTAATTAATTATTTTTGGCCATGCCATGCGGCATGCAGGATCTTAGTTCCCCAACCAGGGGTCGAACCTGTGCACCTGCAGTGGAAGCGTGGAGTCCTAACCACTGGACTGCCAGGGAAGTCCCCACATCCGGTTTTTAGAGCTTACTACAAGACTGTAATTATCAAGACAGTGCGGTCCTGGCATAAGAATTGACATATAGATAAACAGTAGGATTGAGGATCCAGATGTAAACTCATACGTTTATGGTCAGTTGATTTTTGACAACGGTGCTAAGACCATTTAATGGGGAAAAACAGTCTTTTCAACAGTGGTGCTGGGACCACTGGACATCTACATGCAAAAGAATGGTGTTGGACCCTACCTCACACTACAGATGGCAACTAACTCAGTGCATCAGAGACCTAAACCTAAGGGCTAAAACCATAAACCTCCTAGAAGAAGATCTGAGGGTAAGTCTACATGACCTTGGATCAGGCAGGGGTTTCTTGGCTATGACACCGAAAACTCATGCAACAAAAGAAAAAATAGGTCATTTAGGCCTCATCAAGTTTTAAAACTTTAGTGTGTCGTCCCTATCAGAACAATGAAAAGACAATGCATACAAATTGTTTGCAAATCATGTATCTGATAAGAACCTAGTATCTAGAATAAAAGAATTCTTAAACTTTAACAAGAAGAAAAATAATCCAATTAAAAAATGGACGAAGGATTTCAGTAGATGTTTCTCTAAAGAAGATTTACAGATAGCCAAGCACGTGAAAAGATGCTCATCATCCTTATTCTCCAGGGAAATAAAAATCTGACAGGGGAGGCGTGTGAGGGCTCCCCCACCCCGCTGCTCTGCACCCAGACATGGGCTGTCCTGCAGGGCTGCTGCATTGCTGACATCTAGAGCCCATGATCGCTACTCTCACTATTTGTTATTACTGAAATTTCTTTTTTCCCCCAAGAACAGTAAGCTACTCCAAATAAATAAACTATTTGAAAAAAGTGATGATTTTTAACATCAGTGGCAGCCATTCCTGATGCCCCTTGTACATCTGCTGGCCCCGTTGTGACTTGGGACGGGAAGGCTGAGGTAGTCGCCAGCTTGCTGTCAGTGGAGTGAGTGTGAAAGAAAGTGGAATAATGGGGTCAGGTGAGCTGTGTGCTTGTGCCCCCAGCCATGCCGACTCTCAGGCCGTGGTGGCCTGGCTCTCCAGGGACCTGCGCCTGCTGTGTGAGCAGACAGAGGCACCCTGTCAGCACGCCGACGTCGCCAGGGCTATGCTTTCTGGTAAGTTCACGGCAGTGGTGGGTTCTTGGGTACAATTGCTTTAGACCAGTGGGAATGCTTTCTGCTGTGACGATCTGTGGGAAGCAGAGCGGCCCACACACTCCAACAGGAAGTCATTGCAGTCTGTACCTGTCGTTGTGGGTTTGCGTTGAACTTGAGTTGTGTGCAAATGTCAGCCTGTTGACCCGATGGGTTGGGCCGGAGCTGGTGTGTTAAGGATGTGTACCTTGTGACCTGCGAGCAGAGGCAGGTGGCTCCCCCGGCATCCCAGCTCCCACTTCGGGGAAGCGAGAGTCCAGGGCTGATTTGACTGAAGACGCAGCTCCTAGACAATGTGCAAAGGACGTAGGGTCACAGGTTGGTTATTTACAGATCCCAGGGAGCTGGGGATGGGCCGTCCTCCGTCCAGGTCACAAGCGAGCGGGAGAGAGCACAGCGGAAGGCACCAGTGCTTGTACCCTGGCCACTGGCTTTCCACGGCTCAATTCTAGGCAGTGGTTTTACAAGGTGCCCGGGAGAAGCAAAGTGGGAGCTTGGGCAGGAATCCTTATCTGAATGTGGGGACTTTGGGTGAGCAGGGCTGCCCTGCTGTGGACGCCTGGGCAGCGCCACACCCTGTTCTTCTGGCACCTTCCCGTTCTCTCCGAGTCAGCAGGCCCGCCGTCACCGGTCATGCCGAAGGAATGCAGTCCACAAGTAAACGGAAACCTCAAGGGGAGGGGTTCCCTACAGTTAGTTGGCTTGTGGACTGTTTTCCTTTGCAAAATGTGCATTCCTTTTTCCTAAAACTTTCTTGGTGATGTGAATTATTTCCAATTCCTGAATCCTGTAATCTGGTCCCAGATTAAGTTTAAATTGAAATTTGACAAAATCTTTTTAATTTCAGTCCCATTGGTCGTAACCTTTTCAGAAGGTATGAGTCCATTTCCTGCCTCATTCCCCACAATGTAATGCTTCCGGGCCCTAGAACCGTCCGTGTATGGTTGGTGTAGGAGATTGGCTGAGAGGAAGGCCACGTAAAACCCTTAGACGATACTTTTTTGTTTTCAGTGAGAAAATCCTTCCTATAAACTTGATGGATTGTGTTTCCTTTTCGCGTGGACTGTGGCTCGGGGAAGAGGCTCTGCTTGGCTGGGTTTGGTGGTGTGGTCGGTGGGCTCCCTGGGGCCAGGAGCCGGTGTCCCCCCAGCTCCGTGCAGGTCCTCACCCTGCCGGCCCCTCTGAAGCTGGTGGTCTGTGTGATTCACGGCTGTTCAGAGACCACAGTGTATGTAAATGCTTTGGTTTTGTGGCTTTCAGATTTTGTGCAAATGCTTGTTTTGAGGGCATTCCAGAAGAACGTGGATGTGAGAGGAACCGTGGAGCCGGAGTGGATGACCCAGGTGGGAGGACACCAGGCCTCGTGGGGCAGCGGCTGCAGCACGAGGGACCCACGCTGTAGTTGTCAGCTCTATACGGGGAAGTCCGCTTTGCTGTCACCACAGGGCGCCCCTGAGTGCAGATGTGAGGGCACGGGCCTGGGTGGTGGTCTCTCCCCCACGGCTCTCGAGGGTACAGCCTTCCCCACGGCCCACGAGGGTACAGCCCTCCCCACGGCCCAGATCCTGGGCTGTGCCTGAGGGGGAATCTGGAGACGAGCTCTTTGTAAAGTCGAGTCTTGTTTTACTTTGGGGTGACAGCTGGCTCGCTTGTGCCCCTGTGTAACTGCAGTGTTCTGTCCCCACAGGTGGCCGTTGCTGTTCTCGAGAGGATGCTGGCTTGTGAGTGGCTCTGTGGCCCACGTTGTAAATGGCCTCCCTTGCTGGTTAGGGATTCCTGCGGTTCGCCGCCTTTCCAGCTCAGTGCTGCTCCTGGCAGGCCTCTTTCACGGTTGTGATTGGGTCTAAACTCACCAACTTACTTGTTTTTCTCCTGCTGTCAGTTTTGGTGGCTTCACATTTGATCTCCAGAGCAGCAGTGGTGACCAGTTGAATGGTTCATTAGGGAAGCATTTTCTTGCCTACATATTGTGCTTGATTTTCAAGGCTTAAGTCTGGTACCACTGAGACACTTGGGATCTTGCAGGGCTTGTGCGTCGGGGGGGTTCGGGGGCCTAGGAGGCCTGTGATGGCAAGGTGTCCGTTACCTGACTTGCCCAGAAGCACTTGGTCGGGGCTGTTTATGATGGACGGTGATGATGTGTGTCTGTCTCTTTTCTGCCTCAGCCGCGCTCGAAGCTTTGGCGGCCGGGATACAGGAGGGGTCCGCAGCACACAAGGCAGTGAGCTGCTGGTAAGTTCTGGAGGTGGGCCTGCCGGCTGAGTGGTCCCAGGTATGCTGGTCGCCCCCGGAGGCCCAGTGATCCTTTGCCATTGTGGTGACATCAGGAGCTGGAAAGCACTAGAAGTCCTCTGAAGATGAGGCCCTTCCTGTGGGACCCATGCCACCTCCGGGTCTGAGGGGAGGGGGTCCTCGGAGTCCCAGCCAGGGAGACCTTGCCTGTCATGCCTGCCCCCGCAGGACCCTCCACTTGCTCTCCTTGGTTCTGTGGAGGCGCATCCAGGTACTTGGGGACCAAACGTTGGGGTGTCAGGTTTGCTTCAGAGTAACATGGGGTGAGGCCACCTGGGCCTTGGCTCTCTCCTGGGAACCCAGGAGATTTCCCAGCATTTCCAGGCTTTGTTACTCTTTCCATTTTTCAATTATTTTGCTCCTGATTACCTCTTCTCCACGATTACTTTAATAGTCCTCAAACCTGCTGTGTGAGTACTTTACTAATCAGCATATAAAACACTGCTCTGTTCTATGTTTTATGCATTTTCACGATGTGCTGAGTCCGTGCTCAGACTTGTCCCGAGAGTCAGATCATGACTTTTCACGTTTTTTAGTTAGTTGCCAACACTTAGAGTAAAATCAGACGTCCCCTCCCAGTCTGGGTGGCCGTCCTGCCTGGAGCCTCCTCACTGCACGTGTGACATGGGCAGTTCACATGGCTGCTAGGGCCCTGGATTCTCTCCCCTGAGGGATCGGGTGGGGCTGATCATGACACCCTGCTGTCAGTCCCGGTCTCCCTCTGTCCCTCCTGACCTGTCAGTGACATCCTGCTCCCTCTCCTTTTCTTGCTTCTCCTGTCGGGAGAAGGACGTCCCTGGCTCCAGGTGCGGTTGAGAGCCTCCATGTGCCGGGGCAGGATCAGGTGCTCAATGCGAACCATGGCCCTGCCACCTCTGGTTCCCATTTCACAGATGGGGAGACCGAGGCTTTGCGACGTGTGCTGGGCCTGGGTCCAGCCACTGGCTGTGGTCACTGTGACCTCCGTCACCTCCTGCGAGGCCCAGCCCTCTGTGACCTCACTCTGATCTTCTTGCTTCTCCATGTGACAGCGACTCCATTGCCTTTGATTCTGTCCTGTTGAAGCGACGCTCCCCTGGATTCCATTTCCGTCTGCGGCATGGCAGCCTGGCTGCAGGCCTGGCTGGGGAAGCGTGGGCAGGGCCAGCCTGTGAGCCTGAGCTGGGGGTCTGGAGTCGGGGGCCTGCAGGTCCCTGGCTGCTTTGCCAGTGAGCCGCTCCTCGTGCGTGAGGTGCCGCTGTCAGGTGCTGGCACTGTTGAGTGGCGGCAACCTGCAGGGGTCCCCTCCCCTGAGATCCTCTGCTGCGTCTGCAGGTTCAGTGTGTTCAGTGGACACATGTATCGAAGTATAATTTCAACCGAGTCTCCCAAGAGGTTCTTCTGTCACACTCTGACCCAGATCCTCACCCACAAGCCTGTGCTGAAAGGTGGGTCCTGGTGCCCTGGGTGCCTCCCTTGACAGAAGCTCGGGCCGCGGACGTTAGCACGGGGAGGACAGTCCATTTGTCATTAAATATCTTCTCATTTGAAAGCAACACTTTCCCATAAAGAAAATTTAGAATTAAAGAAGCGTCACCCGTTGCCAAAGTAGAATATCTTTAATATGAAGCCCTTCCTGTCTTTTCTAGATAGGTTTTTAAAACAGTGCTCATACTGTGAATTCCAAGGTTCTGTTTCTGCGGCTCACATCAGCATTTTCTGTGTGGGTGCATGGCTTTCTGAAAGGTGTCTAACACCCGAGTCATCTTCTGCCTGACGCACTGCCCCGTGAGGGCTGGGCGGTCTGTGAGGCTCCTGATGGCGCCTTCTCTGTGGTGCTGCATCCAGGGGCCCACGGAAGCCCCCGACAGAGGCTGTTGCCCCTCCGGAGGGCCTGGCCTGGCTGATGCATGCTTTCCAACCGTGTCCTTTCAACACGTCCTCACTGACTGCTTATTCATAGTGAAAGTTTAAAAGCAGCAAAATTAATGTGTAATTGATGGGTTGGAGGATATTTATAGCAGATATGATCAAGGATTACCAAAGACACAGACATTTCATGACATAAAAAAATGGCTGGAAAATGGGGAAATGGTGAAGTTCACATAACATTTGGAAAAGTGCAAATTAAAACAAGGTACTTTATTGATATTGAACTTTTTGATGATTACTGATGTGACGTTTTGTGTGTTTCCTCCTGAATGAAGTTTCCGACGCTGTTCAGATGCAGAGAGAGTGGAGCTTTGCAAGGACCCCGCCTCTGCTCAGTGGCCTGTACCGTAGGGTAAGTGCACGGGGTGGGGTCCAAGACCTGCTGCACGGGCTCTGGGGGTCCCAGGAGATGCCACAGCCACGGCCGTCCGTGGCTGGACCGCCGTCCGGGTCCAGAGACTGAACTTGTCACGTGGGCAAAGCACCTTGTCCTCAAATGAGAACTCCCTCCAGCCGCTGCTGGCCGTGGGGGTCAGGAGGGGCAGGTGTCTCGAGTCTAGGTTGTGTACGATGCAGAGGGGGAGGGAGGCGAGGGTCCAGCTCTGACACTTTGGTTGCAGCTCTTCGTGATCCTGAGCCCAGAGGAGCTAGTGGACTGCTTACAAGAAGTTCTGGAGACACGGGAGGTGAACTGGCAACACGTGCTGTCCTGCGTGTCCACACTGGTGATCTGCTTGCCAGACGCACAGCAGCTGGTTAACGGTGCGCGGGGATGGGAGCCCCGCTGTGTTCCGTGCGTGTGTGCGCGTGTGATCCGTGGACCGGCGCTGGGGCGAGCCTGCGGGCCGAATCGCTGTGTCTGGCTCAGTGAGGATGGAAGCCCTTCCCGCCTGCCCAGCCAGTGCCCTCTGGACCGCCCTCTGCTGTCGGCCTGCCCGTGTACCCGCCGCCAGGCTGCGTGCGGGCCGCCACCCAGGGCCTGGGGGTCGGTGTTGGATGAGCGGACTGTCCTGCCTGCCCCCCTACCCCCGCCCCAGCCCCCGTCCACAGCCGTGCCACTGTCCTCACCTAGGTTGGGTGTCGCGTTTGCTGGCTCATGCGTTCGAGAGCTGTGACCTGGACAGCATGGTCTTGGCGTTCCTGGTTGCACGGCAGGCTGCGCTGGAGGGCCCAGCTGCCTTCCCGTCCTATGCCGCCTGGTTCCAGGTGAGCCGCCTGCGCTCCCGCTGGGGTCGGCTCTGCCGAGACTGCTCAGCTTCCCATCTGCCTCTTTGGGCCTCCTGCCGTCTCTCATGAGAAAAATGAGTGAAATCCAGCAGGAAAGGGTGAAAGCGAACACAGCTGCCTTTTTTTGCACAGTGTGCTGCGCTGTGATTGGTTTCACGTCTGTGGGGGAGCGCCCTCCTCTCTTCCCTGTTTCCCGCCACCTGCGCGTGTTTGCCGCTCTTCCCAGGCTGCTGGGCCTGGGGGGCATCTTTGGGACATCAGCTTTGAAGGTTGGGCGTGTGTGGATTTGGGTTTACGAGCCCTGTTCTTTGCAGAAGCTTTGGGTGGTGTAGCTGTGGCCTCTTGGAGAGCCCGCCTCTCTCTGCATCCACCCGGCTCTGTGCCTGGTGTGCCGTAGAGATGGTGGGTGTGGTTCTTTCTTTTGCGGAATGAAGCTCCCTCCTGGCCCTGCGCTTACCCCAGCTCCACACAGCGGGCCAGGGGCTCCTGCTGGAGGCACGTGGACTCAGTGACTGCGTCCACAGTCCTGGCCCCGAGGGGCTTACCGGAGTGCACTCAGTGCTCCGGCAGTAGGGCCAGTGGTGTCGGCCTTGTGTGCTCGTTCTGAGGACTTCGTGCCTGTCGTCTGTCTGACGGCACAATTGTTCCGAAGAACCACAGGGTGTGCTTTGGAGGAGGAGCTTCCGTGGGCCTCGTGATGTGGCAGGTGGGCCTCTTACGGCTGGCGTGAGGCGAGTGCTGGTCTCTGCAGGCTCATCGGGACATATTCAGGGTCGACACCTCTTCAGAACCTCCCTGCCCTGGGCACCCACAGGCACCCCTGGGCGCCCTGGGTTCTATAAGAGTCCACTCTCCTGCTGTGGCCTGGGCACTTTGCCCGAGGCCCCACCCCTGCAGGGATCTCGTCCACTCAGACGGGCTTGGGGCTGGAGTGGAATGAATTCACCTGTGAGGAAGGGACTCTCGCAGGGTGGTTAACAAATCCTGTCTCTAACGTTCATAGAAAGACACCATATTTACCATTTTCTACAGCAATATATTTTTAATTTTTTAAATATATTTTCAGTCCATCTGTTTAGCTAGGCCACAGCCATGTCGTCCTAAAGACAAATGAACTGAAGTGGCTTTGCTTCCCTTTTTCTGCTGTTTTTGAGGCCGGGATGTAGCCATGGCCACCCCACGGCAGGTCCTCCTGTCTCCCCCGCCTCATGCCCATCCTCCTCACAGGCCGCCTTCGGGAGCGCAAGGGGCTTCCACAGCTGCAGCAAGAAGGCGCTGGTCTTCCTCTTCAAGTTCCTGTCTGACCTCGTGCCCTTCGAGGCCCCCCGGTACCTGCAGGTGAGAGGCCGGCGGCACGTTCGGCTCAGGGCAGCCCCGCAAGTGACAGTCACAGAATGCAAACGCCACCCTGGGGTGTCGGTGCACTCCTGGGGAGGCATGTTTCTTACAGTAAATGCCCAGAAACCAGCCGCGTGTGGTCCTAGGAGCTGGTGAGTGAGCGAAGGGGGCCTGGTGCCTGCATAGAAAGGGGTCCCCATACCACGGACACTGAGGCCAGTGAGTGTCCTGGGTCCCATGTTTGGTTTTTAAAAATGATATATTTTTATATTGAAGGAGAAGGATCTGGAAGAACATGCCCCCAGTGGCTTTGGACGTGCCTTCTGGGAGTGGAAGACTTCACGCTCCAGTTTGCGTTCTTTATCACCATGTACATTAGTCTCATGATTAGAAAGTGCCTTGCAATGAGCTTTCTTTTGTAATCAGATGACATAACCAGCATTTGCTTTGAGGGGTAGGGCACTTGGAAAAGGAATCTCACCTTCTTTTTTTAATTAAGAAATGCATATTTCATTTCAAAGAATACATGTGACGTAACTCACGCAGCCTGGAGTCCGGTCTCCCCGTGCAGCTCAGTCCCTGCTGCCCCTGGGGCCCCGACGCCTCCCTCTGAGGGGAGGAGGGCTGCGTGTGTGTGGGCGGGGCCGGCTCTGGGGCAGGGCACCTGCTGCCCCTCCCGGCCCCGTGCAGAGACCCTCACCCAGGACTCCGTCTGCCCCACCTCCAGACCCCCCTGGGGTCTTTGGCTAATTCTTCAACTTTGTTGCCGTCAGTACGAGTGTCTCCCCCAGAAAGTCAGGACAGCTGATGGGCTGATGGACCTGCTCCGCCCTCTGCCCGCAGGTGCACGTCCTCCACCCGCCGCTGGTTCCCAGCAAGTACCGCGCTCTCCTCACCGACTACGTGGCGCTGGCCAGGACGCGCCTCGCCGACCTCAAGGCGAGTCCCAGCCTCCCCTGCTGCCTGCTCCTCCTCTCTCTGCGCGGAGGCCAGTGCCTGTCTGGGTCCTCACATGCGCCCGTGTCTTTGCAGGTTTCTATAGAAAACATGGGGCTCTATGAGGATTTGTCTTCAGCTGGGGACGTCACCGAGGTAACGTCCTGGGCTCGTCGCTGAGCGTCTCTGCGTGTCTGAGCCTTTTCTGTCTGGGCCCCAGTGCGTGTGCGGCAGCCGGGGTGAGCTGTGCTCCAGTGTTTGTCCTGTCGTATCCACACTGTTCAGAGCAGCAGCAAGGGTCACCTTTTACAGGGATGCTTCTTCCAGTAGGTCCCCCTTCCCGTGGTTTCACGGACAAAGTGGTCTGTAAAACAGTTGGGGAAGGGCGGTGTCATGTTTTTCTAGGAATTACAGAAAAAAGTGTGAACTATATTTATGTAGACCAAATGTCGGATGGCCGTATGGGGTGTGTGTGTGCTTTCCTAAGACACTTTTACTTCAAAGTTGCGAGTCCCTGGAGAGCCCTTCCTGTTGGACTGTTAGGCGAATACTTTAAAATAGTTAACATAGTTTTCTATTTAAGATTTATTGCTGTTCACAAGTTGCCATTTCATAATTTTTTTAAATCTCAAAAATTAGGTCTTGGCACCTTCCCACCTGAGAATCTTGCATTGGGATCCTTGTCTCTGCCAGAAGGGCAGCAGGAAGCGGGGTGGAGGGCACAGACACATGGAGCCTGGGGGTGGCTGTGGCTTCCCGGAGGTGCTGAGCTCTCGGGGGCCGGGGGCAGCAGTTGATCCCTCCTTGTGGTTTTGCTGGTATCAGGGAGTTTGTCTGCATGTCCGCTTACTCTGTCATGCCTATCGCCCGACCACAGAACCGTGGCCCTGCTCTGCTTCTGCCTTTTCTTTTAAATCTTCTGTTCTTTTCCGTCCTCCCTGCTTGGAGCCAGCCCCACCGCCAAACGTCCCAGGATGTTGAGAAGGCCATCATGGTGTTTGAACACACGGGGAAGATTCCCGCCGCCGTCCTGGAGGCCAGGTGGGGTTACGCTGCCTGAAGGGCTGGTGGGCAGGTGCTGCCGAGCCCCTGCTGTGACATGAGCTCCCTTGCGGAAAGCCGAGGTGCCCCATAGCACAGACTGTTCAGAGGGACCAGAACAGGCCCTCCCTTTGGCCACGATGACTTTTCTTGTTCATGCTTCAACGGTGACCGTGTGAAGCCAGCACAGGGAGTTGAATAGCAAAATTTTGTTGAATTTGGTGTGACGCCAAAACACGTTGAATTCTGGTTGCTACCAGTACGGGGTAGCTGTGGGGTAGCTTTCTTAAGGCTTTGCCTCTGGGAAACGCGCACAGCTTCCAGCTCCCACGGTCAACCTCGTGGCCGCGGATGAACCCAGGTTCCAGGGTCATGCATCTGGAATCCTCCAGACTCTCTGGGTGCAGGTGGTCACCAGCACAGAGTTCCCTTTGTGTGAAGTGTCCCAAAACAGTGGTAAAGAATACTTGAAAACGTGATACAGTGTCATAGCCTTGAAACGTGACAGCACGTGGCCCACGCTCTGGCCTGCAGGGACGGCCCTGGACGTGGACGGTCACTGCCCTCACTGAGGGTCCTCTGGTCGAGGTGGGGCACCCCTGAGCCTGGCCTTTTCTGTTGCAGCATATTCCGGAGGTCCTACTACCTGTCCCACTTTCTCCCCGCCCTGCTCACACCGCGAGTGGTCAGTACACGTCGCCGTGAACGTGGGGCCGGGTCGGCAGAGAGCGGGGTCCCTGTCGGCGTCTCACCCAAGTCCTGTCTTCCCTCTCAGCTCCCGAGGGTCCCTGATTCCCGGGCCGTTCTCATAGAGTCCCTGAGGAGGTACGCATGGCAGCGCGGCTCATCTGGGGGCTAACAGCGCAAGGAGCTGTGGCTCTTCTGTAGAGAAATGCGTTTTGTCACATGTATGCTTTGCTTATAAAAAGTTGGCTCAAAATTAGTCGGTTAAAATGTTAAAAAGAAAATTTCTTTGATTCTGAATATCACAACTTAACATTTTTCAGTGAACTTTTAGGATGATTAGTCTGGGAATTAAAGAAAATAGTGTTTTTGCTACATAATCATTGGGAAAGGAGGAGAATTTAAGGAAAGAAGGAAAAGGGAGAGGTGAAAGCCTCCCACTGTGATGATTTGGGGAGAGTGGAGACCACGTGTAGAACGGGGGTCCCGTCCCCCGGCTCACACTGAGGACCTCCAGGAGCAGAGAGGTGGCAGAAACAGAAAACTATAAACCCTGTTTTCCAGTGTCTTATGTGAAGTGATGGGTCCTGTGAGAAGATTGAAAAGATAAAGGGCCTAGAAAGTAAAAAGAAGCTTTTTCATCTTATGATTAGGTCATTCTCTGGGATCCTTACTTTTATTTATTTTTGGCATAAGATATTCCAAAAGTAAAGAGACCAGTAAAAAAACACCCCTATGCCCCACTCACATTAATATTTTTGCTATCTTTCCTTTTTTTTCTTGAAATAGTCCAGATACGTCTTACCCCAGGTCTCTGATCCCCTCCCCTTTTCCTCCAAGAAAATCATTATCCTGAAGTTGGTGCATAAAGTTTTCCTCTATTTTTTATCCTTTTGTTTTATATGTTTATAACTGTAAATTATGTCCACACACAAACACACCACACAGTGTGGTCTTGTGTGTTTTCAAAGTGGATTTGATAGCAGTGTGTGTTGTTCTGTGACTTGCATTTTCACTCCCCCCGTTGGTCGTGTGCTCTGGTTGGTTTAATGCTGTGTGGAATTCTGTTGTGTCTGCAAACTGCCACATCGCACACCCCAGGGTGCAGGCCACATGCCTACGGAATAAATAGATTAACTTACCATCCTGGAGTTGGACCCTTAGGTTACTTCCACTTTTATGCTTTGTTAACAGTGCTTCAGTGAACATCCTTGGCTATATCTCCATGAAAACTTTAAAATTTTGAGTGCAATTTCATTGATTTTATAGATTAATTTGAGGATATTTGGCTTTATTATGGTACTGAGTTTTTCCTTCCAGGAACATAGTACGTCTTTGTTTTTTCAAGTCTTTTACTAGTGTTTTGTGGTTTTTCTTCATAAAACTCTTGTAAATTTTTGTCAGCCTTGCTACTCGGTACCTAGCTTTTGTTGTGAACTGCATGTTCTTTTCTGTCTTCTTCATTGGCTGTTGCTGAGGTGTAGGTGCCCTTGTTTCCATTAACTGTTGAACTTACTCCCAGTGGGTGGTGAGATTTTCTATGCAGTCATGCCATCCACAAGATCAAGTTTGCCTCCTCCTGTCAGATTATTATGCCTCTCAGTGTTTGTCACCGTGTTGGGTAGGATTTTAGTATAATGAGCAATCGTAGAAGTGAAAGCTGGCCTCGTGTCTTGTTCCTGGCTGAAATAGGACTGCTTCTAGAGTTTTACCATTAATTCTATTTGCTGTAGTTTTATCTATGTATATATATATATATATGTATATGCTCCTTACCATATTAAAAGAGTTCCCTCTGTGAATTTGCTAAGGACTTTTAGCAGGAATTCATGCTTTTTTTTGGCATCCCTTGAGATGATTGTGCTGTTCTCCTGTCATCGGCTATGTGATAATTACATTGATAGGTTTTTCCACTGTCTTTGCGTTCCTGGAATACCCCCTAATTGGTAACAGGTTTTTGTTTTATAAACTGCTGAATTTGGTTTACTGATACTTTATTTAGGATTCTTGCATCTGTGTCTCATTCTGTTAGACTCACCTTGGCTGCTTTGCCATTAAGGTATTTGGTTCCTCATAGAACGAACCGGGCAGCCTTCCCTCTTTCCTGTCCCCTGAAATAGTTTGTGTCACACAGGGATCATGTGTCCCTTAAGGTTTGGTAAAATCTGGCTGCAAAATCATCTGTTCATGGTGTCTTTGTGGAGGCAAGACTTTTGGCTGCTGACTCAGTTTCTTGAATGGTTATCGGTTTAGTCAGGTTTTTTATTCTCGAGTTAGCTTTTATATATATTTCTAGAAAATTGTCCATTTCATCTCAGTTTGAAAATCTATTGATGTGTCATTTTTCATGATATTCTATTGTGATTTAAAAAATTTTAAATCACATCTGTACTTTTCATCCCTTCTTAAAATTTTTTTCATGCTAGTGTTAATTTTGCCTTTTTTTATGACTCATTCATTACTTAAAGACTTGTCTGTTTTATTAATTTTATCACATAACCAGTCTTTTATATTGTGTCCTTCCTGCTGTTTTGGGTTTTTAAAATAAATTTATTTATTTTATTTATTTTTATTTTTGGCTGCATTGGGTCTTTGCTGCTGCGCATGGGCTTTTCTCTAGTTGTGGCGAGTGGGGGCTTCTCATTGAGGTGGCCTCTCCTGCTGCAGAGCACGGGCTCTAGGCACGCGGGCTGCAGTAGTTGTGGCACGTGGGCTCAGTAGTTGTGGCTTGCGGGCTCTAGAGTTCAGGCTCAGTAGTTGTGGTGCATGGGTTTAGCTGCTCTGCGGCATGTGGGATCTTCCCGGACCAGGGCTTGAACCCATGTCCCCTGCATTGGCAGGCGGATTCTTAACCACTGCACCACCAGAGAAACCCCTTCTCTGCTGGTTTTTTTTTTTTTTTTTTTTTAAGAGGGTTTTTTTTTTTAAATTTATTTATTTTTGGCTGCGTTGGGTTTTCCTTGCTGCACGTGGGTTTTTCTCTGGTTGTGGCGAGCCGGGGCTACTCTTCGTTGTGGTGCGCAGGCTTCTCATTGCAGTGACTTCTCTTGTGGAGCGTGGGCTCTAGGTGCGCGGGCTTCAGTAGTTGTGGCATACAGGCTCAGTAGTTGTGGCTCTCGGGCTCTAGAGCGCAGGCTCGGTAGTTGTGGCGCATGGGCTTAGTTGCTCCGCGGCATGTGGGATCCTCCCAGACCAGGGTTCGAACCTGTGTCCCCTGCATTGGCAGGCGGATTCTCAACCACTGTGCCACCAGGGAAGCCCCTCCCTGCTGTTTTTTTCTTTTTTTTTTTTAATTTTTTTTTAAATTTATTTATTTTATTTATGTATTTTTGGCTGTGTTGGGTCTTCGTTGCTGCACACGGGCTTTCTCTAGTTGTGGCTCGCGGGCTGTACAGCGCCGGCTCAGTAGTTGTGACGCACGGGCCCAGCCGCTCCGCGGCATGTGGGATCTTCCCGGACCAGGGCTCGAACCCGTGTCCCCTGCATTGGCAGGCGGATTCTCGACCACTGCGCCATCAGGGAAGTCCCCCTCCCTGCTGTTTTTTAAAAAATCTTCTATTTGTTTTTAGATTTTAACTTTATTATTTACCTTTTGTTTTCTTTGGGTTTACTATGTTGTTCTTTTTATAACTTCTTAAAGTGGTGGTTTATTGTTTTATAACTTTTCTTGTGTTTTAAAACAGGCATATTTTAATAAATTTTACCTGCAGATATCACTTTAGCTGCCTTCCAAAAGTTTCAATGTGTAGTTCTTACACTGTCGGTCAGTTCTAAATACTCAACCATTGTGCTATGATTTTCTCATAATTTGTAAGTTAGTTTTAAGTAAATTTTTAAAATTTTTAAACATTTAGGTATTTGCCCATGAGTTTTTATTGTTGAATTCCAATTTAATTGCATTTTTCGCAAAGAATATGATTCACTTTGTATGGAGTTTTTTCTACTTGTCAAGACTTCCTTTCAGAATTTGCTTGGAATTTGCAGACATTCCGCGCATCCTTGAAAACAACGCATGTCCTTCAGTTTTGGACTGTAGGGTCTGTCTGTTAAATTGTGCTTATTCTCAAGTTTTCTGTATCCTGAATAGTTTTCTGCGTCTTTGGTTTGTCAGTTTATTGTGGAGGTGGTTGTGATTTTGTCAGTTTCTCCTTATAATTCTGTCAGATTTGTCTTGTTGCAAGAAAGTTCGTAATTGTTAAAATACAGGCTTCTCTTGCTGGATGTTTTTCCCTTTGTTATTATGTAATGTCTCTGTTAGGCTTTTTACTTTAATTTCTATTTTGTCTGCTATTAAAACCAGCTTTTTTTTTTTTTTTGGTATTTGCATGGTATAGCTTCTTAATTTTTTTTTTATTGGCTGCGTTGGGTCTTTGTTGTTGCACGCAGGCTTTCTCTAGTGATGAGCCGGGGCTACTCTTCGTTGCGGTGCGCGGGCTTCTCACTGTGGTGGCTTCTCTTGTTGCAGAGCATGGGCTCTAGGCGTGCGGGCTGCAGTAGTTATGGCACTTGGGCTCAGTAGTTGTGGCTCGTGGGCTCTAGAGTGCAGACTCAGTAGTTGTGGTGCACGGGCTTAGTTGCTCCGCGGCACGTGGGATCTTCCCACACCAGGGCTCGAACCCATGTCCGCTGCGTTGGCAGGCAGATTCTTAACCACTGCACCACCAGGGAAGCCCCCAGCAGTCCATTCTTGTTTCACAGCTGCAGTGTTTTGTCTTACCTCTCTGAAGATATTAATGAAAGTGATGACTGACAGTTTCTTTTCTGTGAATTTCTCCGTTTCCTTGAATTTGTTCTTTCTTTTTATTTGCATTGGTTTCTGTTTTTTAAACTGAAGGCTTTCCAGTCCCCAGGGCAGTGGGTCGTGCCCTCAGTTCCTAGTCTCCAGCCAAGTTCCCTGCCTCCCTCCAGTGCTGGTGTGGATTCTCACTCTGGAGCACAGCCATGTCTCTGTTCTTCTGCTTGAATCTCGTTGTCACGGTTTGCAGCACTGTTGGGGGGGGCAATGCTCTGTGGCTCTTGTACTTGCTGCTGTGCCATGAGAACTTGTCAGCCGTGTCCGTGCCCTGCAGATGCCCCGTGTCCTCATCACAGGACTTGTATTTTTAATGGCATTAATTGGATGCTTTCCTTAGTTAGCATTTTTCATTAAAAGTAATATAAGTTCACCTTTAAAATTTGGGAATTACCAAAACTTGAATGAGAGAAGTGAAAATCATTTATAATCTCACTACACAACAAAACCCACTGTTGGTAGATGTTTATATAGGACGTATGAAGTAGTCAGGACCGTTTAAGTCCATATGGACAATGTTTTTCCTAAACACAGGGTCATGCTGTGGGGTGTTGTATAATTTATTTAGATTTACTCTGTTGCATATTTCTGTTTTATGATAGTCTTTGGGATTGTAAGCTTGAGAATTAATCTGAGTCCGAGTTGACTATCTTCATGTTTTCTTCTGATCCAGAGCGGAGAAAATTCCCCCCTCCTTATACGCCACCTACCGCCAAGCCTGCTCCACTGTCAGAGAGAAGCCAGAAGGTAAGGTCAGTGGGTCGCTTGGTCCCCAGACGTGCCCATCTCCACTTCCCTGATCACGAGACGTGTCGGTGGCACCTTGGTCCATCTGGTCTGGTTCTGTCATGCTGGGTCTGGCCACAGCTGTGGCTTCAGAGACTGCCCAGCACCAGCCCTGGGACAGCTGTGACACCAGGAGGGCTGCCTGTGACGTCATTCCTTGAACACGCGTGCAGTACAAAATCCGCTTGACCGTTTCTCATCTTTGTGTGCCCCGCTGAGGTTGTGATGTGGTTTCTGTTTGCCTGTCTGAATTCGAGCTTTAAAGTCAGGTGACCAGCCAGGCCCGAGGCCCGTGGTGTTTGTTCTGCACCGTGTCCTAGTAGGGGGTCTGCCATGGCTCTTTGGCCGTTTGGACTGTTGGGGATCTTTCTGCTTCTAGGGGACAGTGATGTAGACCTGGGCCAGTGTGTGAAAGCGTGCATCAGTGCTTGGAGCAGCTGGGTAGGCTGTCCGCACCCCATCCCCCCAGGAACGAGGCGCCATCAGGACAGGGCCTGGTCTGTCGGTGTTGAAATGGTGCAGCTGTTTGCTGGTCAATCCCTCTGACGCCTGCAGGGCCAGTTAGGCTGCATGAGCGACTGCAGCTCTGTTTTCTAATTCTGTCTGCCAGAACCCTCCTTGCATAATCTTCCACGGTTTCTGACAGCCAGGGAGACCCACACCTGTTTGGACCAGTATCGAAACATCTTGCAGACAGGATGCCAAGGGGGCCATAGGGCTGTGTCCACCGTTGAGTGAAGCCTTGCCCTCCTTTCCTAACCCCATGGTCCTGCTTTTGGGGGCCTCTAGAATGTTTTCTAATGCTGCGTCTCACAGGGCTAATATTTTTTAGTAAACCTATTAAATGTACGTTGAGGACTGGTAATCCCCTCTAATATAGTGATCTTAACATCCTGTTGTAAAGAACAATATCACAATGTTACTTAAAAGTTTGAGAAACAGGGACTAAACCATCATCTGTCCATAATTCTGCTCTCCCCGCCCAGCCTCCCTCCACATGCATTTGGTCTTTATTCATTACATACCTGCTTTTTACACTTGTGGCGATAGTGTGTATAGAACCATGGTTTTTCTTAAACTTCCTTATGAATGTTTAAACTTTGATAGGACATTAACATCCACCGTCAGGGGAGAGCGTTTCACTTCCCTCCTCGTAGGGCCCCAGTCCTCTGTGTGCCCTCTGCAGGGAGAAGCCAGGGACAGCGTCAGGTCTGTGCGCTTCCTATCTGATCTAACCTGCTTAATTGTTAAAATTACCTCCTGTCTCTCAGATGCAGCCTCGCGAAGGGAGGTGGAGCCCAGCTGTGCGGAGGAGCCGCTGGGCCTGCTCACGACTGCCCTGCGAGAGCTCAGGGCCTCAGTGACAGATCCCCCCCAGCACGACGGTGAGGACGGGGCTGTGGGTCGGGCCGTCCGCAGTGTGTGTCCGTGGGTGCACGGGCCAGTCCTGACGTGCTCAGAGCTGGTAGCTGCTCTGTTGCCCATAGTGGCAGTGGTCAGTGCGTTTTCCCTGCAGTTGAGCATCTGGTAGTGCACCCGACCACGGCCTGGTGGGTGTGGAGCATGCCTCCTTTCTGACACTCAGGCTGTCCCAAAGTCTGGGTAGAATACGGATATTCTGCTACTTGGCATCCCGGTGGGACAGGAGACATAGAGGAGGAAAGCTGCGTTGCTGGCTGTGGGGCTTCTCTCCTTCCTTTACTCCTGGGTGGCTGTGCTCTTCAGCGCTGAGCCTCTGCTTCTGGGACTGTTTCCTATGAGGGGGTCTGGAGGACAAGCATGAGCAGTTCAAAGCGCTCCGTGGCCACAGTGGTCCACAGGTTCCAGTGTTTTTAGATTTTTGCTATGCTAAATGCAGAAACTAAAATACATGAGGCATCTTTTTACCTAGTAACTTCACTGGATTTTTATTTATCATGAATTCATTTAATTCCTATGAGAGTCTCACGGAGGAAATACAGTTGACCCTTGAACAACACAGTTTGTTGTTTTTTTTTAATTTATTTATTTTTGGCTGCGTTGGGTCTTCATTGCTGCGTGTGGGCTTTTCTCTAGTTGCGGTGAGCGGGGACTACTCTTCGTTGCGGTGCGCGGGCTTCTCATTGCGATGACTTCTCTTGTTGCGGAGCACGTGCTCTAGGCACGCGGGCTTCAGTAGTTGTGATTCGCGGGCTCTAGAGTTCAGGCTCAGTAGTTGTGGCGCACGGGGGCTTAGTTGCTCCGTGGCATGTGGGATCTTCCGGACCAGGGCTCGAACCCGTGTCCCCTGCATTGGCAGGCAGATTCTTAACCACTGCACCACCAGGGAAGTCCGCAACACAGTTTTTAAACTGTGTGGGTCTACTCAGTATGTGCAGATTATTTTCAGTAAATATACTGGAAAATTTTTGAAGATAAATGACAATTTCAAAAGTTTCAGATAAACCACATTGCCTAGAAATATTGAGAAAATTAGGTATGTCGTGAATGCATAAAATATACGTAGATTCACATGACATGCAAAATACACGGAAGGCTGTGAGGAGTTTAAGCTTGGGGTCAGAAGTTACGCACAGATTTTCACCTGTGGTGGAGGGTCGGCAGCCCCAGCTTTGCACTGTTAGCTCTGCCTCCGCCGTGGTCGTCCTGAGGGCCCAGGATGTCCCCTCGTGGCCAGCGTGGCCCTTCCGAACTCTGCTCCTGCAGCACGTGGTTCTTGGGGAGGTTGAGGCCCGTGTGGGGCCCCAGCGCTGCCGCAAGATGGTCAGCCAGCCAGGCCTGCGAGTCCCTGTGCTGGCAGAGCCGCCGAGGCAGGGCCGGGCGGCCGCAGCGGGCGTCAGTGTGTGCAGAGGTGGCTGGCGGGTGAGGGGCGCGGGGTATAGACACTGGGGCCTTGGTGACGTGAAGAGCTATGCCAGCCCCTCGGAGAAGCCTGGCCACCTGCACTGCAGAAAAGTTCCACTGCTGGCCAGACGGGGACGAGAGCGGCCCCAGGGTCAGTTGAGAGTGTGGCCCCTGAGGTGGTGGGTGGCGCCCCTGCTCATGGCGCTGGTCCCTGCCTTGCAGCGTTGTCGGCTCAGATGGCAGTGATCTCTGAACAGCTCCGCTCCGCCCTGGGCCTCAGCGAGGATGACAGTGACGTCGAGGGGGCCCCGGTTCAGCTCAGCGTCCGGGCCCCCGAGCTGCGGCCGTGGGAGCAGAGGGTGAGTGTGGGGCGCCAGGGAGACCACATGTGAGTCGAGGGTTTCGGGCCGGTGCTGCCGTTTGCGTACAGACTCTGTGTTTGGGAGGAAGTTGTGGCAGAGGCTGCTCGTGGCCCTTTGTGGGTAGGTTTGCTGACCCTGCTCTCTGCTGAGAAGCTCCGTGATGACCCCTGGGGGCCCCTCCCAGGGTTTGGGGATTCCTGTGCCGAGGCGTTGCAGCCTCTTCTCCGGATGGAGGCCCGTTTTCCAGTCTCGTCAGCTCCACTGTGGCCCTGTGCGTCCAGGGTGGAAACGCTGTGACGTGCGTTTGCGGCCCTGAGACCTCTCCTCTCTCAGGTCGTGGACCTCCTGCTGACGTCTTTCTGTCAGAACCTCATGGCGGCCTCCAGCGTCGCCCCACCGGACAGGTAGAGGCTGGGTGGTCTCACCGGGTGGTTTGGAGCTGTCCTGGGGCAGCCTGGGTGCTTGTGATGAGAGTGGCCGTCGTTCCTGGTCCAGCTCTGAGCCTTGGGCCCTGGTCCTGCCCCCCGACTTCGCGCTGCGCTGGGGAAGGGCCTGGGTGGGGTGGGGGCTGACTTGTCCAGCAGGGATGTGGCGACAGTCAGCGTCGCAACAGGAGACCCTCCTGTTTGGGGAACAGCCTGGTTCTTTCTTCGGTCTCTGGTGCCTGATTGCTCGTCCACCAGGCTCCAGGCGGGCAGTGCAGGGCCAGACCTGGCCGCTGCCACTGTTCTCTGTGGCTGTCCCCACAGGCAGGGCCCCTGGGCCGCCCACTTCGTGAGGACCCTGTGCAGACGCAGGCTCCTGCCGGCTCTGCTTAGCAGGCTCTGCCAACTGCTCCGTCACCAGGTAGGGCTGCCACCTCCTCCAGCCAGGAGGCGGGCTCCCTCCTGTCCCCCCCAACGCCGAACCTCTTTTCTTTTTAAATATTTCTGTACTTATCTACGTATGTATGTATGTATGCACGTGGCTGTGCCCGGTCTTCATTGCGGCATGCGGGATCTTTAGTTGCGGCATGCAGGATCTTTAGTTGCGGCACGCGGGCTCTTAGTTGCGGCACGCGGGCTCTTACTGAGTTGCGGCATGCGGGCTCTTAGTTGCGGCACGCGGGATCTTGAGTTGCGGCATGTGGGCTCTTGCGGCATGTGGGATCTCATTCCCTGACCAGGGATCGAACCCTGGCCCCCTGCATTGGGAGCGCGGAGTCTTTAGCCATTAGACCACCAGGGAAGTCCCTGAACCACTCTTCTTTCCTATTTTAGGGCCCGAGCCTGAGTGCCTCACATGTGGTGGGGTTGGCTGCCCTGGCCGTCCACCTCGGCGAGTCCAGGTCTGCCCTCCCGGAGGTGCATGTGGGCCCTCCCACCCCTGCCAGGGGCCTGCCCGTCCCCGAGCTCTTCGACATCCTCCTGCCCTGTAGGACCCAGGAGTCCTCGGCCCTGTGTCTGAAGTGAGTGTCCCTCTTGTCAAAAGTAACACACGTTCATCAGATAAAATTAGCACAGACACACATGCTCTACAGATGACCACTCTTTACCATGTTGGTCTGTACCCTTCCAGAACCTTATCTTGGGTGTATTTATGTGTGTGTTGGTATCTTTGGTTATAAAAGTGAGATCACCCTACTTTGCGAGCTGGTTTTCAAGATGCTCACAATGGGCTGCAGGGGCCCTTCTCCGGGTCAGGTGGCCAGCGGCTGGTTGGACCTGCCCCTCAGGTTAGGTTCCGGGGTCTCCCTGTGGTGAGCAGCTTCCTCTGGGGGACGTTTCTACACACACAGCTGTCCCATCCAGAGGGTTTTGAGACCCATCGTCCAGTTACGTGCTCATCCGCTCAGTGCACACTGCGTGCTAGGCCCCCTCACGGGACCCGGTGAGTCGCAGGGAGCCCGTAGCCTGGGGTCGGCGGGTGTGAGAGATGAGCGGGGGTTGGGTGAGAGTGGCCATCCCATGGGCAGAGCCCTGGGGAGTCCACGTGTGACTCGGGTCCGAAGGGCTTACTGTGGCTGCTGAGGTCAGGACAGAAGCCGGAGGCTCTGGTGGGAGATGTTGGCTGGGACCAGGGTCGCGGCTCACGGACTGAGCTGGCATTAGGAGAGACAGGGAGAGCTGAGCACAGGAACGCGGCCTGGGACCAGTGCCCGCCAGCTGTCCGCGCCATCCACAGCAGCACCACTGACAAGTCCCCACTGGGAGTCGGGCCCCTTCCTCGCCACAGTCCTGACTCTCTGGGCCTCATGGTCACCTCTGTTCTCGGCAGCCTCTCCCTCCCACACGGCACAGCCCACCATGGGCGGGCAGAGGCTGAGTTGGAAACAGGACGTGCTTCACTCTGGCTCTGAGGTTCTTTTAGGTAGGAACAGTGAATAATTTGCCATCACGCAGGTGAACGAGAGCCTTACGCAATCACACAGGGAACACCCACCTCGCACCTCCTCA
Organism: Eschrichtius robustus; assembly: GCF_028021215.1. Lineage (NCBI taxonomy): Eukaryota > Metazoa > Chordata > Mammalia > Artiodactyla > Eschrichtiidae > Eschrichtius > Eschrichtius robustus. The sequence goes on from NC_090842.1 coordinate 712,123, forward strand.
TTTCATTCCCTTTGTTCTGACCGTGGCTTTTGACACGCTGGGAAAGCAAGCCCTTAACGTGCGGAGCCTGCGTGTTCATGTGTTTTCTGAGTCTCTCGTCAACGTGGAAAGAGCTCAGGCCAGACGGCGTGACTGGGGTGCTCTTTCCCGAGGGCTCGGCGGAGCCGGCCAGGCTGGGCCTGAGGCTGAGCACCGAGCGGCCGTCGGGCTGCGAGGCTCTCAGTTCACTTCATGCAGTTCACGCTCTTCTTCCACCTGTTATTTTGCATGGATCCCATTTCTGTGTTATAATTTCTGTTTTCTATTTTCAGATTTTGTACAGCGGCAATTTCTTATTCTTTGTGTAAGTTTTCTTCCCAGTCACGTGACATCTTGTACAGCTGTTTGTCTCCAGGCCTTATAAAAAAGGTGAGTCTTCTGGGTTCCTTTTTCTGCTCTCCTGTAACCTCCAGTTTTGTACGGGTTTCTGGCCTGAAGCCTGCGTGGCCTCCATCTCGGCGCTCGGCACCGGCCTCGTTGGTAGCAGACTGTCTCCTGGCGCCACTTGCCGTCTGCTTGGGTTGAATGCTGCCTTTTCCTTCCATCTGAGTTAAGAGGAGGGGCTGGAAGGTGACAACTACAGATGTCCCTCCTTATTTATGAAGTAGGCAAATTAAAAGATTGACGTTCATAGAAAGTGTGTCAGCATTTAAAGAAGCACCCTGCACTTCCTCTGAAGACGGCCTGGGAAACTGTGTTAGAACCCTCAGTGTCAAAGGCGGCGGTGCCGTCACAGCGGGAACCAGTGTTGCTGCACCTGCAGAGCTTTAGGGAACGTCTCCCTTGAGGTTCGAGCCTGGTTCTTAGTTCCAGGCTCCGCGTCGGACTCCTGGGCGCTGCTGGGAGCTCCACCGCGTCAGGAGCAGCCTGGGGTCCAGGTGCCCCTGTGCTCCCGGTCCCAGGTGCCAACATTTTAAAGTGTGGGATGGAGATCCGGAGGAGCGGCCCAGAAGAGGAAGTCCTTGCCCTGTGTCGCAAGCTCCCCGAGGTCCCCTCAAGCAGCCTGTGGCTCTGTCAGCGTGAGGGCGGGGGTCCGACCTCCTAAGGCAAAGATGTGCGGCTCAGTGCATCACCGAGGGGGCATCTCCTGTAGCCAGTGAGCACACTACTTAGTGAGAAGGCGGGGGACGGCCGTGCGCGGCTGCAGGACGCGGCAGCTCAGAGATGCGTGGTCAGGGCTGGCTGCCCACTGAGACCCGGGGCTCCTCGCTGCCAGCCGAGCGCAGCCGGGCCCCTGCTTGTCTCCTCAGTCTCACAGCACACACGCCCCTGTCTTTTTTCAGTTCCAGTTCATCGTGTTCAGATGGTTCTCAGAGGCCCGAGACCCGCCCTCTTGGGAGGACCCGGCCAGCTCCCCCTGGAGGCCCCTGTGCCTGCCCTCCGCGGACTGGCGGCGAGCCGCCCTCTGCCTGTGGAAGCAGAGGACCTCGCGGGAGCTGCTGCAGCGGGAGGGGCTCCGCGTAGGTCCCGCCGGCCCCTCCCCTGCTTCGCTCCTCCACGCTCTGGGCTCTGTGGGCGCAGGACATGGGCGGGCCTGACCCGACGGAAATCACTCCTGGGATTGTCATATTTTAAACACGCCTGTCAGGCTGCGAGCTGGGGCCGGGCGTCTCCAAGCACAGTCACTGGGAGCTTGGCCACTCAGACAACGTGCCCATGTGACTGTTTCTGCCACCTCTTCATAACTTCTCATTTATTTCTTGGATGTTTGCCGGCTTGTTTTGGTCTTTAGAGAAAAAGTTGTGTCGTTTTATTGTATATTTTTTTCAACTCTTTTATTGTTAATTATCAGTCATACACGAGTAGGTCTGACCATCTGTCTGACACCAGGAGCAATGAGGCAGGAGCAGCTGTGCCTCGATCACTATCCACACACACGTCCCTGCTGGCGCCACACGGCTCCGGCGTTTACACACCCTGCGTGTGCTGCATGCATGTCCCTGGGACACGTTGTTAAACACAGTGTGAGGTTTTGAGGTTAGTCTGTGTTGACGTGTGGAGCTGTGACTATTGGAAGCATGTTCTCACATCAAGTTTATCTTTTGGTTATTTGCACAACTCGGTGAGCTAGAACGTGATTGTTGTGCAGGTGCCGCGGGCTGTCCAGGACCAGGCAGCAGTGTGGAGGACTGAGTTTAAAGACCAGTTTGAACAGTTTTGGTTATCTTCACGTTCAGAGTTAAATGACTGATTCTTCATCTGGGCTTGGTGCCAGCCTCCCAGTCTAACCCTGGGAGATGGCGTAGGACGATATGTCTGACAGACACACAGGAGACCTCCAGCTATAATGAGAGGGCAGCGTCACAGCCCCAACCTGTGGCTTCTGTGCTCTGTCCTTGCTGTGGTGGTCACTTGGTCCTTTTCTCTCAGTTGACTTACAGAGATTGGTTACAGCTGGAACTAGAAATTCAGCCTGAAGTTGATTCTCTTTCAGATACAGAAAGGTAAGTGTTTAAAGGATCTACCCTTTAAAATGTTAATACAGTTTTGTACACTGTCTTAAGTCTAAGTTTTGTCATTATATCCTCAATTTAATGTTCAGTTTAACATAACAGTGTATGAGTACAATTTTATTCATTCATTCTTTTATTCGAGAAACACTTATTGACCTACAGTTTGCCAGACACTTCTAGAATGTTCTAGAAGCTGGGGATGCAGCGTGAACAAGACAGATGGGGCACCCGAGGCACATACAGGGCTTCCCACTTGCACTTCTGCCCCAATGCCCCTAAGCCGTTCTGCCGAGGAACTGTGCAGAACCGGACCCTGTGTGAGCCTGGGGGCGGGCAGGGAGATAAATAAGGCAGATTAGAGGGCGCTGAAGACACCAGACGGGGCTTTGGGAGCTGGTGCCAGCGGGCAAGGAGCAGAGGAGGCTGCGCCTGGTGAGGGCCCACAGTGGGGAAGCCCTGGAGGGTCTCAGCTGGTGTTGGCCAACCAGGGAAGCAGAGGGGAGGGTGGGCAGCGCCTTGCCGAGTGCTGGCTTTGAGGCACGGCACCAGGGGTGAGCGAATCAGAATCTGAGCCCCATGTGAGTCCCAGGGCTGGTGACTGAGACCGCCAAGACGTCAGGTGTGCTCTCCTGGCCTCGAGCAGGTGCTGAGGGGCCGTGGGTCAGGGGGCCCAGGAGCCAGAGGTGGCTGTCCTCAAGCCACCGCACTTGGAGTGGTCAGAGACGTCCCTGAACACGGGGGTGCCGTGGCGTGGTGTCAGATTCTGACGGAACAAGTAGAATGAGGAAGGACAGCGATGGGCGATGGGAGGGACGACCCGCTTCCTTTCCCAGCTCGGTGGGCGCTTCCACCTTTCAGGTTTGTGCGCGGCCTGCCTCCTGTGCGCTTCCTTCACGTGCTCACGAGCCCGGGCTTCCTTCCTTGCCAGGAGGGAAAGAAGGAACTAGTTTTCTGGCCGGCGGATCCATCGGACCCCTTCTTAACTCACCCTCAGGTCACTGTGTGTTGATGGTGTGGGGTCCTGTTCAGGGCCTCCTTCCTTCTCTCCTGACTGCAGTTCCAAACAGGCTTTGGCGGCTCGCTTCCTGCCTCTCGTGGTCACGTGGGGAGGTCCTGCTTGGGTCCTGTTATTCCTGCAGGAACAGACTGCAGTGTTGGTGGCTGTCTGTGCTGCTGCTTCAGCACCACGGAGCCTGGTCGATATCTGGATGCTTTGCTGGTGGACCTGGGACAGTGCAGGCACCCCCTCCACCCCCAGCTCAGCAGCTGTGGACCTGCAGTCCCTCTCACCCCTGGCTGAAGCGGACCCTGGCCCGTGCCTCCCTCAGCACAGACCCTGGCGTTTGCATTGCAGGCGGGACTTCCACCAGTGGGCCATCCACCAGCACTTCCTCCCCGCGCCCTCTGCCACCGGGGGCTGTGACGGAGACCTGGAAGTCGCCTGCGCCACGCTTGTCGACGTGCTCATGGACTTCTGCCAAAGGTTAGGAACGTTTGTGCCCAGAAGAGTCGTCTTTTGATTTTGGTAGCTCTAAGAACGTTTTTATTTCTCTCAGTCCAGTTTGTGTTATACAGAGCACAGTTGAACATATCCTGATCGCAAGTTTGGGTTTTCGAGATAAAGGCAAGCTTCCGGAATCAGCTTTCTCTCTGTGCATAGATTTGCCAGTGGCAGTGACTTGGTCTTTTTGCTTTGTCTCCTGGTATCAGGGTTATTAGCAAATGTGACGAGAATGAAATCTCAGGCAAGTCGTGGGCGCCAGTGTTGTCACCCACAGTGCAGGAAGCACTGGCGTGAACTGCCTGCCGTGAAAGGCAGGTGTTCCTGGTACCGTATGGGCTGTGCCAGGTGTGGCCTTCTGACGTGGCCTGTTTTTCTCATCGTCCTCGTGGTTGCTGTGTTGAGGTGGTACGTCGTGTTATCTCATGGTTTTGATTTGCTTTTCCCCGATGGCTTATGATGTTGAGCATCTTTTCATGTGCTGGTTGACCATTTATGTATCTTTTTTGGACAAATGTCTAATCAGATCATTTGCCTACTTAAAATTGGGTTATTTGCTTATTGAGTCATAAGAGTTCTTTATATATTCTAGATACTCAGTCCTTATCAGATATATGAGTTGCAGATATTTTCTTCCATTCTGTGAGTCATCGGTTCACTCCCTAGAAGGGGTACTTTGATGCACAAAAGTTTTAAATTTTGAAGAAGCCTTATTCATCTATTTTTAGATTTAGCTCTTATTTTTAGGCCTTTGATCCATTCTGCGTTAATTTTTTATATGGTGTGAGGTAGGGATCTGGCCCCATTCTTCTGTGTGTGGCTACCCAGTTGTCCCCTTTTGTTGTAGAGACTGTCCTTTCCCTGTTGAATGGTCTTGGTACTCCTGTGGAAAGTCCATTAGCCATACATGTGAGAGTTCACTTCTGGACTCCTGATTCTATTCTACTTATCTATACGTCTATCCTTGTGCCAAGACCACACCATTTTGATTACTATAGCTTTGTAGTAAGTTTTAGAATTGGAAAATGTAGGGATTTCTTGGCGGTCCAGTGGTTAGGACTCTGCGCTTTCACTGCTAAGGGCCTGGGTTCAATCCCTGGTCGGGTAACAAGTTCCAACGAGCCACGTGACACAGCCAAAAATAAATAAATTTTAAAAATTGGAAAATGTGAATCCTCCAATTTTGTCCTTTTTCAGGATTGTTTTTGGCTATTCTGGGTCCCTTGCAGTTCCACCTGAATTTTAGGATCAACTTAATCACTTTCTGCAAAATGAGATGAGATTCTGATAATGACTGCACTGTATCTGTAGATCAGTTTGGGTAGCGTTGCCATCTTCCTATCCATGAACATGGGGTGGCTTTCCATTTATTTAGGTCATCTTTAATATTTTCAACAACGTTTTATAGTTTTTAGCACACAACTCTTGCATCTCCCTGATTAAATTTATTCTTAAGTATTTTATTCTTTTTAGCACCATAGGCTCATTGCTTTAATTTCACTTATTTGCTCTGATGGTTTTTTATTGTGAATTCTTTAGGATTTTCTATATATAAGGTCTTGACATCTGCCAGTAGAGATGGTTTAACTTTTTCTTTTCCAATCTGGATGCCTTATATGTACTGATTTATTTATTTGCTGAATTGTCCTGGCCAGAACTTTACAGGGCAGTGTTGACTGGAAGTGGTATGAGCGGACAGTTTGTCCTGGTCTTGATCTTAGGAGGACACTTTTCAGTCTTTCATCATTAAGTACGGTGTGAACTGTGGGTTTTTCATAGATGCCCTGTGCCAGGTTGAGGAAGGTCCCTTTTGCTCCTAGTTTGTTGAGTTTTTTGGGTTTTTTTTTTTTAAATCATGAAAGGGTGTAGCATTTAATTTTATGCTTTATCTGTGTGGTTTTTGGTTTTCTATTCTACTCATATGTTTATTGCATTAATTGATTCTTGCATGTTGAGCCAACCTGGCATTCTTGGGATAAATCCCACTTGGTCGTGGCATGTAATTGTTTTGATGTGTTGCTTGAGTTGGTTGCTGGCTTTTTGCTGTTGTTGGGACACCGTGAGTGTCCTGCAGTCTCTGGGTACCTCCTGGCCCTGTGACCACAGGCCACTCTGGAGGCAGGAAGAGAAGCAGGCAGCCCAGCACAGTTAGGAGACACTTAGGAGGCTTTCACTGTTGTTTTCATTTCAGTTCAAGGAGTTACGATCGCTCAGAGAATTCTGATTTGGTTGTTGGTGGCTGCACAGGAAATCGGGATATTTTTTCCAGATTGCAGGTGAGTTAGAAGATGTAAAACTCAAGTGTGTCCACTGTGTTTAAGCCACGTGCTATTAAGATATTTATTATGAATATCCACAGTGAGTCCTAAGGAACCTGACCAGAATGAAAGCTTGAGTCACATACACAATGGCTTAGACCAGAGAGACCACGTGCTCTGTGAACTCACCTCACTGTGAACATCACAGGAACATGGAAACGAAAGCTGTAATATGGGAAGCATCTCCAGGCTTTAGGACGTTTAAAATTTGAAAACAGGAAGTAAAAATACTGACCTTGGTAGTAACATGGTTGCTGCTCCGGTTTTCTGCTTTTTAACTCTTGGTGCTGCATTGGGAGGTCAGGCTCTGAGAATTGATATAAATAACCCTCCACTCGCCTGAGGATCAAGAGTTTGCAGATATCGGAGGCTGGGAGACTCTCCTGTTTCCCGGGTCACTTGGCACCAAGGCAGGAGCACTTTTAGGAGAGCGCAGAAACCGTGTTTCTCATGTTGAAATGAAAGGTGCGTTTCTGTCAGCGTCCTGCTCTCCCCGGATCTCTTGAGAGTGAGCTCTGGGGTCAGAGTGCGGAGCAAGGCCCCATCCTGCATCCTCGTCCACTGAGTGCACTGGGGGTCTGTAACTTTGGAAGTGTACGTGCAATTCTGTATTATAGGATTCGGTGTTCCCGCTGTCACTCTTAAAAAGTGCCTGACTTTAGAACATGTGGGGAATGAAAGAGAAATCATGGAAGATGTGGTCTGGAGCACTGGGAAAATTTACTTAAAAATGAGTAAAACATCCCACAAAAAAAGGACCCGAGTCCCCCTAGCCCTCATCTTGACTTTTGTCCTCCATGTCCGTCATAACTGAACGCAGAAGAAGGTGACCTGTGAGGGCAGACACAGCGGGAGACGTGGGGTTGGGGTCACACATGACGGGGCGATGATGAGACGGGTGCTTTGCATCTGGGGGGTGAGACAACACGTGTGCCTGCAGGCCGTGTGTGCACCTCACTTGTGTGATTCACCCTCAGGCTGTGCACACACACCCACCTGCACAGGGGAGCAGGTGATAAAACGGGTAAAGTGTTAGCCATGGAGAGTCTGGGGAAGGGTATTCTTTGCACTGTTCTTTCTTCATTTTTGCAAAATCCTGCAGTTGTTCAGTCATTTCCAAGTGAAAAGGCTAGTTGCACTCACTCTGCCGGCCCCACCTCAGGGGCCTGCTGGGAGTGAGAGGCCCCAGGATTTCTGCCTCTGGCCGTGCTCTCCTCCAGGAGATGGCTGCTGACCTGGAGCAGGGCCCGGCGCCCCTCGGCCATGCTGCTCCCCGGGGCCACTTCCTCTTCGGAGTTTTCTGCAGACGCCTCCAGGCCCTGGCTCGAGGGTGGGACGTGGCCAGCCGCCTGCAGCGACAGCGGGAGCTGCTCATGTGCAAACGGTAACATGGCTCGTGCCCCAGGGTCTGTCTTCACTTTGGGTTCTCTTCCCACTAGTCACTTGTCTCTGGCCCCCGCCCCAGCCTGGGACGGCATCTTCCCTGGGTCCCCTGGAGAGCAGGGTCTAGAGGTGTGAAAGCACCTGGGGGTGAACGTTCTCCTCCTGGGCTTCAGGAACCCCTCAGTTCAAAGACCTCGTGTGGAATGTGCGCTCAGGGTCCTCACTGCATTGCGGCTGAGCTGTGATGTCCTTCCCGGTCTCGTGAACTGGTTGTTTAACGCACTGCTCCCCGCCCTTGGTCATCGTGTAACTTCACAGCTGGTTTGGGGACACAAAGTGAGTGTCCTTGGGCCCAGCAGGGCAACAGGCCGCAGACCAGGGCCAGTTCCGAGCGGGCTGGGAGGGTTGGCTGCGCTCCGAGCGTAGCTCTCGGGGTCACCGTCCATGCCTCCCTCCTCCCAGCATCCTCCTCGGCCTGCCCCCCTCCGTGCTTGTCGGCAGCCCCCGCTTGGAGCAGCTGGCCGCCCCTGACTGCGATGACTTCTTCCACTTGGTCAACTCGGAGCTGGTAGGCGCAGGGCAAGTGAGCTGGGGTATGGGGTCGAGGGGCCACGTGGGCACCTCAGGCTGGCTCTGGAAAACTCACCAGTGCATCCGTGGTCACGTGGAGCCAACGGCCTCAGTGCGTGTCCTGCCTGCCCACGCCGGGTCTCTGAGGGTAGGACATGGCGCTCAGAGCCGCGGGTGAGCCCTTCATCTGGCTCGGCACCGGCCTGCGAGGCTAGAGACCGGGCAGCCCCGTCCTCCGGAGCACGACTCCTTCACGGAACCTTCCCCAGGGTGATCACCTTGGGCCCCGCATGTGCAGACCATCCTGCCCGCCTCGCCTCCCCTCCGTCGGTTTCTTTTGGGGGCACGGAAGCCAGGTGGTGCCCTGGCTCTCGTCAGGGTCGTGCATAAGTGCTCCCCTGCCCACTGCAGGGGAACGGCTTCTACACCAAAGATGGGTTCCCGCTTTTTAAAAATGCACACGTAACTAGAGCTTGACCTGAGGTTCTGTTCGTTTGTGTGCAACTTTAAAAGGTAACTGGGGAAGCAGCAGAAATGAGATGAGATTCTCTTTAAGTTCGTTCTAAAGGCCGTTTCCCTTCGAGCCTTGAGAACGGCCTGTGAAAGCAGCCAGGTGAGGACACGGCGGGACAGCACCTGGCCCGCCCGCCTGGGCCCATGGGGTTTGCGCCGCAGCTGGCGGGCATGGGGGTGGACGCGAAGCCGCACGGAGCCAGCCCTCCGTGGGCCATGGCGGTGCCATCCTCCCGTGTGTCCTTAACCTGGTGGAGCCTCCAGCAGCTGCCTGCCCTGTCCTGCACGTGCCTTCCTCACTGGCCTCTACCGTTTTGCAGAGAAACTTCTCCTACGACGGCGCCCTGACCCACGACATCACGGCCCACTTCTTCAGGGTAATTTCCTTTCCCTCTGCCCCTCCAGCGTCGCTGCTCAGACCCCAGGGCTGGGCCCTTGCGTGCGTGGCAGCTCCTGGGGCCTGGGTCCACGTGCAAACCCTGTGTGCGGGCGTGTCTCCTCCCGCAGGGGCTCCTCAACGCCTGTTCACGAAGCAGAGACCCCTCCCTGGCAGCCGACCTGACCCTGACTGCCTGCCAGACCCAGTGCCCCTTGCTTCTGACCTCTGCTCTGGTAGGCTCCCCGTCTTCTCAGGGGTGTTCCTGGACCTGGTGCAGCCGGGGGTCCGCCTAGGGCTTCCTGGCAGTGTGATTCAGGGGAAGATGCACCAGGAGCAGTGGGGACAGACCACAGGAGTGGCGGTGGGGCTCCTCAGGAGTCTGTCTGTGCCCGGAGCCGTTCACGCTCCTCCTCCTTGCTCTGTGTTGACTGGAGCTGAGCGGGGACTGCTGCTCTGCTGGCCCGGCTGCCGCCCCAGCCCGTGCTGGCCCGGCCTTCTCGTGACGATCCGTGGGTGGGGCTCCCACGCGGGCTTTCTCACCCCTTCTCGCTTTTGTCAGGAGGGAGGACGCTGCGCGTTCCCTGCTGAGCTCCCTGGGCGGCAGTGGCCTCTGGCTCACGGCTCTGCAGCTCAGCAGGGGCGTCCAAGGACCGGGCCCTCCTCTGTCCACATCCCGCGTCCTCCGCGGATGAGGATGAGCGTGCCTCACGGAGCTGCTTTGGGCCTTAAATGAGACGCTGTCCTCGCGGTTCTGAAGCACTTGATGAGCGGGAGACAGGCTCTGGGGGTGTCAGCCTGCGGGCAGACATTGCCCGCGCAGATCGCCAGTGTCAGCCGAGGCTTCCCGATCTTCTTGGTGAGGGGGGGGTAACTGACCTGTCGGTGCCCGTTCTCTCCCGTGAGCTGTGGTGGCCGCACCTGGAGCCCGAGCTTCACCACCGGTGGAGGAGATGCTCCCAGAGCCCGCTGCCTACAGAGCTGCGGAGGCTGCAGGAGGCCCAGCACTTTGCCGCGAGGTGAGTGCGGGCAGCGGGACCCACTCACTCTAGGTTACGTGCATGGTGTCTCGGGAGCTGGAGGGGGCCCTGGGGAGGCTCTGTGAGGCCCACGTGTGGAAGGGGGAAGCAGAGCCAAGCGGACACGTTTCCGTCAGACTGGCGTCCGGGGTCCACCTGCCCGTCTCCTCTCACATCCGAGTGGGTGCTGTCCTCGGAGGTCACAGCAGGGATTGCTGGCCCCATCCAGCCTCCCTACATCTTCCTTTGTGACCCGTTTTTATCCGAGGCACCTGTGTTCCCCCCCCCCCCGCCCCACAAGGGTCAGGGATGCTCGAAATCTCAGAAAACGAGAAAAGCAAGTCTGCCCACTGAGTCTAATTCTGCAAGAGCAGAGAACTTTTTAAAATCACTGCATTATATTCCATTTTTAACTTCTGGCCCAGTTTTAACCTGCTGGAGAACCATGAACATCACACTGCAGTCGGAGCGGGGGCTGAGTGGAAGGCCGGTGCAGACTCTGGGGGGAGGACTCCTTGCAAAGCTGAGGCTGCCGGGACCAGGCGCCCCCGCCAGGCGTACCACTTCCTGTGTCCGGGGCAGAGGGGCATGTTGACAGCCAAGGGCCAGCCTGTGGAGACCGGTTGTGGGGCCGGGGTGGGGGGGGGGGTGTGCTTTGGGTTCTGGCTGTGACGGGCTGGGGGCTCTTGTGGTGACACACACCTCTGTCTGTGGCAGCGTCCTCTCCCCCCTTGCGGCACCCCCCGCACCTGGCCCGGCCTGGCTCTGCGCGGCTGCCCTGCACTTCGTGATTCGACGGGCCGGGAAGGAGAGCATCCGACAGGAGCTGGGGCAGCTGGACAGCCAAGGAGAGGAGGTTAAGAATGAGATCCTTTCCCTGCGTGTCCTTTTCCAGCAGCCTCACTGGTTCTCAGGGTTCTGACCACACTGTGCTTTTCAAGGACAGACAAGGGTTTGGGGTGCTTGTAACTTTATTTGGAAGCAAAAACTTACTGGGTTTGTAGGTTTAGTAAGGCGTAGATTCTCAGGTTTGCTGATAAAAAGGGTACTTTACATTTCATTCTCAAAGTGTTTTTATTTGGCCTGTTTATCAACGCAACCCCGGGGTGGGGGGTTAGGGCTGGCTGTCAGCTGTCCAGCGGGACCTTCCGTTTCATAGCCTCGAGGCACCCGCACCCCAGTTAGCTGCTGGCAGAGACCAAGGGTGGACAGAGGGCTGCTCGGATGGCAGGCTGGTGGCCCCACTGGGAGCTGTGGGACCCCCCCCCCCGGGGCCCCCTACCCAGAGCTGTGGCGTGCTCCCCTGTGTCTCCTCCAGCTGAACCCCTGGTTCTATGAAAGCCAGGGTCCCCCAGTAGCTCAGGCCGTACAACACCTGCCTGAGAACAGTTGCTGAGCTGTGAGTTTTTAGTGATTATAATTTAAAGTAAGAAACTACCAGGGAGAGTCTATTTTTAAGAGTTTTCAGGTTGTTTTTGCTGGAAGGATTTTAGTGGCTCCAGAGCCTCCAGGCCACTGTCACCTCCACACACTCTGGCCTGGGGGATCAGCAGAGACAGGTCCCCAAGCAGTAACAGTTTATAACCCATTAAATTCTCTCTGTTAAGAGTGACTGGAAAATTTTCTTTCTCTGGAGATCCACTTACGAGAGATTTATAACCTAGGCCTGTAAACGTCCAATTAGGAACAGAGCACAGGTAGTTTAATGTTACGAGTGGACCTGTTTTTATTTGCAGCTGTTGGTTTTCCTGTTTTTTTTTTCCCTGATGGGCCTGCTCTCTTCACATCTGACCCCGCAGGTAGGTCAGACCCTCTGCCGCCATAGGCAGGGCGGCGAGCAGCTGGCACGACCCCCCCCAGGGCACTTGAAACCATGGGTCCCCATCTCCCCCGAGACCTCCTGAGTTAGGGTCTCGTGGCGGGGCGCGGGGGGGCACCTGGGACCTTTGTGTCGAAGGCTTTCTCAGGAGAGAAAACCCCAGGCCGTTGGCCTGCCTCTTGGTGTCTTATGTCCAGAGGCCCCAGGTGGACACCTCTTCCTTGCACGCTTGTCACCTTAGGGTCCTTCTCCCTCTTCTTCTGTGGGTAACAGGCCATCGGCTCCCTGAAGGCCCTGGACGTCTGTGCCGAGGTCCTGGGGTGTCTGCAGAGGAAGAGGATTTCCTGGCTGCCGCTCTTTCAGTTGACGGAAGCGGGTGAGAAATCCGGAGACCGGCCGGCCGGCCTGCCGGCCTGCCTGTGTCTGTCCTGGTTCCCAGCCCTCTGCCGGGAGCACAGGGGGCGGCAGGGTCAGACTGCGGCCTCGTTCTTTAGTCCTTCTCTTCAGAAGCAACTTTCAGATGGTTAAACATGAGCCTCTCCTTGGGGCTCACTTTGGAAACTCATTTTTGCAAGTTTTTGTTCTTGGTGAGTATATAGATTCATTTAATAAGCAAAATAATTTAGTGGAGTATCGAGGATCCCAGGGACCCCGGCCCCCAAGCTCGACTCTGCAGCATGAGGACATCACCCCTGCGTCACCAGGCACACGACGCCCGTGAAGACCCTGACCCTGCAGGGAGGCACCCGCGCTGCTGACGGAGCCCCTCTGTGTTGCAGATGCCGGCCTGGGGCGCACCCTCCTCCGCCTGGCCCCCGACCACCAGGTCAGGCTGCTGCCGGTCGCCTTCTACAGGTAACCCCCCGGGGGCCTGCTGGTCGGGGGAGGGGGCGGCGGGGCTCCCTCGAGACGGGAAAGGCTGCTCCTCTGCTGCCTGCACCAGCCTCAGTGAGGTCTGTGAGGTCCGGGTCACCTGACGTCCGTCTCTGCCTTCAGCCTCCTGTCCTACTTTGACAAGGACGCCCTCCTCCAGGAAGATGCCTTCCTGCACGTTGCTGTTAACATGTACCTGAAGCTCGTGGGCCTCTTCGTGGCTGGGGAGACTGGTGCAGTCTGGACTCCGGCCCACGGTGGGGAGCTCCAGGCCCAGGCAGGTGCAGGGCCAGGCCTGTCTCCAGATGGACCCGGGCGGCCAGCTCTTGGGGGCCTGCGGCCTGGGCAGCCCCTCCTGGCGCAGCGCGCAGCTGTGGGCACCCTGACCGCGGCTCTGCCTGTCTTCTCTCCAGGGCGACCCCGTAAGCCTGATAACAAATGCTCGTCTTTTTCTGCTGCAGTCGATACCTCGGTGCCCAAAAAGGAGCTTCTCAGACGTGGCAGAGGTAACGCCCAGATGCTCACCTTGCTGTCTGTCTTCAAGTCCCCATCACTGTTCCCTGTGAGGGTGCTGAACACCTTCGGGAAAACGAGCACGCGGCGTCCAGCACTTGGCATCTCCCCGGGCCCTGGGTGTGTGTTTGGGGGCCGTGGGGCAGCACGGGCCCAGCACACGGGCTTTCTTGCAGCTGCTGGGCGCGAGTGCGGACTGTGACCCGGAAGTGCGTGCCGCCCTCCTCAGCAGGCAGCAGGCCGTGCTGGACCCTGACCTCTGCCAGGAGCCCCGTCTCTTCTGACAGGATCTGCGCAGGGCATAGCCCAGCTCCTCGGTAAATAATTTATTACAAGCGTAACGTGGAGCTCTCGTTGCCCTGAAACGTGGGTTACAAACCTCGACTGCATCAGCGGGGAAGAGGAATCAATTCTTTGAAGTCTGCCTCTGGCCCCAAGTCACTCTGTTTACAGGAGAAGAAACTGCCGGTCCCGGAGCAGAAGCCACAAGGCCCCGTGAGCTGTGTGCTGAGCCCCTGCCACCCAGCACGCGGGGCAGGGGCTCGTTGGGGTGCAGAGCTGTGCCGTCAGGCCTGAACCCCCGTCACTGCCCGCTGAGCTCAGGGGCGGGCGTGCCCTCAGGTGGGCTCAGCCTTCACGGCCTGCCCCGCCGCGGGCCCAGGCGGGGGCTCCGGGGCCTTGTCCGGGGTCTGCGTCAGGGGGTGCACCATGGACATGTGCACGTTGAGGTTGTGAGCCTTTTCGAACCGCCGGCCGCACTGGTCGCAGGCGAAGTCCAGCTCCGTCTCGGCCTTGTGCTTGGTCATGTGGTACTTCAGGGATGCCCGCTGCCGGCACTGGAACCCGCAGACTTCGCACCTGGGGGCCAGGGGCAGGTGAGCCAGGGCACCGCTGGTGGGAGAAACCCCCCCCCCCCCGCCCCCCACACTTACTGCAGGGGCTTGGCTCCTGAGTGGCGCATCTGGTGAACCAGGAGGTGCTTCCGCTGCTTGAAGGTCTGCCCACACTCGTCACAGATATAGTTCCGCACCTCTGGGGACCAGAGAGGCAGTGACCACAGGCCCTGACACCCTCCCCTCGGTGCCCGAGTGCCTTACAGGTGACACAGCTCTGATACAGAGCCCTCCGTGCCGCCTGAAATTGTCACCTGGCTGCGGCTTCCTCTCCAACTACTGTGTACGTTTCATCTGGAGCCTGTTTTTTTGCCCTTTAGGCCGATTTCCTTGAGCACAAATTTTTAGAGGAAGCCAAATCAGTAAGGTTTCATAGATGACCGACCGATCACAGTTGCTGCTACTCTTAAGACCCACCGCCACGCTGGGCCCACTGCGGGGTACCCACTGCAAAGGCAATCTTAACACCCTTGAACAGAACTTGAACCGTCACGCCCACACCAGTGGTTCCACTGCGGGCCGTGCCAGCGGGGCATGCTGCCACGCGCTTTCCCGCCCCGCGTCACTGCACGTCCCGCTGCTCATCTACCAGTACCTGAACCAGCCTCCCAGGCAGGCTCCTCCCTCACTAGGGGCAGCCGTCCCGTCAGCACCCGATCTAGTCTCCTCTTCTGTGTTAAAACCAAAAACTGCTTGTGGTCACGACCACTGGCACCAGACTGAGAACAGCTTGACCCAACCCAAGAGAATTACTGTGTTCGTTAGGAGACACAGACAAGAACACTTGGAGCAAAAAAAAACACAGGAAAACTGTTTGTTTCGCTGTGGAACCAACAAGTAAATGTGCGCCAACAATTAAACGGTCAAATCTGAGTGAAGTAAATCATTTTTACAAAGTTCGAAACACAAAACTCTCTCTTAGGGATAGACACAGATGTAACAAATCTATCTAGAAGGGGGTGTGGTTTGGGAGAGCTGCCTTCTGCGCGGAAGCGGCGACGATGTGCACCAGGCACGAACGATTCCAAGGTATGAACGCGTGTTGAGAGAGAGAAGGGGGCGGTGATGACCAGGGCACTGTCTTCACTGTGCTTCCTCCCCCAGTTTCTACAGTGGATGCGGGTCACTTTTATAATCCAAAAAGCACACGTTATTTTCTTAGTAACGATTTAAAAAAACATGACAGACCCACAGAGAGGTACCAGGATTCTTTGGCGCCCGTTTCCCAGGAGGCAGCCCTGTCCGTGGGGGTGGGTGGGGGGGACGCACCTGTGTGGATGAGCTTGACGTGGCGCTGCAGGTAGCGGTCGATCATGAACACCTTGTTGCAGCCGGGGTGCGGGCAGGGCCTCTCCCGGACCTCCTCGTGGTGCTCCTTGATGTGCTTCTACAGGAGGGACCGGGGACCTGAGTGCCTCGGCCCGGCCGACACCCCTGGTCACAGCACGTGCCTCCTCCCACAGGCCCTGCTCGGCACCCTCCTCTCCCCAGAGGAACAGATCCCAGCACCGCGGGCCTGTCCGGCCTCCCCCACTTCCCCACGGGCCGGGGCCCTCACCTTCATGCCGTCAGCCCCACGATACACGGCCGTGCAGCCCTGGTGAGGACACTTGTAGATGGTGGGCAGCTCCTCCCTGCAATGCAGAGCACACGTGGAGCCGCGGCCCCGACGGGCTGCACGGCCCCGACGGGCTGCACGGCCCCGGCCCCTCACCTCTCACAGCGCGGCTTGCCCTTCCAGCCCGGCTTGGGCCCAGGTTTCTTTCGAATTCTTGGTTCTTCTGACTTCTTGGCTTCTTTGCTTTCACTCTTCTTACCAGAGACCCTGGGGGAAAAAGAGGACACCAGTCGGTGATGTTTCTGACTGTTTTTGCATATGCGCTGCTCGTTTTTCTTCAAACAGGAGGTGGGTCTCCTCGGGCCTCCAGGGCTAACCTGCTTCAGTCCCCGTGCTGACTGGCTGGCCCTCAAATTGACCCTTGGCCACCAAAGCTAGAACAGCTCTTCAGGGAGGTGGAGGCCCTGCACTGCCCCCTCGGGACACAGCAGTGGGCCTTCATGACAGCTTTCACTCCCTCTCTGAAACATCAACACCATAATTTTAGAGACAGCATGGAAAATGGTGGGGCAGGGGAGACTCGGGGGTCAGTCCCTCAACAAGACAATCGTTAAGCTGGAAAAAAGGTCAGGATCCACTCTTCTGGAACCTGCTGGGAGACTCACGGCAACCAGGAGAGAGAGCTCTGCGCCCACTGCCGTCCCCCACTCCGCAGCCCCTGGGCAGTGAGGACCTTGTCCTCCACACGTGTGGGGTCGTGCATTTCAGCCAGTCTCGCAGGCCCCAGAGGACCAGGCCAGACACAGCAACTTCCCCCACTGTGGTGTCCTTCAAAGACTTAAAGATACATGCACACTTCTCTTTCTAGATCCAGGAGTTTAAGGAAATCTGTCAGGAATAGAAGGAAACTTCTAGGGCCATAGCGACAAGCCCACAGCTGACACCATGCTCGGTGGTCAAAGACTGAAAGCTTTTCCTCTGAGATCAGGAACAAGACAAAGATGCTCATTTTCACCACTTTTCAACAGAACACTGGAAGTCCTAGCCACAGCAATTAGGCAAAAAAAAAAAAAAAAACTAGGGATCTAAATTAGAAAGGAAAGAAAATTACCTCTTCACGATGTCATGATCTTATATGTAGAAAAACCCTAAAGAACCCACACAGAAAAATAAATTCAGCAACATTGCGGGGTAGAAAATCAACACACAAAAACCAGTTCTATCTCTATACACTAACAATGAATGGTCCAAAAAGGAAATTAAGAAAAGAATTCATTTTTAATAGCATCAAAAGGAATAAGACACTTAGGAATAAACTTAACCAAGGTGAAAGACTTGTACACTGAAAACTGCAAAATGCTGCTGAAAGAAGTTAAAGACCTAAATAAGTAGATATCTCATACCCATGGATTGTAAAGATGGCAGTAATCCCCCAAAGCAATCTGTACGTTCAATCCCTATCAAAATCCCAATGGTGTTTTTTTACCAAAAAAAAGCCCCCAAATCTTCACACGGAATTTCAAGATAACACTGAATAACCACACGATTCTGAAAGACAACAAAGCTGGAGGGTTCAAACTCCCTGCTTCCAAAATTTACTACAAAGCTACAATAATCAAAACTGTGCGGTACGGGCAGAAAGACAGACATACAGACCAACTGAATAATTGAGAGACCAGAATAAACCCTTGCAAGTACAATCAACTGATTGGACGAAGGTGCCAAGACCACTCACTGGGGAAAGGACAGTCTTTTCAACAGAAGGTGCTGGGACGACCGAATATCCACGTACAAAAGAATGGAGCTGGATCCCTACGTAGAAATTAACTCAAATGGCGCAGAGCTCTAAAACTAAAATTCTTAGGGGTAAATCTTCTGCGACCTTAGATTTGGGAATGGTTTCTCTTAAATAGGACACCAAAAGCACAGCCAACAAAAGTAAAAACAGGTAAACTGGACTTCAAAATAATTTTGTGTGCACCAAAGGGCACTATGAAGGGAGCGAGAAAAGGGAGAAAATATACAGCTCAATGGCAAAAAAGCAAACAACTCAATTAAAAAGTGCGCAAAGGACGTGAATAGACATTTCTCCAAAGAAGATACAAGCACGTGAAAAGATGCTCTACATCACTCGTCACTAGGGAAATGCCAGTCAAAATGACAACGAGATACCACTTTACACCCATTAGGATGGCTATTAGAACACAAACACACACCCAGAAAATAACAAATATTGGTGAGGATGTGTAGAAATCGGAACCCCTGTACACTGTTAGTAGGAAATGTAGAATGTGCAGCTGCTGTAGAAAACTGTGGCAGTTCCCCAAAAAGTTAAAGAAGTACCATATGACCCAAAGAATTGAAAACAGGGTCTCAAACAGATACTTGTTACAACAGCCTTTATACCATGATTCACAATAGCCAAAAAAGTATAAACAACCAAAAGTTGACAGATGAATGGATCGACAAAACATGGTCCATCCATACGATAGAATTTTTTTTTTTTTGGCCACATCGTGCAACACGCGGGATCTTAGTTCCCTGGCCAGGGAATCAAACCCATGCCCACTGCGGTGGAAGAGTGGAGTCTTAACCACGAGACTGCTAGGGAAGTCCCTTTACAATAGAATATTACTCAAGTCATAGAAAGGAATCAAACTGACACATCACAACATGGATGAATTTCAAAAACATTATTCTAAGTGGAAGAAGCCCGTAGCAAAAGGACACATAACATGTTATATTGCACTTGTATGAAGTGCCCAGAATGGATACCTAGATTAGGAGTTGCCAAGGCCTGTGGGGAGGAGAGGGGAGGTCGTTGCTTCATGGGGACAGAGTTTCTGTTTGGGACAGGAAAAATCTGGAAATAGTGGTGATAGTTGCATAACATCGTGAAAGCACTTAAATGCTACTGAGTTGTACGCTTTAAAAACTGGTGAAACAGTAAATTTTCTTACGTATATTTTACCACACTTGAAAACAAACAGCTGCCCTCCTCTTTAAACAGTGTATTAACAAGAACCTTCTCGACAACTGTACAGGCTGCTTCTCCTTTTGTCTAATAACTGCTCTTCCGGCCTGGCCTCCACCCTCCTCCTCTGCTGTGTGGCTTGGACACCCAGTCAGAGCTGAACCGTAGCCAGCGCTTGCACAGGATTACGCGTCTCTTGAGAGCAGGAGGCTTCAGAGAGCCCACGGGTGTCTCAGGTGAGTCCTTGAAGGACGAGGTGTTGAGGTCCCTGCAGACGCAGGAGGACCGTGCCCACAGCGCCCAACGCGGGGCTGCCGGCGCCCTTCCTTCCCATCGCCGCTCAGGCTCCTTCTCTCCCGCTCCCTGCTGGAGCCCTGGCCCCTGCCGCCCGGCTGCGGACCCCGACAGGCACGTCTGCTGCAAGGTCACATGGACCACGGCTGCTCAGAGGCCCCATCCTAGGACGTCAGCTGGCACTCGTATCATGGCACCTGAGGCACCAAGTGGCCGTCAGGGCTGAGCCCAGAGCTTCCGCCAGCCCACTGCCGCCCAGTCCCACCTCCCACAGGCCTCTGAACACATACCTTGTGTGTCCTGTCTTACAGCATGTGTCTGTGTGCCCTCCCAGGGGCCTCCTGGAAACCCAGGGACACCGCAGGTGTCCTTGTCCCCACACCAGTGGCCCCAGGCCTGCTGGGCAGCAGGACATAAGAGGTGGGTTCAGGGAGTTCAGGGTGGGGAGCGGGGGCTCCTGCCACAGCCCCGGGCGGCGCCATGGAAGCAGATGTGGTCTCCCCAACCTAGCCCGCCTGACGCCCCCTCTTGGCCCCAGGCAGCGTCTGTCCACTCAGGCCTGCTCGAGGGCTCGTTGACTCAGCCAGCCCCGCACCCTGACTGGGATCTCCTGAGCCGCCTCCTCTCCTGTCTCTCTACCCACAGCCCACACGGGAACTTAAAGGAGAAAAGGAAGTCATGCTTGCTTCTCTGTTTTGTCTTGTGCTTTCCTGGCTGATGGTGTGGTGCTCCTGTGATTTTGTTCCATGTCAGAGGCCCAGGCTGGGCATCTACTAACTGGAGGTGTTTGGGGTGTTCCTGGGCACACAAGTGAAAATCGGCCTTCTCTGCCACAAGCCGGTGTTCTAATGGAGAGAGAACACAAGGCTCTGCTGGGGGGCAGGCTGCCTCAACGAGGAAGTGGCGCGGGAATCAGTGCCAGAGGCGGACCCGAGAGCAGATGATGAGCCGGCAAAGTGGGGCCGACAGCAGACGCGGGTGGGTGGCGGGGTCACATCCACAGGGCTCCTCGCACAGCTGGCTGCTGTCCCCCCCCGGGGTGATGCCAGGCCAGGTCCCTGCGCTGAACTGGGCAGGTCCTCCCGGGTCACCCAGAAGCCACACTGTGCTGAGCTGGGGAGGTCAGGCCATCAGAGAAGCAGAAAGCATGTGCTGAGCAAGGCAGACAGGGGCGGCGAGCTTCCGTCCAGTCCCCGCTGCCCCCCCGGGCAGACGCACGTCTCCAGGTCACCCACTGGACACCTCCCACACCCCGCGAGCTTACAGCACCACTGTCCCCCTTACTTCTTTTCCGGGTAGGGCTCAAAGGACTCGTCTGAGGACTGGGTATTCTGCTTCTTGTCATTTTCGTCTTCACTCAGGAAGTCTCTAGGAAAGAAGAGAGAACCTTTAGCGAAGCTCCGGGGCCGGTGACGGAGCCAGTGAACCTTCCTGTCTAAAGACACCACGTGGATCCCCACACTGCACGTCTTAGTTCTCCTCAAAAGGCCTAAAATTCCCAAGTCTCCAGCCCCATCTCCTAACAGAAAGGGCACGCCAGCCAGGGTCACAAGCTGACGATCCCCGGTAAGCCACACTTCTCATCATGACACCAGGACCCCGAACTCCCAAAGAGCCTCTCTACTGGGGCCCGAGGCAGGGTGTGAAGACCCTCACAAGAGGTGGGCTTCTCAGGAAGTGGGCTTTTAGAATGTCACCTCACCCCCGTTAACTGTGAGCACCTGCCCAGATGAGAGGTCAGCTGTCAGTCATCTCAAAGGTCACAAAGGCCAAAAAAACATCTGTGCGTCTGTAACCTTTACCCTGAAGTGTGTGAGTCACTACACAGGCTCCGCTGGGCAGCGGACAGAGCCCAGCTGCCACACTCCCCACGGAGAAAGGCCCAAGGCTGGCTGGTGGCTACGGAACAGCCACGGCCTCCTGACCCCGGGGGAGTTTGTGGCGCACACGTTGGGGTTCCTCCAGCACCTGGGTCATCCGTCACCGGCACCAAAATCACGCTGTCCTTCTACTTGTTTGGACAAAAGTGCATCTGCAGTCGAGCCAGAGCTCGCAGGGCAGGGTGGGAAGGCTGGCCGGTGTGCGGCCTCCATCCCGAGAGGTTTGGTCTTGGAGCCCGAGGGTGGCCCCAGGAGCAAACAGGTGCCCCTTCCAGGAAGGTTTGCCCTCCTGTAGGGAGCCTCCACCCCCATGTCACCAACACATCATGACAGAGGGCCAGAGGCTGGCTTCTGTTCTAGTCATGCCTGGGGTTGGCTCAAAACTCAGGCCTTGGAGGGCGAGACAAGCGGCAGCAGCAAAGGACCCGCCAGAGGCCCATCCGAGCAGAGTTAACTCCCATACCACCCTGGGCAGGCCCCCTGCAGCTCCATCAGGTCTGAGGTGCCCCGGGGACCCAGGAGCCCCCAGTCAGGAACGGAAGCCTAGAAGCACCCCCCGCCGCTCCCCTCCTCCCAACAGAGAAAGGGGGGAGGCCGGCCGAGACCCAGGCTGCCGGCCCCTGGGATGGCAGCCTTTGGCTTCCAAGGAGGAATTTTAGGCTATGTAAACCCACTCTTCTCTCACCCCTCAGAAAGGTCACTGAACTCGTCTTTTACCCGATCATCCGAGGTTGGAGATGGAACCTGCTTCTCACCCAACTGCCCTGAGAAACAAAGAACAAGACTCCAGTCACCTGTCACCCCCAGACGGCCAGGCGGCGCTCCCCGTGAGGATGACGGGGAGCCCGGGGTCCCCCTGCCTCCAAGTCACTCACCTCCCGACCCATCCCCCACATGGGGGTGGCCCCAGCGCCGGGCCACCCCCATGTCGAGCCAACAGTAGCAACACCAGCAAGCCCAGCCCCTCCCCAGGGGGGTTCGGATCCAGCCGCTTTGGGATGGGATGACTTGTACTTTGTGGATGTTTTGGGACATTTAAAAAAAATCACTGTTATCCGAGTACTGCAGGCACACAGCTTAGAAACCCAAGCAGTTCTAAGAACCGTGCAGCACAAGTCTCTCCCCTCCAGCATGAGCGTCGCCCTCACTCTGAACCGTCCGGTGGCTGAGGGTCAGCACACGGGGCAGCCGGGTGCCCGCACGGCAACAGGCGCCCACATGGGGGCCGAGAGACGCGGGCCAGAAGCCAGCCTGGCCCTCCTAACACGACGTCTGCGAACAGCGGCGCCCAACCCACAGTGCCGTGGGATCGGGCCCCGAACAAGGGGCCGCCCAGAGCAGCCCGTCCACACTGGTCCCACCGGGCGCTGGCTGAGGCCCCGGGAGTGACCTGCAGCTGGCTCAGGAGAGCCTCCGACACCAACCGCCGTCGTGCCCCACGAGGCCCCCATCCTCTTCCACCCGCCGTGCCCTGGGCCCACGCAGGCTTAGAGGAAGCCTGGAGGGCAGACGAGGGTGCCTTCGCAGAAAGCGCTGGAACAGGGTCCTTGGCCCCTCCCTGCTGTCAGACGGCTGTGAGGCGGCACTGAGGCGGCCCCCGGCATCACCCCGGCCCCTCCGTGCACGACACCGCAGCCACCGCCCCAACACACGCTTCCTGTCGAGGGCTCTGCCTGGCCCAGGACTAGGAATCCTGGTCAGACAGCCCAGAGGTGCCTCCTACCTGGGGCCCCGCTGTGGGGGAGGCTTGGCTGAGGCGGGGGGCCCGGCCCAGGCCCCACCGGGTCGCCATCTGAAGGAGGCCGGGCTGTGTCCGTGCTGGGCAGCGTCTCGGTCTCGGCCCCGGCCGCAGTCGCTCTGCCCCGGGAGCTCTGAGGGGCAGCCCCGCTGGGGCTGGACCCCCGATGCCGGGGGAGCCCCGGGGCCGAATCCTTGTCCCACGTCCGCCTGACGCCCAAGGCGCCGTCCAGCAAGAGGGCCCCGCAGCTGGAGTCGGCGTCCATGGTGTAGTCGTGCCCTCGGTCGCAGCCCCACACGGCCCGGACGATGCCACAGTACTCGGAGGACAGGGTCCTCTGGAGGCTGGGCAGGGCCACGCAGCCGGCCGCGTGTCCGTGCACCCACCCCACCAAGCCGCGCAGGCCCTGGGGGCTCGAAGCGATCAGGTCCACTGAGGAGAGGCAGAGACGCCAGGCCGTGGCCGGTCGGCACGCGCACCTGCCACCCCGCCCACCCCACGCCCCACCCCGGGGGTGCACTCACCCACACACGCTCCCTCCTCCGCCCCCGTCGTCCGAGGCTGCACACCGACCCTGCAAAGGAGCAGTGCCGCCCACTGAGAGCAGGAGCGGGCCCGGCGGCCCGGCGGCTGCTCCGCGGGCAGTCTGAGCCCTCTCCGCCAAGGCCGCCCGCCGGGCCCCCCTGCCCACACACCCGTCGCGCTGGCGCTCACGAGCGTCCGCCTCACCCGGCACGATGGGCTCCCCGTGTGGAGGCTCCCACCCGGGCCGCCCTGTGCCCACGCGGCCCCGCGCGCGGGGTCTCCTGCACGCCCCCAGCGAACAGGAGAGGGCGCCTACTTTGCGCAAGGCTTCCGGCGGCCCGTGGGGGGGACGTTGACCCTCTGCAGGAAAGACGTGAGGAGGCCGTGGCACTGGTAGAACTGGGCGTGGCAGTTCCTGCAGACAAACTGGGACAGAGCCGGGTCCTGGTGGACGGCCACCCCCAGGAGGCGCTGGAAGTCCCGGACAAAAACACGGTCCCCAGGGGGCGGCCTTTCCGAGCTCTCCCCAGGCGCCCTGCCAGAGATGCTGCGGAGACTCCGGGAGGAGAACTTCCCGTGACAGAGGCGACAGTGCCCCATGGCCAGGGCCCGGGCCGCTCCTGGGCAAGCACAGGAAACATGAAGTCAGGCATGCAAGACAGCTCCCAGGGGAGGCGAGGCCCACACTCTGCCAGCCTCCCAGCTCCTGGAGCGGGGCCTACCCAGACATGCCCCTTAAACACAGGCGCAGGTCTGGGCCAAAGGCAGGCCTCTGGCTCCGGCCTCCCAGGCGAACACACAGCCTTCGGGGAGAACGGCCAGTGGAGGGCCTTCTGGGCTAGAAAACCTCTCAAAGAACTCCAGATGCCTCCAAAACAAGGCCAGTTCTTTGGGGTTTTTGTTTTTGGCTCCGTTGGGTCTTCGTTGCTGTGCACGGGCTTTCTCTAGTTGCAGCGAGCCGGGGCTGCTCTTCGTTGCGGTGCGCGGGCTCCAGGCGCACGGGCTTCGGAAATTGTGGCACGCGGCCTTAGTAGTTGTGGCTCGCAGGCTCCAGAGCGCAGGCTCAGTAGTTGTGGCACACGGGCTGAGTTGCTCCGCGGCTTGTGGGATCTTCCCGGACCAGGGCTCGAACCCGTGGCCCCTGCATTGGCAGGCGGGGTCTTAACCACTGTGCCACCAGGGAAGCCCAACAAGGCCAGTGTTACTCTGACACCAAAACCAGACAAGGACACAACAAGAAAAGAAAATTACAGGCCAACATTCCTAATGAACGTAGATGTAAAAATCTTCAACAAAATAACAGCAAACTGAATTCAACAATTAATTTAAAAGATCACGGAGACTTCCCTGCTGGTCCAGTGGTTAAGAATCCGCCTTCCAAAAAAAAAAAGAAAAGAATCCGCCTTCCAATGCAGGGCACATGGGTTCGATCCCTGGTTGGGGAGCTAAGATCCCACATGCCACGGGGCAACTAAGCCCACACACCACAACTACTGAGCCCACACGCTCTGAAGCCCACGCGCCACAACTACAGAGTCCATGCACTCTGGAGCCTGCGTGCCACAACTAGAGAGAAGTCCATGCGCCACAACGAAAGATCCCGTGTGCCACAACCAAGGCCCGATGCAACAAAAAAAAAAATCTATAAATAAAATAAATAAATAAATAAGTAAATAAAAGATCATGCACAATGATCAGTTGGGATTTATTCCAGGGATGCAAGGCTGGCTCAACCTCCCCAAATCAATCCATGTGACACACATTAACAAAATAAAAAATAAAAATCATACAATCATATCAATAAATGCAGAAAAAATGTTTCACAAAATTCAACATCCATTCACGATAAAAACCTCAATAAGTTGTGTACAGACAGAAAGTGTACCACAACATAATAAAAGCCATATATGACAAGCCCAGAGATAACATCATACTCAATGGTGAAGAGCTAAAAGCTTTCCTCTAAGACCAGGAACAAAGCAAGGATGCCCACTCTCACCATTTCTTTTCAACATAGTACTGGAAGTCCTGGCCAGAGCAATTAGGCAAGAAAAATAAAAACCACCCAAATCATAAAGAAACAAGTAAAACAACCTCTATTTGCACATGATATTATATATAGAAGACTCTGTTAAGACTCCACCAAAAAAAACTGTTAGAATAAACAAAGTCAGTGAAGTTGTAGAGTACAAAATCAACATACAAAAATTGGCTGACTTCTAAATACTAACACACCATTAAAAATTAAAACAACCAGATTTATAATTGTGTCAAAAAGAATAAAATCATTAGGAACAAATTTAACCAAGGAGGTGAAAGACCTGTACACTGACAACTATAAGACACTGAAGAAAGAAACTGAAAACACAAATAAATAGAAAGATAGTCCATGCTCGTGCGTTGGAAGAATGAATATTGCTAAAATGTTTACACTCCCCAAAGCCATCTACAAATTTAAAGCAACCCCTATCAAAATCCCACTGGTACTTTTCACAAAAATACAACAATCTTAAAATTTATATGGAACCAAAAAAAAAAAAAAACCATGACTAGCCAAAGCAATCCTGAGAAACAAGAACAAAGCTGGAGGCGTCATTTCAAACTATATGGAGGCATGATCACGGAGGCATGATTTCAAACTATACTACAAAGCTACAGTAATCAAAACAGTACAGTGTTAGCATAAAAATAGACATGTAACCTAATAAAACAGAATAGAGAGCCCAGAAATAAATTCATGCATGTAGAGCCAATTAGTTTACAACAAATGAGCCAAGATATACAATGGGGAAAGGACAGTCTCTTCAATAAATGGTGTTGGGATTGGGAGATTGGGATTGACATATATACACTAATATGTATACAATGGATAACTAATAAAAACCTGCTGTATAAAAAAATAAAATTCAAAAAAAAAAATGGTGCTGGGAAAACTGGAGAGCCATATGCAAAAGAATGAAACTAGACCACCACCTTATATCATACTCAAAAATAAACTCAAATGTATTACAGATTTGAAAGACCTGAAAGCATAAAACTCCTTCATAGAAGAAAACATAAAGGTATAAGCTCCTTGACATGGGTCTTGGAGATGATTTTTTGGACTGACACCAAAAGCAAAGGCAACAAAAGCAAAAATAAACAAATGGGACTACGTCAAACTAAAAAGTTTCTGCACAGCAAAGGAAACCATCAACAAAATGAAAAGGCAACCTACTGAATACAAAAAAAAGTTTGCCAATCATGTATCTGACAAGGGGTTAATAATCAAAATATGTGAAAAACTCATACAACACTCTAATAAGAGCACAAATAATCTGATTTTAAAAATGAGCAAAGGATCTGAAGAGACCTCTTTCCAAAGAAGGCATACAGATAACCAACAGGTGCGTGGAAAGGTGCTCAACATCACTAATCATCAGGGAAATGCAAATTAAAACCACAATGAGATATCACTCCCACCTGTCAGAATGGCCATCACCAAAAAGTCAAGTAATAACAAGTGTTGGTGAGGGTGTGGAGAAAAGGGAACCCTTGCGCACTGTTGATGGGAATGTAAATTGGTGCAGCCACTATGGAAACAGTATAGAGGTTCCTCAAAAAATTAAAAACAGAACTACTACACGGTCCAGCAATTCCACTGCCGGGTGTTTATCCTAAGGAAATGAAAACACTAACTTGAAAAGACATATGCAGCCCTATACTCACTGCAGCATTATTTATAATAGCCAAGGTATGGGAACAACCGAAGTGTCCACCAATGGGTGAATGTTTAAAGAAACTGTGGTACATATACACAATGGAATATTTACTCAGCCATGAAAAAGTGAGAAAATTCTGCCATTTCCAACAACATGGATGGACCTTAATGGCATTACACTAAGTGAAGTAAGTCAGATGGAGGAAGATGAATACCATATGATCTTACTAATACGTGGAATCTAAAAAAAGAAAAATCCTGAACTAACAGTTACAGAAAACATATTAGTGGTTGCCAGAGAAGGGGAGTGGGGTGGTGAGTGAAATGCATGAAGTGGTCAGAAGGTACCAACTTCCAGTTATAAGTCCTGGCAATGTGCTATACAGTATGGTAACTACAGATACTTCAGTATAATACTGCGTTGTATATTTGAAAATTGCTGAGATCTTAAAAGTAGATCCTAAAAGTTCTCATCTTAGAGAACTTAGAAGGGAAAACAACTTCTAACTACAAGGGGTGATGGATGTTACCTAGTACACCTGAAACCAATATCACGTTATGTGCCAATTATACCTCAAAAAACTCCCCCCCCCCAAAAAAAATAATAATAAAAAAGAAAGTTTGAGTAAATAAATAAATGCCTCCACAGCTATGGAACTTCATAAACTAAGCTGGAAACTTCATTCCTCTTCACATCACCCTCCTGCGACCAGAACTGAAAGAGCCGCGCCCATGCTCTGCTTCTCCGGGGGTCTCCTGTCTGCAAGTGTAGACGATGCCACCTCCCTCTCTGCCCCGGGGGAGGACTACATGAGAGAAGCGTGAAGTCCTTCTCGAGGGGGCAAGAGCGTTACACGAAGGCAAAGTGCATATTAACGCCCATACCGCCTGCCAGGAGGGGGCCCCGGCACTCCTACACTTAACCCTCTTAGTTCTGTTTTAACGAAGAGGAAGCTAAGGCCCAGACCAGATTAAGCCATTATCCGAAGAGCACAGGGCAAAACCACGACTGAAACTCAGGCCCGCCCGACAGACGGCAAGACTTGAGCACTAATTACTCAGTGAGCTCAGAGTGGGCGCCGAAAGGACAGCTGTCTTGCGAAACATCACCCAGCGCAGCTGCGGCGTCCGCCGCGGAGACCGCCTCACCCCCTCCAGGCGGGGAGGCCTAGTCCGCTTTCTGAGGAGCCAAGGCACCCTGGGCCGGGCTGGCGCGGGGCGCGGGGGCGAGCGGGTGGTCGCGGGGGGCCGGGGAGTCACGGGGGGCCGGTGCTCCCCGGGGGCCGGGTGGTCGCGGAGAGACGGGTGGCCACGGGGGGCTGGGTAGTCACCGTGAGCCTGGGGGGTCGCGGGGGCACTCGGCGGTCACGGGGGGCCCCCGCCCGCCGCCCCTCGAGCCCGGACGGCAGGACCCACCTGCCTCGTCGGCGCCGTCCTCGCCCGCGTCCGCGCAGGCCCGCGTCGGGCCCCAGCCCAGCCGCGCAGCCACCAAAGCCGCCGCCTCGGCCACGTCGGGACCGCTGCGGGAGGGGCGGCCCCGGGCCCGGCCACGGCCACAGCTGCCGCCACCGGAGCTCCCGCGCTGCCCGGACACCCCGGGCGACAGGAAGCGCCCGAGCCGGTCCCGCTTCATCGCTGTGGCGGCGGCTTGAGCTCGGCCCCGGCGCTCCGCCCCGTCCGATTCCGTTCGGCCCCGCTCGGCTCCGCTCGGCTCCGCCCGGCCCCGCCCGGCCCTGCTCGGCCCGGCGCTCCGCCCCGTTCCTCCTCGCTCGGCCCCGCTCGGCCCCGCTCGGCCCCGCTCGGCCCCGCTCGGCCCTGGTCGGCTAGCCGGGCCAAGAGGCAGGGCTAGGTGTTGCTCCGCCCGGAGCCTCTCGTCCGCTAGGTTGGACTGTGCTCGCTCATTCAGTTCGACTCCGCCGTTCGGCTCCGCGGGACTCACTGGAAGCGGGGCGGGGCGATGAGGGAGGGGCGGGGCGAGTGATGGGGGCGAGGAGGGTGAGGAAACAGGGATTGGACGGATTGACAGCGGGAGGGGAGTGGCGAGGAAAGGGAGGAGGGGCGGGGCGATGAGGGGAGGAGGGGACTGCGGAGGGGAGGGGCGGAGTGAGGAGGGCGGGGCAGCACGGCATGAGGAGGGAAAGGGGCGGGGCGTACGCGGTTGCCCTGTCACCGATAAGGAATGATGGCATCGGTAGTTGCACTTACACTGTCGTGGCAACTGCGGGAGGAGAGTATTCGAGAGCTCCGTCACCCCCACCTCCGCCCCTTCAGCTCCAGGAGCGGAGCGCGCCGCGCGTCGGGGGGCGGGGCTGCCGGAAGTGGCCGCACGCCGGTACCGCCTTTTCCGGCGGTCCGGGGCTCGGGCGGCACCCGCGCCCGCGCACGCCGCGTTCCGGTATCCGGGCCAACCGCCCCGCCCCTCGGCCGCCACCGCCTTCCCCGCCGGCGCCATGGCCGCTGCGGTCGGGGACGGCGCGGTGAAACCGCTTCAATGCGCCATGAAGCTGGCCAACGGGGCCATCGAGCTGGACACCGGCAACCGGCCCCGGGTGAGGCGGGCGGGGCGAGGCGGGGGCGGTCGCCGACCCGCGGCCAGCCCGGTGGGCGTGGGCGAGGGCGGGGCTGCGGGGTGGGCGCCTCCAGGCCTCTCCGAAGGCTCCGGGGCGCGGGCTCGGGCCTCGGCCGTGACCTTGGACAGCTCCCGCCGGCTCCTGCCTTCAGTTTTCCCGTCTGTTCAGCAAGTCGGGAATATGAGCCGAGGTGTTTTCATTTGTGAAGGGGACTCAGGAGGGTCCGTGAAGCAGCCTTCCAAAGTGTACCTGGCAGACAATCCCGTGTGTTTGTATAGTTTGGGGGCGGGCCCCGTAGCTTTAGTCAGATTCCCGAAGGGGACGGTATCCGTAAGAGGTTAGCTGCGGCTTTCCAGTCGCCTTCAGAGCTTGTTTGGAAGGAAATGCCGGCGGGGGAGGGGTGTGGCTTGTCTCCAAGAACGAGTGTTAATCCTAAGGGTGGCGACCGCGTGGAAAAGCCGGCTGAGTCACACCGGGCCGCCCAAGGAGGGGAGGAGGCCGCGGGTGCCTCCGAAAGGCATTCCGGTCTTCCATCCGCTGCCTTCCCCAAGTCGGGATCCTAGGGCAGCAAATGCCCCCCCAAGTCAGAAATCCTTCCCGGAACCCATTTTATCCTTATCTGAGGTGTAGACTTAAAGGTGGGTAATTTGAGAACGGGGATGCAGCAAAACAAACAAAAAGCAAAGCACCATGCTATGGTTCCAAACGCCCTGAGCTCTGTCAGGGAGCCCTGAACAGGACGGTACGATCACCCTCTTGAAAATACTGACATTCTAGTGTCAGACTGCTGCGTGCCCAGGGAATACTTACTCTGGGGTTCGGGAAAGGGTTTCCCAGAATCCGAGTCAGAAAGTGATTCTGAGATTTACAACACACTCCCTGATTCACCTCCCAGGAAATATTTTTTTAAAGCCACTGAGTGAATGGCCCCTGAGTTACACAGGAAGAGAACTTGTTGCATAGAGTGGAGAATGGCAGCACCTGCCAAGGCTCCTTACCCTGGCCCACTGACAGAGAACCTCCGTTCCTTCCTGTGCTGGAGAGAAAGGCCGTGATGCCAGCTTCAAGTCTAGAGAAGAGGGGTACTCTCCATGCCCCAGCAGAGCAGTTACCAGTGAACCCGCTCGGCCACTGCAGGTGTATCTCACAGATAAGCAGGCACCACTGTTCCTGTGTTTCCACAAGGGCACTGAGCAGGCATGATGGAATTATGCGCCTCTACTGGCCTGACCGCTGCCATTTCTCTTCCCTGGGCACAGGAGGCATATACAGAATACCTGAGGAGCGTCCACTACATCTCCCAGGTGCTGCTAGAAGAAGTGGAGACCTCCAAAGGTACAGCTCCTCCCAGGCCGGGCAGACTATGGACAGCTAAGCCTTTGATGGGTCCCAGGGCCCCAGGCCTGGGGGCGTCCTGTGTCTTACCTGCTGGGCCATTAGTAGAAGGTGGGCGGCTGAGCACTCAGTAAGCATGAGCGTGACAGGGAGCAGGAAGGGACGGCTGCTGTGACTGAGGGGATGGAGATGGGCTGGGACATGACCAAAGACTGGACACTGAACCCCAGTCCAGGGAGGAGTGAGCTGCACGATGGTGGAGGACTGGGGGCAGCGTCCCAGCAGAGGGCGTTGCAAAGGCCCTGAGGTGAGAGTGGGTGCCAGATACAAGAAGGGTAGGCAGGCTGGAGAGGGGAAGGTGCAGTTGGGGCCGGCAGGTCCTTGGGATGGACCTGGGGTTGTTCTGGCATGAGGCGAAGCTCGTGGAGGCTTTGTGGGGAGAGGCCGGCATGGGAGCAGATCCTCCAGGAGGCTTCCACAGTGAGGACAGCAGCGGTGGGACTGCCTCAGGTGGAAGGAGCGAAGGGCTTGGGGCATGTTCTCTAAAGATGGGCCTCACCAGACATTCCAAGGGGATGGTGAGCTGCCCGGAGTGGGGGGTGGAGGGCCAGTGAGCACAGGAGGCGGTGCAGGAGGCGGCAGGAGCAGACGTGAGGGAAGAATTGAGGCCTCCGTCAGGAGCACATTCTGCTCGAGGTGTCCAGCAGCCCGACAGCAGTCAGGGAGGGGTGGGAGTCTCCACCCTGGGGAGCCAGGGAGCTCTAGCAGAGCTCCGGGCACTGAGAGGAGGGCACGGTGGGAGCAGCCGCGAGGGGACGTCCTAGAGGAGAGACCTGAGAGAAGGGCAGGACTGAGTGGGTGAGGGCCACTGCACTGGGAGTAACGTGGCTGAACGAGGGTGTGGTGAGGGTCCGGCCGTGAAGGGAGCAGGGGTGGATCAGGAGCCGGGGCTGCTGGGGTCCAGGGGAGAGTGTCAGGTGGCAGCTCCTACACCATGAGTTTGCTGACAGGAGCGATTCCCAGAGGGAGTGCAGAACAGAAGTCCTCCAGCCGCACCAGGGGTGAGCTTGGACACAGCCAGAGGGCGGGAGATGGGTTTTGAAACTGTCTCTGTGAAACAGCCGTGCTGACTGCAGGGCCCACCTGGGGGAGGAGCTGTAAGTAAAGTGAAGCCGTCAGTGAGGAGAGAAGGCCCAGTTAGTTATAGAGAAGGCTCTGATGGTCCAGGTGAGAGGACAGGACAGCCACACACAGGGCCAGGAGGTAAACCCAAGGCAGATGGTCAGCGATGAGGAGGGAGTGGGCTCACCTTTGTTTCTATCCCAGCAAGAACCTGATTAGCGGTAGAGGTGATGGTGACCACCTTTCTTGTCGCTTGCTCCCCAGAAGCTGGGGAAACTGTGACCCCTGACACCTCGAAGATGCTGAAGCTGGCTGAGCAGTGTCTGGAGAGGGCCCAGTCGACAGCTGCCAAACTTGGTGGGTGTCCGGCAGAAAGCTTTCTTAGGACGTCACCCCCCCAAGTCTGCATCTCCTTTTTTTTTTTTTTTTTTTTTTTAAATTAATTAATTTATTTTTTGGCCGCGTTGGGTCTTCGTTGCTGTGCGCGGGCTTTCTCTAGTTGCAGTGAGCGGGGGCTATTCTTTGTTGCAGTGCGCGGGCTTCTCATTGCAGTGGCTTCTCTTCGTTGCACAGCACAGACTCTAGGCACGCAGGCTCAGTAGTTGTGGCTCGCGCGCTCTAGAGCGCAGGCTCGGTAGTTGTGGCACACGGGTTTAGTTGCTCCACAGCACATGGGATCTTCCCGGACCAGGGCTCGAACCCTTGTCCCCTGCATTGGCAGGCGGATTCTTAACCAATGAGCCACCAGGGAAGTCCCAAGTCTGTATCTCCTTTGTGGAATGTCAGGCCCCTGTGCAGACCCTTGGCTACGTATGTCTTACAGGGAAAACATGCCTGAGGCCAGCCATGCCTGTGGCTGCTCCCGTCCCCTCTCCTACCAGCCGACACCGCCGGGTATACTCAGATGAGGGAGGGAAGCTCTCTCCATTTCTGCCGCCTGAGATCTTCCAGAAGCTTCAGGTTGTAGAGTCACAAAGCTCTAAGAAGTAAGATGGGTCAGAACGGAAGGTGGGCTAAGCCTGGGTTTGGAGGCAAAGTGAGCTAACCATGGTGGATTTAGTCAAAAGGGATCCCAGAATGGAAATACCTGGTGCCTGGCAGAAACAAATGCAAGCTGTCTCTGGAGCAAAGCACCTTCAACTTTCATAAAATGAGTGGTACATAGTCAAAGATAACCAAGCACAGAAAGAATCAAGAAACTGTAAACGAGAGGTAGGTAGCAGAAACAGACCTGCAAAGTCTTCAGATAGAGTTATGGGACACAGATTATAATACAATCACGCTTTCTGTATTTAGAGAAATAAAAAGCAAGTTTGAAAATACCCGCAGGGAACAAGAAGCTATAAAATCTGACTTATAATAGGGGTCAAATAGAATTTATAATAGGGGTCAAATAAGAACCAAGTAGAAACAAAATTAAAAATACTGAAATTATTTTTAAACACTAATCAGAAACAACGACAACATATTATATTCTCCTGTAAACATACACACATGCACACAAAAAGAAGGGGACAAGTTTAAAAGAGCAGAGTAGACACAGCTAAAGACAGAATTAGAGAGTTGGATAAAACGTTAAAAAATACCCTGAATGGCTCACACACACAAAAACACATAGAAGGTCTAACGGGTTATTGGAATTCCAAAGAAAGATGAGAAAATGGGAGAGGAGCATTATTTGAAGAGATAAAAGCAATTTTCTAGAACTGGTGAAAGACACTGAGACAAAGATGCCAGAATCCCAGCAGGATAAGCAAGAGGATGGGCTCTTCCTGCTGCTGCTGCCAGGCCTTGAGCCACAGCTACACCCTGTCTCTGCATGTGCAGTTCTGGGGCAGGGCCAGGCACCAGACTTCCGTCCCAGGATAGTCTCGTGTCCCCATGACTTACCTCCTCCCACCCATGAAAGCAGGAAGACGTGGGACCAGACGTTTTGATGGTGAGGGGGCTGTTGGTGGCTGTTACAGAGTAGCTGTGAGACACCCCCCCACCCCCACCCCCACCCCGCTTTCATGGGTTGCAAACTAATCTCGCTGTTTGGCTCACGTGGTGCCTTCAAAGAGTTTCATGCTGTTAAGAAACACATGTGACTGGTGTGCATAAAGGTCTGGAATCCAGGCAGTAGGGCCATGTTTCAGGGAGGCAGGTGTCTCCCGCCCACCCCAGACCTCCTCCCTCCTTTACATTCCTGCCTGCCCCCATCACCACCTCCTCACCTTCTGGTCTCAAGGCAGGGTCAGGAAGGGACCTCAGGTGACCAGAGCGTTCCTGGGCTTCCTGGAGCCTGGACAGCAGCTTGTCACCATTCCAGGGAGTTGACACCCCTGGAGGAGGCGTCCCTGCAGAATCAGAAGCTGAAGGCTGCCTATGAGGCCCGGATGGCCCGTCTGGACCCCAGCCAGGCCATGCAGAAGACATCCCTGGTGAGCGGAGCCCAGGAGGGTCTGGAGTGAGGGCGGTGGGGGGAGTAGGCCTTATTCCATCCTTCCCGTCCTAGACCCTGTCCCTGCAGCGGCAGATGATGGAGAACCTGGTGATCGCTAAAGCCCGGGAGAAGACAGTATCCTTTCCGTCCATCCTTAGTGTGCAGAGGCTTCAGCTGAGGGAGGGGGCAGGGAAGTAAAGATGCCAGGGTTCAGGTGTGGAAACAGAGTTCTTCCACTTTCGGAGACACTTGTCCTCAGGGGGTGGTTCCTGCCCAGCCCCGCTTCCTCTCGCCTCCCGGCCTTTACACAGGCCACCCTGCCCCTCCCAGCACCCACAGACTCCTCTCCACCCCTCAGGTCGACTAGGACTTGCCTTCCCTCCCTGAGCGGGCCTGTCCTCTGGCCCAGCCCCTCCTCCCACCCATCCCAAAGGGCCCCGTGTCCGGCAGGGCGCTGGGACGCCGGGGGGTTCGTGCACGCCGCGTCAGAAGGGGCTTGACTCTGCCGCCCCAGCTGCAGAGGAAGATGGAGGAGCGCCGGCTGCGGCTCCAGGAGGCCGCCAACAGGTGCGTCTCCGCCTTCGGTCCCGGGACTCCTGGGGGGGGGGGGCCAGGTGGGGACTCCCGCGCCCGCCTGTCCAGCCCTGAGGCCCCCAGACCTGTCCTTTCTCCCAGGAGGTTCTGCAGCCAGGTTGCCCTGACCCCCGAGGACCGGGAGCAGCGAGCCCTCTACGCCGCCATCCTCGAGTACGAGCAAGACCACGTGAGTGCGCGGGGCGGGGCGGGGCGTCCGCAGGGAGGCCTGGGCCCCTGGGCGTGGCCTTGGCTTGGGAGGAGGGGCTTCCCGCGGGCTCTCCCCCAAGGTCTGCTGTCCTGCAGGACTGGCCAAAGCGCTGGAAGGCCAAGCTCAAGAGAAGCCCAGGGGACCTGTCCCTGGTGACCAGCCTGGTTTCCCACCTGCTCAGGTACCGGCCGTCAGCCCCTCCCCCGGCTGCAGGCTGATGGCGGAGGAAAGGATTAAGGAGAGAGGAGCGAGGCAGTCTGGGGTGACCGCACGGGCAGCAGGCCACGCCGGCTCTCTCGGAGGCCCCCGCCTGTGACCCCGGGGCCGCCTGTCCGCGAATGGCCTTTTGGCTTCTCAGAGGGGTGGGACAGGCCTTACCTGCAACATTCAGCCACGAGGAATAGTCCGTGCGTCCCTTCTCTGAAATCCCTCACGGCGGGGCCACGTGGCCGTTGGGTGGGGGTCGGGTAAGGGCCTCGCAGGGTCGGCGGGCCTTCTCAGCTCCCCGGGTCACCCAGCGAGGGGACTGCAGCCCCAGCCCGACGGGGCTGCCCTCACACGCTGCCTCTCCCCCCACTCGCAGCGTCCCCGACCACCCCATCTCGCAGCTCCTGAAGAAGCTCCAGTGCGCGGTGTACCGGGCGCTGTACCCCATCGTGAGCAGGGGCGCCGCCTCGGCCCTGGGCTGCCGTTTCCTGCCCCCCGACGCCGACGGGCTGCTGGCTCCTGGAAGCCGGCGGCTCCGGCCCTCTCAGAGCCTCTACTGCATGCCCTCCCCCCCGGAGCCCAGCCCAGCCCCAAGGCCCACAGACGGCACCTCCGCCAGCGCCTCCATCCCCCCACCCCACCGCGGCAACCCGGACAGAGGGGCAGGCGGCAGCCCCGCGGGGCCTCCCTCACCCCTGGCGGACACTTCATCTGACCTGCCGGGCAAGGACAGCTCCTTCGGGGACCTGGAACAGTTCTTGGCTACTCCTGAGAGGAGGGGCGGGGGCCCTGGGGGGCGGCCTGAGCCCCAGCCCCCAGGGGTAAGGAAGGAGCCGTTGCTGGAGCAGCTGAAGGGCACCGTGCAGGACATACACGACGCCATCGGTGAGGCCCGCGGCGCGGGCCGGGTGGGCGGTGGGGGAACTGCTCTGTCTGAAGCCGGCACCCTCGGAAAGCTTGTCACAGGCCAGGGATGGGCCCGGTCCGGCGGAGGCTTCCTCTGGGTGGCATCCAGGCCGGCCCTGCTCTGCAGAGCCCTCCCCTGGGGCCACGCGTCCAGTTTAGCAGAGAGGCACACACCCTGCCCCAGAGAGCTGCTGGGGCCGGCAGTGGCCAGGGTCTCCCTCCATCCCTGGCTGTCTCCTCACGGGGCCACACGGGGAGAACAGCTGGGTCCGTTTCACTCTTGTGTTTGGGGGAGGGTCTGCCGTCAGAGCCTCTGGCTGCCAGGTGGTCCTAGCTGCCCCGTTAGGTCCGACCCCCGCCCTTCCAAACCCAGGGCTCTAGCTGTGTGCGGCCTGGTGGCGGCTCATCTTCTTAGCTTTTTCCATTTTGAGAAGAGTGTGTGGGTTCCGTAAGGGGCCCAGGGAGGCAGGGGACTTCACGTTCCTTCCAAGGAGGAAGGCTGTCAGGGTTTCCTAAGAAGCAGCGAGAGAGGCCTCGCAGTCAGGGGCCCGTGTTGTCTGAGAGACTCTGGGTGAGTACCCCCTGCTCCCCGGTGGGGGGCGGGTTCCTTCATCTCCCTGGGCCTCAGATTTCTTGTCTTCAGATATGCTTCTGAAGTTCCTCTGGGTGCCACAGTTTGGGGTACAGACCCTTTTCAGAAAGAAGCTGTCTTATGTCCTCCCTCCCAGGCTTGTCTCCTTGGCCCCCTGGGGGAGCTGCATATGACCCTGTGACCCCTAGGGATGAGGGCCCCGACTCCCTGCACCGACCTGGGCCGCAGCGTTTGAAGTGGGGGTAGGCAGGGCCAGGCAGAGCCCCTCCTGCTGAGCCGGGAAGCTACCGGTGGCTCTGCCCATCCCAAGGCTGGCTCTGGGGCGGCGGGGAGGAGCAGGCAGGTGGGGACCCTTCCTGGGCACCCCAGGTTGGCTGCGGATGGGAGAGGCCTCCAGGGGCTGCCAGCGGGGCTGGAGGTCCCAGCTGTCCCCACAGTGCCGCTGTACCGGCTCTGCTCCCGGCAGACAGGCTGCTCTCGCTGACCCTCCTGGCTTTTGAAGGCCTGAACACGGCCGCCTCCAAAGACCGCTGCCTGGCCTGCATCGAGGAGCCCTTCTTCTCCCCGCTGTGGCCCCTGCTGCTGGCCGTGTACAGGTACGGCCCCCGCCGCGTGTGCATCCCTGAGCTGCCTTCCTTCCAGGCCTCCTCAGGTGTTGCGCGTGTGCAGGCGGTGCCACGCCCACCCTCCCACGGTTCGGGGCGTGGCCGGCTTTCCCCAGCCCCGCCCCTGTCCCCTCCCGGGAGGGGCCCTGGGCCGCTGAGCCTGGCCTCTCTCTGCCCCAGGAGCGTTCACCGCCTGCGGGAGGCCGCCCTGAGCAGGAGCATGGAGCTGTACGGGAACGCGCCCCCGGCGGCCGTCGGCGTCCCCACCAAGCTCCTCCCCCGGGACCCCGAGGCCACGGCAGCCGGCGCCTACCCCTACTGTGCCGCCGCCCAGGAGCTAGGGCTGCTGGTCCTGGAGAGCTGCCCACAGAAGAAGCTGGAGTGCATTGGTGAGGGGGGGACGGTTTGGTTGGAGTAAAGGGAGAAGGGAGTCAGATCAGAGTCCCGTCCCAGAGGGCGACTGGAGTCTGCGCCTTCACCCCTCAGCGGCAGGCCCTTCTCCTGTCCGGTGGGGGTGTGTCCCGTGGGACATGAGTGGTGATCGTCCAGGCTCTGCCCAGCCCTGCACGCGATGGGGGTGGGGCAGTGCCCGGGGCCGTACCGGGACGCGATCCCCACCCCCTCACCCGAAGCCTGGCTTTTGCGACGCAGTGCGGGCCCTGCGGGTCATCTGTGCCTGCGCGGAGGACTACCACCGGGCTCGCGAGGCTGCGCCCCAGCCGGGCATCGCCGCCATGTGAGTCCCAGGAGGCCGCGGCCTGTGGTGGGGACCGGGCGCGGGAGGGGCTGCCTTCAGAGGCCAGGGGAGCGGGAACCTTTCCACCCAGGCCCCGGCACTGGGACCTGGGGTTCCCGCCCGGCGCCTGGCCCTGCTTCTCCTTGGGGAGAGTGCGGCCCATTTCCACCAAAGACCCCGGGCTCCAACCGTGCTGACGACGCGGTCCAGCCCCTTGCTAACCCGGTGGCGTGGGCCCCCCTCAGGCGCACACTTGGGGAAGCCGCCCTGGTCCTGTGCTGAGCCCCAGCCTGGGGTTCCTGCACCGCCCCTGCCCCAGCCTCCTGAGGCGGGCAGGGGTCTTCCCCACCTGGGTCCTGCCTCATCTCACCTGGACCGGCCTGTAGCCAGCAGCCTCCTTCCCTGGCCCTGGCGCCCACCTGGGGCTGGCGAACCCTCACTCTATGCCAGAGACCGGGGTCACCCTGAAAGCACCTGTCCTTGCAGCCGGCTGGGTGGGCGGCGGGGTCAGGCCGGGGGACCCACCTGGCTCTCACCGGCCACCATCACTATTTTACCGTCTGGTCTCCGAAAAAGTTGCAGCAGGTGAAAGGGCCCCAGGACTGAAAGTGTTTCCGAGTCCCAGCTGCAACCCCACGCTAGCTCTCTCCTCCGGACGTCCGAGGAGCGGGGGGGGGGGGGGGGGGGGGGGCGCTGTGTGTCCCTGCAGGTGTGTGGCACCCAGGGAGGTGGGGGCAGGAGTCCCTGGTTGGTCATCAGGTTCAAACCAGTCTGCCTCCGTGCTCCTCGCTCAGAGTACTGGCCCGTGGGCCCCTCGCCAGGGTTTTGAGCATCCCCCAGGGCCTCCCTTGCTCACTTAGGTGCCTCTTACGGAGGGTCTGGGGTACCTGGAGTGGCACGTGAGTGACCCTGACCCCAGGAGTGAGCAGACTGCCTGGGACATGGGCTGTCCTCTCTGTCATCCCGTCCCCGGGCTCGGGCAAGCTCACGGGAGAGCTTCACTGTGGGGCCTCCCTGGTCCAGCCCTGGGCTCTGCGGCACAGGGTCCCCGTTCAGGATGGCCGCGGCACTCCCAGGTGGTCTCTTGTCACGCTGACCCGAGCCCACCCCCAGCCCCCTGAGGCCGGCGGGCAGGAGGGGCACAGGGACAGCATCCAGCAAGCCCAAGGCTGCTCCAGGGACCAAGCTGGGAGGCTTCAGGGCTGTGGGGATTGAGCAGCGCCCCCGGTCCCTGGAGCCTCCTGGCCGGCTCTGCGTCTCCCCAACAGTGGCGCCGACGACCTGCTGCCCATCCTGTCCTTTGTGGCGCTGAGGAGTGGCCTCCCCCAGCTGGTGTCGGAGTGTGCAGCCCTGGAGGAGTTCATCCACGAGAGGTGGGAGCCTCGGGCCAGCGTGGGGGCTGAGCTCGTGCTCCCACCCATGCATGGGGCCCACGGCCCCTCTCCCTGCCCCTCACCCAGCACGCCGCCCAGAGGAGCCAGGGGGCCATCCCCTGAGCAGCGTCTGCCTGGGGAGTGGGCCGTCCCCCAGCCCAGCGCCCTGACAGCCCATGGGACCTCAGCATCCAGGTTCTGCCCCGCAAGGGCAGGTGCCCCTTCCAGAACGTCGGGGTTTCCTTGCATCCCTCCAGTGACAGGTGCTTGTGCCGCCTCCGTGCAGGTACCTGATCGGAGAGGAGGGCTACTGCCTGACGTCACTGCAGAGCGCCCTGAGCTACGTGGAGCTGCTGCCCCGGCGGGCCCTGGGCAAGTAGCAGAGGACGGGCTGGCCAAAGACTGGCCCGGAGGCACCTGCATGGGGCGGTGGGCTGGCCGAGGTGGGGCTCTCGCCCCCGCCTGACATCAGCCCCTAGGGCTCAAGGAGGCCCCCTCTGCTCCTGATAGGATGGGGCTGACCCGAGTCAGCTCCCAGGAACCAGGCCCTTCTCTTTCCTGTCCCCACCTGTGAGAGGCCCCGTGCAGGGAAACTGGGCTCCCCTGGGGCCTGCACAGTCCGACGGCTCAGTCCGCTGATGCCCCGCAGGCCCCGCCAGCCCAAGGACAGGGGGGCCGTGGGCCTGACCGAGGGCAGGTCTGCTTCTCTCCCTTCCCATCCCCCGTGACACGCGGAGCTCTCTGAGCCAGGTTCTTGTCTGAGTCGAGGAGAGAGCCTGTCACCCCACGAGAGGCCTGGGGCCCAGGTGGGTTTAGACTGTGCTATTTATTTATTGGTCACTGACCACTCTGTCCTGGAGACCCAGGTGTCCCCAGGGCACCTGCCCATGTGTGGGAGCTCTGAGCCACACTCCCACCCTTGGCAATGGGCATGGACATCCAGAGACCCCTGGCAAATCCCCACTCCCACTCAGCCCCTTCGGGGTCGGTGTGAACCCAAGGGTCGGCGCCTGCCTGTAGCCCCACCACCTGCCCACCCTGACTGTTACAGGCCCCTGGGCAACCACTGACCCAGCTGGAAATAAAGAGGTCACTGGTGTCTCCGTCAGCGCGGCTCACCTGCTCCCCATCCCGCTGGCCAGGCGGAGGCCTGGGCAGCACAGCCACTCCCAGCCAACCAGCCAGAGCCAGACGGTCCCAGAGGCCCCTGGGGCCATCGCCAAGCCCAGCCCGCCTCCCAGACCTCTGCCCAGGAGTGGGATCCGTGGGGCTGCTCCTTCTAGCACTGGACACACTCTGGGGGGGCCTAGCAGGTTGGCAGGGTCAGAGGTCATCACTGGGCAGGACCTGAGCCTGGACCACTCCTCCCGAAGGGTTCCCAAGAGTCATGTTGCTCTCCAGGTGGGGAACACATGCAGGTGGCCCGGCCCCAGCCTCGGGCAGCACCTGCCACCATGGCAGAAAGTGGCGTGGGAGCAGCGTGGGAGTCTCTGGGGAAGGCTCAGCTGGACCTGACTGTGTGTTCTGTGCACGCAGTGTCCCAAGGCTGTGCGGGAACCTCGTGAGGAAAGTGAGGCACGGAAGGGGAAACGCCTTCTCCAGGCCACACCTCCCGGTGGCAGAGCTCGCTTCGAGCCCAGCAGGTTGACTCCGGAGGCCAGAGGGGGCCGGGGACGTGACCCCAAGGGCAGGCCAACCCGAGTTCCGGGGGCAGCTGCCTCTTCCGGGAGCCTTTGTGGGCAGGGGTCCCCTGCCCACCAGCACCCCAGGAACGACAGGCGGGCACCCGCCTGCTCACCCTGCCCTGCCCTCAAAGCTCTCAGTCCCTGAGTCCCTGCCCTCTCCAGAAGAAGCCCCCTAGCCCTGGACACAAGGCCCAGCCAGCCATGAAGCCTGGGGAGGCTGACCCACCTGCTCCAGGCCTTGGCGGTCTCAAGGATGGGATTTTAAGCCCCCTTTCATAGAGCAGGTGGACGGTGGAGCGAAGCCTGACCGTGGGCGCTCCTGCTGGCTTTGGGGAGCTCTCTGGAAGTGCTGATCAGACGGCCTTCCTGCTGCTGACTCTGGGCCAGTCCTTCAGCCTCTCCCAGCCTACAGCCTTCCGTAAGACGGGTGAGTGATGGATTCTTCACACAGAAAATCCTGCAGATCAACAAGAAAAAGGCAGGAGCCCCAGTCAGGAAAATAGCAAAGGCTGTGAACAGGCTGTCTTCAGAAGAACTTTAAAAAGCTCATCAGCATAAGAAGAGGTGTTTAAAGTCATTTTAAAAATCAAGAAATGCAAATTAAAACACTTACAAGACAGACCTTCCCTTGCACTGAACTGGTGAAGATGAGACAGCTGGATGATGAGGAGAGTGGTGCTGCCTGGGAGACTGGACCCAGCCGCACGGTGTGCAGCGTGCTGGGCGATGGTCCAGGGAGCTGCGGTCCTGGCCGAGGTAGGTATTAACTGACCCTCCCACCCAGCTGCTCCTCCCGGTTATAGCCCAGGGTCACAGGAGGACTCCTACGCAGCTGGTGCTGAGGCAGTGTGGCGTCCACCCCCCTGCTGTGTAACAAACCAGCCCACTCACTGGCTTAAACATGCGACAGCCATTTGCTTTGCTTGTGAAACTCCCATCTCGGCAGGGTTCAGTGGGGACATCTTATCTCTGCCCCACCTGCAGCATCAGCTAGGTCAGCTACCTTCCAAGTTGGGGTGACCCAAGGTCAAGGGGTTGGGGTCATTTGGAGATTTGTCTACACGTCTGCCATCAGTGAGGGCCTCAGGGTTGTGGGAACAGCCGTGGGAGGCCTGCATTCATTTCCTGTAACTAGCTACCGGGGAGCTTAAAACAACAAAAATTTACTCTCAAAGTCCTGAAGTCTGAAGTCAAGGCGTCCACAGGGCCGTGGCCCAGCAGAGTGCTAGACCAGAACCCTTTCCTGCCTCGTCCAGCTCCGGGGGCTCCTGCAGTCTCTGCCTGTAGCTGCAAGTCTCTGCATCCATCATATGCCTCCTCCCGAAGTATGTAACCTTCCTCCTTACAAAGACATCATTCTGACAGGGTTTAGGGTCCACCCTAATCCAGTCTGACTTCATCTTAACTGGTTATATCTCCAAAGATCCTATTTCCAAATATGCTCACATTCCCGGGTTCCATGGATTTTGGACATTATTCAGCCTTCATTATTCGGCCCCTTCATGCAGCTGCTTTCCTCCCGGCCCCTTCATGCAGCTGCTTTCCTCCCAGTCTGTGGCTAGGTCCCAAAATTGAGCGTCTCAAGACAACAAGGCAGTTTTATGACTTAACCTGGAAAGCCACGCAACGTCACTTCCATTCAACGGGTCGTCTATGCGACTACTCCTCCAAGGGAGGACGGTGCAAAGACCTGCCCAGGTTCGAGTGGCACACTGAGACAGAGCTATGCTCCCTGGAGTAGCACACAACAGTTAACAGCGAACACCTGGGGCCACGCAAACAGCACTCAGAACAGGAGCGGAGAAGCAGGGTTGGACACAGAGCAGAACATCGGATCCGCTGCCTGGAAGCGACTCTGACCTAAGCAGAAAGGCGCCTTCACGCCGCCTCAAAGAGGCCCGGGTTGCTGATTTGTTTTTTGGGGGGGGAGGAGGGAGGGTGCGGCGCCCCCAGCAGTGGGAGCGCGGAGTCTTAAACGACTGGACCACCAGGAAAGTCCCCTGAGGTTGCAGTTTTAAATCACGCTGAAACGCCCGGCCGGCTTCCACCTGGAGCGCTGGCCCCGCCAGAGGGCGGCTCGACCCCTCCCTCCCTCCCGTATCTGGTCAATCCCCGTTAGGCAACGAGAAGGGTCCCGCCCCTGTTGGGTAGCCCCGCCCCCCGGAGATGGCCCCGCTCCCGGAAGGCGCACGAAGAGCCACGGTAGGTACCTGCTTCCTTGGCACCCTGGCGCTCCCAAGGGTCCAGCTCGGGAGGTCGGCGCCCGCCTCGGTGGGAGCGTCCACGGTGTTCCCCCTGTCCTCGGCTCCGCAGGCCGTGGAGATGCGTCGCGTTTGTGCTCCCGGGTCCTCGCCAGGCCCCGCCCTCTCCGCGTTGGCGGAGGGGGCGGTGCCCGAAGAGACCCCGCCCCTAACGTCACGGCCGAAGGGCGGAGCCGGCCCCGGCGGAAGCGAGCTGCTGCTGGAGAGGCCTGAACAGAGCAGCGGGCGCTCGGGGACTGCTGGTGACAGACAGGTAGGGCTGTCGTCCTCCGGGCCCACAGCACGATCTGGTGGACAAGGGGGTCTCTGCTCGGGAAGGGAGACTAAGGTGGCGCACGTCTCCAGGGAGGGGGGTGCTGTAGATACCAGGGGCGCACAGTTGGTGGGGGACCTGTGGATGCAGGCGGGGGCTTTGGAGGCGCGCAGCGGACAGGGAGGGGCCTCTGGGTCCTGATATACCCTATTCCCGCCCGCAAGCATGGGCAGCAGCTCGCTGTCCGAGGACTACCGTCTGTGCCTGGAGCGCGAACTTAGGCACGGCCGCGCGGGCGTGTGCGGGGACCCATCGCTGCGCGCCGTGCTCTGGCACATCCTGGTGGAAGACTTCGACCTGCATGGGGCGCTGCAGGATGACGCGCTGGCACTACTCACCGATGGCCTGTGGGGCCGCGCCGACCTGGCCCCTGCGTTGCGTGGCCTGGCCCGCGCCTTCGAGCTGCTGGAGTTGGCCGCCGTGCACCTGTATCTGTTGCCTTGGAGGAAAGAGTTCACCACCATCAAGGTAGGGCGCCGGGCCGAGTTGGGGCCCCTGCCCAGTCTACTGGGGGTTGGCTACCATCGGGACGGTGGCTACCGTCGGGCATAAAGGATTTCAGGTGTCCTCAGAGGCTGATAGGCTTCAGAGAGCTTAGTGTGCTGAGGGGTCCTGGGCGTGTTGGAGCATCTCTTGGCCGAGGTTCCCCTTCGTACTCCTGGGGCTGAGAACATGGGGTGGGTGGGTGGAGGTCACCTGTTTGGATACCTGCCTTCCGAGGGGGATCCTCCTCCTTAAAGCTTGCATGACTGCCGTCCCCAAAGTGGCTTTGTGGCCCCAGTTACCATAGAAATCCTAGGACAGGCACAAGGGAAGGACTGGGCATTCCAGGGTCACTCTAATCTCTCCAGGGTGTGGGCTGATCCCATTTGTGGAAGAGGACATGAGATGGGTTATCCCCTATGAAGTAGGCAGGGGC
This sequence comes from Eschrichtius robustus, assembly GCF_028021215.1. Classification (NCBI taxonomy): domain Eukaryota; kingdom Metazoa; phylum Chordata; class Mammalia; order Artiodactyla; family Eschrichtiidae; genus Eschrichtius; species Eschrichtius robustus. The sequence continues at coordinate 756,895 of NC_090842.1, forward strand.
TGGGGGTGCCCCTGCGTGTCCTAGGGGAGCCGGGCTAAACAAGAACCTAGCTCACCCTCCAGCCTGGGTAGAGCTGAGCCCGGGGCCGGCCGGGCCCCTCCAGGTGAGCTGCAGGCTGGCAGGAGGGGGCAGGCTGCCTTGTGCTCTGAGCTAATTCAGAAGAGTGGGAAGGTAATGATGTCACTGGGCACGTGGGCGGCTGCCTCCACTGGTTGCCATGGCAGCAGCAGCAGCCTCTCTCAGTGAGGTGAGCCTCGGAGCCCACTGCTCCACTGGGACACCTGCTGGTCTGAGGTTCTAGGACTTTCATTCATCCATTCAGACCAGAGGGCAGGATGCAGCCCCACGGGGGGCCAAGAGCAGAACAGACAGGCCTGATCTTGAGATGCGCACGGGCTTCAGCACTGGGCAGACCTGGACGGGGTCTGCTTCTGCCGGCTCTGTGGCTTGGGGCAAGTTACCTAATCTTTTGGAATCCATTCCTTCCTCCATGAAGCAAACACGAGAACAGTCCAGCTCAAGGTCCATTGTAAGGGGTGAAGGCACAGCCCTGGGAACAATCTTACACACAGCAGTGCCCCATCTGTGGAGGTACTGTCATCAGCTGTAAGCAGAGGGACGCTCACAGGGTCCCAGAATCAAGGAACTGTAGACACGTGAGAGACACGTGATCACCATCCTAGGAACCGTTCTAGTTCCTTTGCAGCCTGGAGCCTCCAAAAACTACAGATGTTCCATCCGTGTGGTGGAAAGCTGCACAGCTGGAGAAGTGAATGGCTAGGCCCCTGTCGTGATAGGGAAAGCTCTCGGAAACTGGAAGAGCAGAGTTCAGAATGAGGCGTTCAGGAGGCTACCTGCTCAGAGCAAATAAGCACCTGTATTCTTTGTGTGTTTGCATGACCGCTCAGCAGGTACACAGGAAACTGACTAGAGTAGCAAACCCCCACAGGTGAGAGGAGGTGGAGGGGACCCAGAGGGCAGCGAGATTTCTCAACGTAGGGGCTCTTTAGTTAGCTTGTTCTATGACCCAGGTGAAATGTGTTAGATTAAAAAATTGTGATGCCTGGGCCTACCTCAGCCAGTGAGATCAGAGTCTCTGGGGGTGGCCCTGAGCGTCTACGGTTTTTTTGTTTTGGGCCGCGCAGCTTGCGGGATCTCAGTTCCCCGACCGGGGACTGAACCCAGGCCCCAGCAGTGAAAGCACCGAATCCTAACCACTAGACCACCAGGGAACTCCCAGCATGTATGTTTTTAAAACAGCTCCTCTGGAGGGAGTGTCAGCACATCCCAGACCGCCTTGGGGCCATGCCGCCCCCCTGGGGGTGAGGATGGTGGCCCCCAAAGCAGGCCACAGCCGGAGTGCAGCCGAGGGCAGGGCAGGTCTGCGGGACGGTGGGCTGCCGCCGACCGGCCCCCTCCCTTGCAGACTTTCTCAGGGGGCTACGTGCACGTGCTGAAGGGCGCACTCTCGGAGGACCTCCTCATCCAGAGCTTCCAGAAGATGGGCTATGTGCGCAGGGACGACCACCGCCTCATGGTGGCCGCCCCGCCCCCCGCCCGCCAGCTTGTGCAGGTGGCCCTGGGCTGCTTTGCCCTGCGTCTGGAGTGTGAGATCCTGGGCGAGGTGCTGGCGCAGCTGGGCACCAGCGTGCTGCCGGCCGAGGAGCTGCTGCAGGCGCGGCGGGCCAGCGCGGACGTGGCCTCCTGCGTGGCCTGGCTGCAGCAGCGACTAGCCCGTGAAGAGGAGCCGCCACCTGTGCCCCCCCGTGGCTCCCCGGCCCGGTGCCAGGCCCGGCTGGACCTGTACCGGGACCTGCAGGAGGATGAGGGCTCAGACGAGACCAGCCTATACGGGGGACCCTCGCCAGGCCCCGACTCACCGCCCACGGAGCTAGCCTGCCAGCCTCTCTTCTGGGAGCAGAGCGCCAGACTGTGGGGCGTGGGGGGCGGGGCCTGGGAGGCTGAGGCCAGCAGCCCGGCCTCGGAGGAGGAGCCCGAGGCCGAGGTCTTCTCCCTCCTCTCACTGCGCCAAGAGCTGCTCAGTCGGCCCGGAGACCTGGCCGCCCCCCAAGCCCCTGGAACCCCTGAGCAGGCCAGCCCCCGCCGAGTCCCCGAGCCCCCTGGCTACCAGACACACAGCTGCCTGGGCCCTGGCGCCCTCCCCGCCCTCTGCTGTGACACGTGTCGCCAGCTGCACACTGCCCACTGTGCCGCCCTGGCCACCTGCCGCCCGGGCCACCCGCTGCGCGCCCTGCACGGAAACCACCAGCGGCGCCTGTGGCTTCAGCGAGCCCAGGTGGACGCCTTGCTCTACGATGCCCCTAGGCCCGCCTGGCCCTAAGCCCAGGGCTTTCTGGAGACATGTTCCGCGGTGCTTTTCTGGGCCTCATCCCTCCTCAGGCCCGGGCCACTGGCCACCCTGCCCCTCCTGCCCCCCAAGGGTGCTGAGCACAGCGGCGGGTCAGGGGTCATGGCGTCTCAGCCCCGCTACGTGAGAGGTGGGGGCCCAGTCTTCCTGGGAAAGCTGCTGGCCCGCCCCCAGGGAGCACCCTCCCCCTCCTCTCCCAACCCTCCCCGGCCCCACCACCGGCCCCAGCGCCGCAGCTCCTGACCTGCTCCCTGCAAGTGCCCAAGGGGGTGCTCCAGAGAGGAGTGTCCCTGGGGGCTCAGGTGACCTCATGAGCCCCTGAGCTTTGCTAAGACCATTTTAGGGGCTCTGCCAGGTGCATGGCTGACCCGGCTAAGAGGACCTGGCCCCCCATGGGTGTCACAGACCTGCACTGAATGAGCTGAGTGCTGGCCTGAGACCAGCCCCATGGGCTCCAGTCAGAGCTGGGTGGGGAAGCTGGACCGAAGGACAGAAGAGAAATGATCTAGTCTCCAACCGGAGCGAGTGCCCACGAGTTCCAGAGAACAGCAGGCGGGAGATAGGGAGCCACAGAGCCCGAGAGGCTGTCACCCCACTTCCGGGTGGAGCATGGGGGCTTCTGAGCAATCAGTACCCCAGCAGCTTCCCTGCTACATCTTCCTGCTGTCCGGCTCCGGAAGGCAGGATGGGAGATCTCCAAGGCTCCCACCCCAGAGCCCACCTGGGTCCAGCGGTAAAGATGCACCAGCTGCCAGCCGCCAGCCTGCTCACAGGGCTAGAGGGGGTGGGTCTGCCCACCTGGGCCTGGGGCGGGGCCAGTCTTGTGTGTGGCCCCTCCTCCCCACACCTGTCCGTCACATGAATCACAACCTCAAAGTACATTAAAGGACGCTGGATCCAGCTGCGTCTGTGAGGAAAGCGTTTATCTCTCCGAGGCCCAACCATGCCCCTCCCCAGGGGGCTCAGTGGGGAGTGGGGACAGGGCACAGCCCCCAACCCAAGGCCGTCCCTCTGGTGGGCTCAGAGCCGCCCAGACTCCAGTCCACCAAGCTGGCTGCACACCACCCCCCACCCCTCCTTCCCACTGAGTCCTGCAGCCCCAGCGGGGGGTCACCGTAGCCTCTCCCTTCCCAGGCAGACCCTGGGGATCAAGTGGGGACAAAAGTGACCATGTGGGATCGGCTCGTCCCAAGCCAGAGAGACCTCCTGAGATGGGCCCAGCCAAGTTTCCTCCTGGGAAGTGAGTGTCTGAGGGCTTGGCAACAGGTGGACCCAGCCCAGCCACCAGATGGCAGAGCCACGAGACGACAGAGCCACCAGGTGGCACCCGGCAGGCCAGCCTCAGGGTGTCTGGGCCTGCAGGGCGCACCCACTGGCATCCCCCCGTGTCCCTACCCTGCCGTTCTGGGGCAGCGGTGGGCGGAGGAGGTGCAGGAAGCGGTGCAGTCAGCTGGAGCAGCTGGTTGGTCCTGGCCGAGCGACAGGCCGGACCCCAGGGGCCCCTGCCCTCAGGGCTTGCAGCGCCGGCTCTGGCTCTCAGCGCCTGAGGACGTGGCCGGGGCAGCACGCTTGTTGCGGTGGTGGGGGAAGGTGGGCATGAGCTCCGGCTCGCAGGCTGCAGGGAGGGGGCTGCTCAGCGCCAGGTGGGGAGGGCCCCCCACGCCTCCCTCTGCTCCCCTCCTGACCCTGCACACGGTTCCTGCAGCAAGAGCAGCCCGTGCCTGCTCGGGCCCCACCGCCCACCTGCCCAACACCGGCCCCGGCCCCGGACAGGGGCCCCCAGCCAAGCGCCGGCCAGGGGGCGGGGGAGACTCACGCAGGGGCTTCTCCTTGAAGTAGGAGCTCTCCAGGCAGTCGCCGGCCGTCGCCCTGGAGAGAAGGCCTTGCCGTTCGTGGGGCCCGGGCCTGGCCGAGGCCCATCTCCCTCACACCCGCCCCACACAGCAGACAGCTGGGTGGCAGATAGGGACCGGGGACCCAGAAATCCACAGGAGACTCAGAAAGGGCTTCATGACCTGGGTGGGCAGAGGCCCGGGCCTCACACGTCCGTCTGGGAGGGGCCCTCTCGGTCACGGCACCCCTGCCCGCCCGCAGGCCGGGTCAGCACCTTTTCTTGGGGTCGTACATGAAGAGAAGGTTCAGCAGGCGCAGGCCGGCCTCCGAGAGCCACGGGAACTTGTGCTTCAGGTTGTTGTAGGGCTGCTTCCTCAGACTGTACTGGCTGACCAGTGGCAGCTGGGAGAAGCCCTGTGGGTGGGAGTGGCAGCTGCAGGCTGGTGGCCGGCAGGGGGCAGGAGAGGGGAGGGCAGGGCCGGCACTCACCGGCCAGATGTTCTCACTGGGCGTCCCCAGCAGCTGTACGATCAGGTCCACCTGGTGGATCTCGGAAGTGCCGGGGAGAAGGGGCTTATGGGCCAGCAGCTCAGCCAGGATGCAGCCCACGGCCCTGCAGAGGAGCACGGGGCCTCAGCTCAGCTCCTCCGGCTCTGCAGAACACCACTCCGCCGGGACCCGTCCCCCGTGTGCTGGGGTCAGAGGACGGGGGCAGAGCTGGGAGGAGGTAACGACGGGAAGGGCAGGTGACCACTGGGTTCTCCCCCCGGGCCATGTGACCTGGCACCAGCAGGCCTCTCTGAGTGGCCACGAGGGCGGGTCCTCAGTGACGGGGGCCGTGAACGCCGAAGCCGTCTTACTCTGCCTCTCGGGACCCCAAGCGTAGGCCCACCTTCCTGGGAGCTGGGAGGCTGGCGAGACCCCAGCCCCACTCCTGCCCCGCCAGCTCCCACAAGACCACCCCGCCCTTCCCAAGGCCCTGGGCGCATCCACCCCTCACCACATGTCGATGCTGGTGGTCTGCGTGGTGGTCCCCAGCAGCAGTTCAGGGGCTCGGTACCTGCGAACAGAAGCCCCCACCTTGGGCCTGGCAGTTCCTCTCCTCCGGCCCGGCCTCCGCGAGGCACTGCGGCTCTGCACCAGCCCACCCACCGGCCGCCACCCTCCCTGAGAGCCAGAATCGGCCTGGACGAAGGAGCATGAAGGCCAGCTCGGCTGTCCCTTCCACTAAACCCGCCAAACACGACAGCACACGAGGCAGCAGCTGCTGTCACTGGACGGCTCCCGCGTGCAGCAGTGTCCTGTGCTGGCCCGTTCTATACAGGTCGGGGCTGAGTGACACATGGCCGGAGGCATCCTGCCCTAAACCACAACCCCGTTCTTCTTCAAAATGTTGAGTGAGAAATAATTACAGAGGACATACACTGTTCCTGTCCTCCCGTCAGTGAAGCCACCGCCCCTTCCGAGCAGCTCAGAGCCAGGCTGGGGGTCTGGCTGCCACAGGGCAGAGCGGTGCCCCATCTGGACGGGGCAGGTCCTTCCCGGTGACAGCCCTGCTCTGCCTCAGGAGCCATCCACACCCAGCCTCCGAGTGTGTGCAGCCCCACAGCTTAAAAACCTCCAAGGTCCTTGTGCAGCTTCAGCATGACCCCCCCCCCACTTCCCATGGTCCCCAGGGACTCACCAGAGGGTGACCACCTTGGGGGTCATTGGCTTCACCGGGATGCCATAGGCCCGGGCCAGGCCGAAATCCGCTGTGACAGAGGCAGACAGACGGGAGGGTGAGTGTCACCCAGTGAAGGCTGCCCACTGACGTCTGCAGCCGGCTTGTAGCGTGCAGGGTGCTTATCGGGACCGGCCCGCCACCCCGTCGAGGTGGCGCTCATGGAGGCCCCCACCACAGAACCAGCACCTGCACCCACCTGTCTTCACGCAGCCCTTATCCGTCATGAGCAAGTTAGAGACCTTCAGATCCCTGTGACAGAAAGAGAACACCAGTGCTTCCCAGGAAGATGCTGCATGGGGTAAAGACGCTGTCACCGTCGCAGTGATACTTAGAACATTTCCCCATACGTCTCCTCCTGTTTGCACTTTTATTTTTTTTAATTTTTTTTATGTGGACCATTTTTAAAGTCTCTACTGAATTTGTTGCAATATTGCTTCTGTTTTATGTTTTGGATTTTCTGGCCGCGAGGCATGTGGGATCTTAGCTCCCCGACCAGCGATCGAACCCGCACCCCCTGCGTTGGAAGGCGAAGTCTAAACCACTGGACCACCACGGAAGTCCCTGCACTTCTTAAAAATGAGGACGGCAGGCAGTGCAAGGCGATTTGGCAACTGGGAACACCAGAGAGAGCTCTCAGTAATTTTCTGAGAACCTGGCAGAGGAGGCCGTGAGCCCAGGTCTGACTTCCAGCGCTGTGTCTGATCCCCACCCAGGCCATGCGAGCCACCGAGGGCACACGGAGCTGCTGCCTGCAAGGTCCTGCCCGGGCCTGCAGGACCCTCCCCTCTGCCCCTCCAGTCTCTGCCCTTCCTGGCCCGCCTTCCAGTAAGGCTCTCTCCACGGCAGCACTTCTCAGAGCCTGACTCGCTCGCACCATCGGCCCCCCAGAGGAGGAAACAGGTATTACCTGGTCCTGGACCGTCCCCCAGGAGCAGTTACAGAACCTCTACTGCCTCGAGGCTGCGCCTGCTGCTCTCCTGCATACTGGGCAACGTCAACTGGCACTGGGTCAGTACTGGCAGTCACACCTCCCCCACGTCACAAGCCAGCACTCCTCTGGAGAAAGGCCTCCTGAGGCCCTGCCCCAACCCAGGCCCGTGGCGCCGCCCACCTGTGGATGATGAAGTTCCGGTGCAAGTACTGGAGGCCCCGGAGCACCTGCAGCACGATGCACTTGACCTGCAGGGGGCCAGGACGCAGGGTCAGGGCAGCCTGCGTCCGCCACAATGTGCCGAACGAGGACTTGGGAAGCCCGCCACCACAGCCCCCAGCCTCACACCTGGGCCTCAGAGAAGGGCGTCGGCATGTTCTCCAGAAGGCTGGCCAGGTCCTGCTCACAGTAACCCATCACCAGGAAGATGCTGAAAAGAAGAGGGGGAAACGCAGGCCACCTCCCACCTCCTCCCAAGTGGGCCAAGGGACCCTCCTGGGGCAGCAGGAAGGGCAAGAGGGAGGGGGCTGGGCAGGACCCAACGTGGGGGCAGCAAGCAGACCACTCACCTCTCCAGGTGGTTCCCCACCACCACCTCCTTCAGCTCCACGATGTTTGGATGGCGGAGGCGAAGGAGCAGCGTGATCTCTCGAAGGCTGCTGATGGGGACCCCTGCAACCCAGCCCGGCCTCAGCGAGCCGCCCCCCCACTGCAGCCCAGCCCGGCCTCAGCGAGCCCCCCCCACTGCAGCCCAGCCCGGCCTCAGCGAGCCCCCCCCACTGCAACCCAGCCCGGCCTCAGCGAGCCCCCCACTGCAGTCAGGACCCCCTGACAGCCTCAGTGACGCCCAGGCTGCAGACAGGGACCCCTGACAGCCTCTGACCCCCACCCCTGCAGACAGGGACCCCTGACAGCCTCTGTGACGCCCAGCCCTGCAGACAGGGACCCCTGACAGCCTCTGTGACGCCCAGCCCTGCAGACAGGGACCCCTGACAGCCTCTGTGACGCCCAGCCCTGCAGACAGGGACCCCTGACAGCCTCAGTGACGCCCAGCCCTGCAGACAGGGACCCCTGACAGCCTCTGTGATGCCCAGCCCTGCAGACAGGGACCCCTGACAGCCAGCTACCTCAGTGAGCCCCCAACCCCAGTCCACATCAGCTCTCAGGGACCCCCATGCCCCCCGCTGTCAGGGCTCTGCCTGCTACCTCAGGGAGAAGCAAGGCCATCCTAACCAGCACCTTTAACCCTTCCCTCCTTCATCAAATGCAAGCAGCACTCTGTACTGACCCCTGTGCATGGCAGGTGGCCCCCAGTGAGCCCAGCACAGCCCTGCCTGCACAGGCAGCCAAGGGGCTGTCGGCAGGGGGGTGTGGAGCACACAGGGGCTGCCGGCTCAGTCTTGGGTGGGAAAGCCCTGTGGAGGGGTGACGCTGAGCTGAGACAGAAGATGAGGCAGAGTCACCCAATGGGAGGGTGAAGGGGATGAACTGCACAGGGCTCGGGGGGGCTGAGGCCTAGAGTGTGTGGGAGGGGCCAGGCTGCAGCCCCCAGAGATCAGCCTCCTTTGACCATCATGCAGACACCCTTGGGAAAAGCAGGCGCGACTTGGGGGGGGCCTCAGGCAACTCGCATCTTCCTCCCCCTCCCACGCGAGCTCAGAGCGGTCCGCGGCCCCTCCGCGCTCACCGTCCTTCTCCTTGTCCATCCGCACTTTCTTCAGGGCGACAATCTCATCCGTTTGGGTATCCCGGGCCCTATCTGGAATGGAAACTCCTCCAGGATAGGATCCAAGCCCGACCCCACCTTGTGGCCTCCTGCCCCACGGGGGCTCCCTTTCTCTTCCCCCTTGACTGCTGGGTACCCTGTGACAGCCCGTCCACACTCCTTGCAAGCAGAACCCGACCCTGCGAGATGTGCTCCCTGGGGCGTCCTCTGGCTTGAGCTGGTACAGGGCCCCTGGTTGTGAGAAGCTCCCTGTAAGTTTTCCTTCTTAGAGCTGGTATGCAGATCACTGCTTTGTGCTCTGTGGTTACTACGTTCTAATAGCAAATAAGGTAGCTTTTCTTGAAAAAGGAACTCTTATTTTGTCAAAGTTGGCTCCCCAAAGCACTGTGCTAAATTGTGCATCTTCCAAACCCGTAGCAGTTTGACGCACACCAATGTCCCAGCTGCTGTGGATGCAGCTCTGGCCGCTTTCTGAGCTGTGTACTTTATGGCCATAACAGCTACCTCTACTCACGGGTACACATTAGCAATCCGATGCTTGCGTTTATTCAGGAGTGGTGTGAAATCTGTGGCAATTCCACCAGGGATTAGAGGTCACCTGTCCCCTCCTTCCAGCCCTGCCACAGCTGCTGCTGCTGGGACAGTCCCTGGGCCCCCAGGCCTCCCACCATGGCCACTCACACACAATGCCGTAGGTGCCTTCCCCAATGCGGTTCAGCTTCTCAAACTCCTTCACGCTGCGGCACCGTCCCAGCTGAAAGAGAGAGGTGCTGGCGGTGAGGGGATCTGGCAGCTAATGGAACCAGAGATGGATATGGACACTCAATTTGTACCAAAAAGCCAGCTCATGTCCTGCTCACCAAACAGAAAGGTGACCACACACCTGGGTTTGTAGGTGAGAAAATGGGGTGATGATGCTGGCCACTTTGAATGTGAGATCAAAGACGGTCTAACCACTCCCTTTCAATTCCACGGTCCCGATGTGTGCTGCCCAAAAAGAGGAACCACCAGCCACATTTGGTTAAAATTAACTAAAATGAAACTCAAAGTCCATTTCTTCAGCTGCACAAGCCATGTGAAGTGCTCGATGGCCCCAGGCGGCTTATGGTGACCGTCCTGGACGATTCAGAAAACAGAGCATTTCCACCATCACAGAAAGTCCACTGCGCAGCACCCCTCTACATTACGCTCTGGGGTTTTCTCCGGCCGCCCAGTGGTTAGAACTCCGCACTCGCAGCGCCGAGGGCCTGGATTCAATCCCTGACCGGGGGAACTGACATCCCACAAGCTGCAGGGCGAGGCCATAAATAAATAAAGAAAGAAGCAAGCAAGCTCTGGACGTGGAAAAAGCTTGAAGAGCTTCACGAAACATCTACCAAGCACAGCGGAAACACTTCTGCGGCAAAAACTGTCTCAATCATCCACATGTTTCTTCCTCCTTTGGGTTATGAAACACTGCCCAGGGGCACATAGCCACCCAGCTGGTGGCCATAGTTCCCAGCCTCCCTTGCAGCTGGGTGTGACCATGTGACTAAATCCTGGCCAATGGGATGTGAGCAGAAGGGACAAGTGCAACTTCCTGATCAAAGGAGGCTGCTTGCCGCTCACTCCTTCCTGCCCCTTGAGGCAGGCTGGGATTTGGGTGGGCCACAGGTGGAGCAAAGAGACAACCTGAGTGCCTGGCCCACCTGTGAGACGTTAGGGGAGCCAGAAATAAAGTCCTGTACTTAAGCCACTGTATTTTGGGGTCTCCATGTTCTAGCAGAGAGCCTGTACCCTAATACACCTTCAGCTGTAACAGACTGAATGAGCACCTCCCCTTGGGTCGGAGAAGCACGTGCGGCAAGGTTCAAGTTCTAACAGCCCTTCTCTGGACTCCCTGCCTCTATTTACCTTGCCCTCCATCCTGGGGAACGAAGTCAGAGTCACCTGGCCTGTACTGAAGCCCTTCCACGGTTTCAGCTCGACCTAAGTGTCCTGTCTCTCTCCCGGCTGCACCCCTGGCGCTTCCCGTACACTCTGTACTTCGCGGGACTTTGCCCCTGCTGCTCCCCAGGCCTGGCAAGAACCCTCCTCATCTCTGCGTGTCCAAAACGCAGTCACACTTCCCCGCCCAGGAGAAATGCTACCGCTTCTCAAAACTGCTTCCTGGCCCCCAGCTGAAAACATTCTTTCTCTGAAAAATCCCAACACTTCGTCTCGCAGCACCTACTATCCTGCACTGTCCTCGTCCGGGTATGTCTTAACTCCCCACCGAGAGCCGCTGCTGCGAGTCTCGGTGATGAACGACGGCAGCGGACGGCTCAAGGGGGGTCCTGCGCTCACTCAGCCAGTCTGTTGGGATCCTTACTGGACACTGAGGCGGCCTCTCAGAGCACCAGCAAGTGGTTAAAACAATCCGCCGCCAGGGTTCACACCTACCCCTGCACGAGCCGTCTACCTTGGAGAAACCACCCAACGCCCCTAAGCTTCACCCTCCTCACCTCTACAAAGGGTACCCGAGAGGACTAAGTGACAGTTACACACGCCGAGGCCCCACACGGAGTAAGGCACAAACGAAGCTGCCGGGTCACAGGTGGGGCCCCGCGCCCGGTGCACCCACAGCCCGGTGGGAGACACGCCTCCAACTCTTTCCATGACTACTGTCTCCCGACACGAGGCGCCCGTCCCCGGCGCAAAACTAAGAAACGCCCGCGCTGGAGCGCGCTTTGGCCGAGGCGGCCGGCAGCCAGAGAGCCGGCCCTTCCCTCGCGCGGGCGTGACACGCCCCAGGGTCTGCGCACCGGCCGGGACCGGAGTCCCGGACGGCCGCCGCCGGCTTCCGCGCCTGTCGTGAGGAGCTCTGGGACTGTCGTTCCCGCTCGTGCCGGAAACCTGGCGCTTTAGCGCGACACTGAGGGCCCCAGTGCGTTTCGGCTCCGCCCTGCCGCCGGCGAGGACACAACTACCCCGAGCAGCCCCTCGTCGCACCCTGTGCTCTGGAGGCACCGTGAAGAAGCCTTCCTTACGGATACACTTCAAACGGATCTGTTCCGGCTCCGGCTCCGGCTCCCCCATGCCGAGCTCAGCGTCCCCACTTCCCGTGTGCGCAGGCGCAGACGGGTGTTCCTCGGAGCAAGCGCACGGCTTACTTCCGGGGCGTCCCCTCCTCAACAACGGTTACCAAGGAAACCTCCCGAAGACCCCACCCCACCCACGAGGACCTCAACTCCTACGATGCACTCGGACTAGCAAGGTTCTAGCTTTACTTTACTTTTAAGTGCGGGCACGTGACCGCGCTGGGGCGCTGAGTACCGGCCGCCGGAGGAGGAGGCCGAAGTCCGGGGGGCTGCAGGGGGCTGGGGGGCGGCTGCGGGGGCCGCGGGGCCGCGGGAGTTGCGCTGTAGAGCTCTCCCTCGGAGCACTGGAGGGCTGACCTGGAGCCAGGGAGGGAGGGGGCTCGGGCAGGGCCGGTGAGGACCGAGAGCTGAGGGCGCGTCCGAGAGCTGTGGAAAGAACTGACAGGACGCGGCGACGGAGGGACTGTGGGACCGAAGGGTCACCCAACACATCCGTGTTGAGCACCCACTACGTGCTCGGCCCTGTCAGGCTCTGCCCCGGCGGACCTTACATTCTAACTGGAGGCGGTCAACAAGTAAGTAAAGCAGAGGGCGTGCTAAGGAGAAAAACGAGGCAGGGCAGTGAGTGGCCAGTGTAGGAGGAGGGGTGCAGCTTCTCCTGTCACGGGGACTGTACTGTAAATGCTAAAATGATGCGAATGTAAGTTCAGGGCGTTTGATAATTACGAAATTAAATAATCATGAGTCAAAATGATTTAATTTAACCTAATTACCACATTCAGTTCATTCTGGTTTTTAGAATTCTGATAAGCTAAGCTCACGGCTAATAATGAGATTAGAATTAATGCCATGGTAAGTACAGTTTTTGGATTATTTGTTTGAGATGCTCAGGGCAGGGGTAGGAGGAGGGCAATTTCTAGGTCAAATAATAGAAATGCAACAGCTACTAGAAACTTTATAGAGAAGGAGAGGCACGCTGACCCAATGGGTTCAAATTCACCTTTGTATGGGCTTGATTTTTCTGTATAAATATTTAGTCGTGGCAGTCAGGATGCATAAATAAACATACTAAATAAATACAAATAAGGATGTTGATAATATGTTAGTAAACAATGTCAATATGAGATTTCTTTTTTCTTGGGTTATACCAAAACTCATGGATTGGAAGTCACTTGTACTGTTTACTACTAAAGAATATGACCCTCATCAATAGACAGAGACAGACCATGTGGACGGCCTGCTGACCGTTCCAGGAGCGAAGGAAGCTGACGTATACTGTCATCAGACTAAACGTATGAGCTCGGAGGGGCAGGGCACTCTCTCCAGCCACCCCGGAGGAGAGGGGACTCTGACCCAAGGGCTGCTGGTGAGGATGGACAGCTGAGGCTGGGGGTCCCCTGAACGGCCCCTCCCCACCAGGAGCCCTCAAACACAGCCAGAAAGAGGGGAAGTTGTCAGTTCAACTCACCTTCTCCCAGGGCAGCTCTGACAAAGCCACTTCCACAGTTCTAAGTGCCATGGCTGCCACCACTCCTGCATCCACATTCTTCTTCTGGATCCTATAATACCTTGCATCCTTAATACTCAAGCTAGGAGCCCTTGCACCCTCCAAGGTGACTGTGCACTTCCCTGTTCTGGGACCTAACACCTTAAGGTTTCGTCCTCAGAGTCCGACCTTTTGTTCAAGGGTGGGGGACACCTCCTCCGCTGTACCTGCTGAGTGCTTACACCACGCTCCTTCCGAAGCGAACGGGAAGGGTTCTAATGCCCATCCAGAGTCAGCAAGAGATGCTGCCTGCTGCCGGTTCATCACTCTGCACGGCCAGACAGCTCCAACTGTCTGGTCATCTCTTCACCGATTACCCCAGAGTCACTCTTGCCCTCTGCCAAGCTGCCTGCGGCTTTGGAGAAGCTGGGGAGAGCCTTGTTTACTGAAGGGGCACCTGCAGCTCTCCACAGGATAGGGCAGCCCTTTGCCATCACCTCTGAGACTCGGAGCGCAGGGAGTGACTGCAGCTGCTGGGGCGCCAGTTTATTCTTTGGTCTGTGAATTATAGGCGTCTACCGTACTGGGGTTCCTGTGTCGGTAGAACGGGCCCGGCTCAGCCCTTTCCCGAATGGTCCTCTGCTCCTCCATTCCTGTGGAACCGTAGCTGATCAGAGTCTCTTTTGAGGCTGTGGTGACGACGATCTGGGGGATGGCAAATTTCTTCTTTTCTGAATTTACATCAGGTTTCTCTAGAAGGAAGAAAACATCCAGGTATTTCGTAAGTCTGTGGAAAAACTCTTCTGTAAAACAGACAATGTCTGTGTTAGGGCCAGAGCAAAGGAATTAGGTTTGTGGCTCAGGAAAAGAAATGGGTGAGGTTGAAAGCAGTCAAAACCATAAGTGAACATTCCAAAGCTTACACCAACCAGCAACGCAGCCACGCGGTGGTGACCCTGGAGGCCTCCTTCCAGGAGGGGAACGGGACAGGCACCCGCACCATCCCCGTGGAAAGCCTGAGCTGCCGGGCAGCCCGGGTGACAAACGCAGGAGCGAGACCTGGGAAAGGCAGGGTCTGCCCCAGAGGTGAAGGTTCAGACACACAGCGCGCAAAGGATTCTAAGCCTGGTGGAAGCCCTCTGCGCAGAGCTTCAGCAGGCAGGGCGCTCTAGAAACAGACGCCACAGCGTTTTCTCAGACTTGTTAGGATTACCAGGAACGCACGGGACGTGTGAAACGTTACAAAGTACAAAAGCAGAAGCCCCTTCGCTGCCTCCACCACCTCACTTCCTGGCCTGCTCCGTCCGTTCAGGCCTGTGTGTCCCCGTGTGCACACACGTGTACTGCACAGAATTAGAACACTGAATACCCCAGGAACTCAGCTATACGGGGGATGAACAGGTGCCCGTCCTGTGCTAGACGTTGCTCTGAGCCCTAGAATAACAACCGCACGTTTCTGAGGTAGGTCCTCTTAAGAACTACGTTTTACAGATGAAGGAACTGAGGCACAGAGGGTTGGTTCAGTCACCTGCCCAGGGCTGGTGGCAGAGGGAGACGCCGGGTCCCAGGCGGTCGGGTCCAGAGCCACCTCGACCTTCAGCGCTGCAAGCATGGCTTCAGTCGTTCTAACCCGCTGCCGATGGCCCACGGCCTGCACTGAGCACTGACAGTATCCTTTCTTTTCATTTTTATCATTAAGCCAAATGTGCATTTCATCGTATTTTGGATTTATTTTTTTAAATTAATTAATTAATTTATTTTTTGCTGTGTTGGGTCTTCATTACTGCGCGTGGGCTTTCTCTAGTTGTGGTGAGCAGGGGCTACTCTTCATTGTGGTGCATGGGCTTCTCACTGCGGTGGCTTCTCTTGTTGAGGAGCACGGGCTCTAGGTGCACAGGCTTCAGTAGTTGTGGCACAGGGGCTCTAGAGCACAGGCTCAGTAGTTGTGGCTCACGGGCTTAGCTGCTCTGCGGCACGTGGGATCTTCCCAGACCAGGACACAAACCCGTGTCTCCTGCATTGGCAGGCGGATTCTTAACCACTGCGCCACCAGGGAAGTCCCTTTTGAATTTAACTTAAATTGAGATCATTTTTTCATGTTGATCTACACAAGCATTTTTACGTGTTAAGACTACTTAAAAGGTTATGAATATTTAATTTAAAAATAATACATGTTGGTTAAAGGGGGGAAAGTAATGGGGGGGTGGTGGTGGGATGAATTGGGAGACTGGGACTGACATGTAGACACTAATATGTATAAAACAGATAACTAATGAGAACCTGCTGTATAAAAAAATAAAATTAAAAAAATAATTTAAAAATAAAATAGAATGAAAATAATACATGTTGGTTAGAGACTGCACATGGAATGACGCTTCTCCTTGCGGACACTTCATACACACACGCACATGTGCAGCTGGGATCACGCTGTGCAAGGCTGAGTGTTGCAGTGACCACGCAGTCGGCTGAGCCCCACATCCACACAGGTGCGGCCCCTCCTCCACGGCAGCCTGCAGTTCACTGTCGGGCCCATCATGTGCGTAACCAGCTCCCTTTGATGAACATAATTTAGGTTATTTCCAGTTTTTTTTTTTGAACAATGCTGCAATGAACATTCCTGCATTTATGTATTTATACACTTGTGGAGGTTTATCTGTCAGGTAAGTTACTAGGAAAACTTTGGCAAATATTGTCAGACTTTTCCGTAACGATTATATCAATTTTGGGACTTGCCTGGTGGTCCAGTGGCTAAGACTCCACGCTCCCGATGCAGGGGGCCCGGGTTCGATCCCTGGTCACGAAACTAGATCCCATATGCTGCAACTAAGAGTTCGCATGCTACAACAAAGATCCCACATGCCTCAACTAAGACCCCGTGGCAGGATTTCCCTGGTGGCGCAGTGGTTGAGAATCCACCTGCCAATGCAGGGGACACGGGTTCGAGTCCTGGTCTGGGAAGATCCCACGTGCCGCAGAGCAACTAAGCCCGTGAGCCACAACTACTGAGCCTGTGCTCTAGAGCCCACGTGCCGCAACTACTGAGCCCCTGTGCCACAACTACGGAAGCCCGCGTGCAGCAATGAGGACCCAACACAGCGAAAAATAAATAAACAAAATAAATACATTTATTTACAAAAAGACCCTGTGCAGCCAAAAGATTATATAGATTTATCTTTCCTCTGGGAGGCTATCAGCAGAACATCTCTCCACACTCTCCTGCTTCTTGTCACTTTTCTAAACCTTTTCCCAGGTTACAGAGACAGTGGAAGTGCTGACTCCACCCCCGCTGGTCACTGGTCACCGCCAGCTTCCCTGAGCTTTGGGCACCCCCGCCATGGGGAGGCTGGGCATCTCATCTCGTTGTCACTCGTTCATGGGCCCGTGGCATGTATCCTCCTGTGAATGCATGTCATTCTGCATTTTCTACATTGACTTTTTTTTTTCTTTGGTGAGCTTTTTTATATTTGGGAAATTCACCCTTAGTGATTTATACTACAAGTAGCTCCTGGCTTTTAGCTTCCTTTGTTGCTTTCTGCAACAGATTCATCCATCTATTCCTTAATGGCTTTTAGAGTTTGTCAGACTGGAAAAGGCATCCCCTGCTCCAAACTTATAAAAACATTTACTCATCTCCATTTCATACTTTCATAGTTTTATTTTCCATGTTTAACTGTTTGTTTTCTCAGTTGTCAACTGGGTTGCCCCAGCACTCGGGGAACATCCGTCCTTCCCCCATGTCTGCAACATGGCACTTCTCTGGGACCCCACGTGAGCATGCTGTGCTATGTGTTCACCACTGTGCGACACGCTTCCATGTCAGAGGACTCAGTCCCTCTGCTTTTCCAGATGTTTCCTGCCATTCTTACATTTTTATCCTCTTAGGTGACCTTTGGGATAATTTGGTCTGGCTCCCAAAACCACCTGTGCTCTTTTGTTTGGGGTCGTACTGATTTGCTAGAATAAGGGAGAATTAACAACTTTATGTTACTGAGACTTTCTAATCCAAAACAAGACTCCTCTTATCTTCCTCAGAGGTTTAAAGCGTCTTCATTTAGAAACACGAATCTTTTGGGACTTCCCTGGTGGTCCAGTGGTAAAGAATCCGCCTTCTGGGCTTCCCTGGTGGCGCAGTGGTTGGGGGTCTGCCTGCCAGTGCAGGGGACACGGGTTCGAGCCCTGGTCCGGGAAGATCCCACATGCTGCAGAGCAGCTGAGCCCGTGCGCCACAACTACTGAGCCCGCGAGCCACAACTACTGAAGCCAGTGCCACTAGAGCCTGCACTCCACAACGTGAGAAGCCACCACAGTGAGAGGCCTGCGCACCTCGGCGAAGAGTAGCCCCCGCTCGCCGCAACTGGAGACGGCCCGTGCACAGCAACGAAGACCCAACACAGCCAAAATTAAATAAATAAAATAAATAAATTTTAAAAAAACCCGCCTTCCAACGCAGGGGACGCAGGTTTGATCCCCGGCCGGGGAACTAAGATCCCACATGCCGCGCGGCAACTAAGCCCACGTGCCGCAAACCACAGAGCCCATGCGCCCTGGAGCCCGTGCACCACAACTAGAGAGAAGCCCGCGTGCTGCAACAAAAGAGGCCACATGCCACAACGAAGATCCCACGTGTCGCAACTAAGACCTGACACAGCAAAAAATAAAAACAAATTAATTAAATAAATAAATATAAAAAGTAAAAATAAAATAAGAAACATGAATCCTTTTAGGGTTCTTAATACACAGGACCTGTACTAGTTTTCAATTACTGCCTAATAAGTTACCTCATTTTAGTGGCCAACTTAAAACAGCGCACACATCACCTCGGGCTCCACGTGTCCGGAGTCTAAGCTACAATCCAGCTGTCAGCCCGGCCGCATCCTCATCTGGACCTGGGGACCTTCCACGGCCACTCAGGTTGTAGGCAGAGTTCCTTTCTTTGTGTGCCAAGGACGAAGCCCCTTTCCTTGCTGGCCGGCGGCTCTCACATCATGGGAGCTGACTTCTTCACAGCCACGTCTCTGACACTTTCACCTTTTTCAACGGCTTCTCTGATGAGGTCAGACGTGCTCAGGAGAAGCTCCATTTTGATTAACTCAAAACGAACGGGTTACTACCCTGATCCCAGGAGCCCAGCCCATCCTACTCACAGGCTCTGCCCCCATGTAAGGGAGGGGCTCCTACAGCCTTGTTCAGAGGGCAGTGATGGGGCTCTGGAATGCTGCCTTCCACGCTACCACACTGCCTTCAGGAAGGAGCCTGACTTCCACCAACAGTGTGTCCAGGCTCTCCATCTATCATGTGTTATTCTCTGGCCTCTCGTTTTTGTTGCAAATACTTTTTGAGCTTACCATTTGTTTTACATTTGTTTATAGAGGGCTTAGGGAGATGTTTTACATTTTAATGTAGTCAAATCCTTCAACATTGCTCTGTAATATCTTTGAGGAATCAGAATAAAATTTACGTCTTATTTTTTGCAGCCACCTTTTTTTTCCAGCAAGGAAATTTTTTTTTAGATGACCACACACTGTCATCTGGAAGATGGTTCTAGCCGTTCTTTTCCTTTACCCTTTGAGTCACCTGTATCAGCTGATAGTAAGTCTACCTTTTTAAAAAATTTAAGTACAGTTGATGTACATGTAATCACTTTTTATATCCACTCTTAAACCATCTGGAATTTATCAGAGCATACAGCAGGAGGTTACAATCCAGCTTACGTTTTCTCTTAAAACGTTAAGCTGTTTTTCTAGCACAATTTATTATATAATCCTTCCTTTTCCCACTTAACTTTTTTGGTGCCAGTTTTATTGTACTCTAATTATATATAAACATACATAACGTTCATACACACACACTCTTGTCCATGTTTTCTGTTTCACTGACCTGCTATTCTTGCATGGGAATCATGTTATTTTAATTATTATAATTTCTGATGTATTTTAAAACATTTTACTTTAATATTATAAATTCACAGTAAGTTGCAAAAGTAGTCCAGAGAGATCCCCGTACCTCCATCCATTCTCCCTCAGTGGTAGCACCTTAGGTAACTGCAGTAGAATAAGGCTCAGGGTGGCACCGTGTGTGTGCTGTGCCATGTGATCACGTGTAACCACCACCACGATCCAGACACAGGGCTGCTCCAGCATCACAACGATCACGTTCATGCTACACTCTACAGTCACACCCCCGGCCCCCGCCATCCCTAACCCCTGGCAGTCCCTAGTCTGTTCTTATCTGTATCATTTTGTCATTTGGAGAATGTTACATGAATAAAATCGTACAGCATGTGGCCTTTTGAAACTGGCTTTCTTCAGCATATTTTTTGACAGTTAAAAATGCAGTACTTCTTCAGAAAGAGAAAAACAAATATCGTATATTAACGCATGTATGTGGAACCTAGAAAAATGGTACAGATGAACCGGTTTGCAGGGCAGAAGTTGAGACACAGATGTAGAGAACAAACGTATGGACACCAAGGGGGGAAAACCGCGGTGGGGTGGGCACGGTGGTGTGACGAATTGGGCAATTGGGACTGACATGTATACACTGATGTGTATAAAACTGATGACTAATAAGAACCTGCTGTATAAAAAAACAAACATACAAACAAACAAAAATGCAGTACTTCTATCAGATGAGGATATTTTTTAGCATAACCACAATAGCACTGTCACATCTAAGGACATTATCATCGATCCTTTGTTATCGCCTAATACCCAATTGGATCATCCCAGGAACGATGTAGCCCAGGTCCACGCACCGCTCTGTGTTCCTAGGACTTTCAAGGCTCCTTCTAACAGTCCTCTCTGCTGTGGCTGAAAGTCTGTATCCCCCAAATTCGTCTGTTGAAGGCCTAATCCCCAATGTGATGGTATTTATAAGTGGGGCCTTTGGGAATTACTTAGGTTTAGGTGAGGCCATGAAGGTGGAGCCCCCGGAAAGGGATTGGGAGGAAGAAGAGACCAGAGCCCTCTTTCTCTGGCCACGTGAGGACACAGCAATCAGACAGCTGTCTACGGGCCAGGGAGGGGTCCTCGCAGGAACACAGACAGATTGAGGGCCTCCCCAGCCTCCAGAATGATGAGAAACAAAGTCTGTTGTTTAAGCCCCCCAGCCCATGGTATTTGTTTGGTTTTTTTTCTTTCTTTTTTTTTGGCCGAACCACGTGGCACGTGGGATCTAGTTCCCTGACCGGGGATGGAACCCGCGCCCCCTGCAGTGGAAGCGTGGAGTCTTAACCACAAGACCACCAGGGAAGTCCCCAGCCCATGGTACTTGTGATGGCCACCTGAGCAGACTTATAAGACACCACCTTTTTTTCAAGTCATTTATTTGTAGAAAAATCAAGAGTTATTTTTTCAGAAGAATCTGCAGCATTTTGGAATTGGCTGACTGCCAGCTTGTGGTGTTCGGTCTGTACAATGTATGTTTGTGGATTCTGTAACGCGAAATGTGAAGCACAGACAAAAGTAGCGGGAATAGTACAATACAACCCATCGCCCAGCTGCCCAAATCCTCATAAACCCCAGCCAAACCTGATCTCCACTCCAGCTCTTACCCTGTGTCCTGGTTACTACTACTGCTGAGTAGTGACTCACCCAGACCTTAGCAGCTTGAAACAACCATTTTCTTACCGTTTTATGGCTCAGGAATTCAGGAAAGGTTCGACCGGCAGTTACCACCTGTGGTTTCCCAGGGGCTGCAGTCAGATGCTGTCTGAAGGCTCAGCTGGGCTGGGCACGTGGATGTCCGCTCACAGGGCTGCTGCGTGCTGGGCAGTGGCTCGGCTGGGGAGACTGCAAGCCTGGGGCTGGAGTCACGACAAGCTCGTCACAAGCCCGGCACCTGGGCTGGACGGGCTGCGAGATCAGGGCCGCGGGCTGCAGCTCCCCTGTGGCCTCCCCAGCGGCCGAGCACCTCCCAGCACGGTGGCTCCCAGCACAGCCAGCGTCCCTGTGAGCCCGGCCAGGCTGCCCAGCCCACAAGTCACTTCCACCACTCCACTGGTTACAGGAGAGTGTCAGGCCTGCAGAGATTTGGAGATGGGACGTAGACCCCCAGGTCACACCACAGGACCCGTGGGCTGGGAGGGGCTGTAGCACCTGCAGAGACAGGTGCACCCCTTCCCGTGGCAGCAAATCCCCACCCAGCGCGTCCATTTGCCCTTAAGATACTTCGGGTGCGGCTCTAAGAGACAAGGACTCATGCGTGTTCCATGTTTTCCACAACTGTACGCACCCGTGTCATCACCCAAATGAGACGCAGAACTTTCCTCCACCCCACAAAGCTCCCACGGGCCCTGTTCCAGTCAGCTAGCCTGGCCCGGCCCCAGCCCAGCAATCATTTTCTGATTTCTACCCAACAGTAGTAAAACCTACTTTTTAAATTGTATAATACACAGAATTTTTGACTTGTTGAACTTTCTATTTCTCTGAGCTCTCATCTCAAACGTTTCCTGCCCTTGATGACCCCCAGGGGCCTCGATCTGAAGCCGTCTGTGCCCAGCTCCTCTCCCCTGCCAGGCGGGCATCCATCCTGCCCTTCCTTGTCCGACCCACCGGCCATGCGTCCTCACAGGCAACGGAGCCCACGGGCATGGCTCCCTGCTTTGCCCTCACACCCTGTCACTCGGCAATTCCCGCTGCCACAGCCTCACTGGCTCCTACCCGGTTACAGCAATGGGCCTGGGAGAGGCCTCCGTTCTGGAGACACAAAGCCCATCGCTCCTCCCTTGCTTTAATTACCTAACAATTCCGTTTCCGCGCCCCACGTGATAAAACTGATGAAAGACCTCACATTCTGCTGCTTCTGTGGCTTCAACCCCGACCCACACCCAAAGGCCGTTACGGTGAGTAACTCTGCCCAGCTGTTTCACCAACGTCCTGTCCCCTCCGTGATCTCTGTGGCCAGGCAGAGGGCTCCCACGGGACCGTGCTCCGCAGGGGAGCAGCTTTCCAGGCTCTGTCCCAGTCTGTGGAACGACGCTGGGGCCAAAGGCGTCCAGGCCTCGGGCGGACAGCAGGCCTGCTTTGGATCTGCGCACTGCCTAGCCCTCGCAACTGTGTGTTCTGCATCTACCACTTGGGAACTCGCCTAAACCTTTACCAAACTTACTACATCTGCCAACCAGAACTCTGGTATTAAAGGTCCTAAAACCCCCTCCGCCGTTAGGGCACGCCCCCTGCTACTAGCATCCCACCACAGGCTCCTGTCCGCCCCATCCCCAAACGCACCTCAGGTTCTGTCCCCTCCTGGGTGTGTCCTACCTTCCACTTCAGATGAAGGCCACTGCCGCTTAGCTGCCCCTTTCTTCTCATGGAAGCTCTCTGCAGGCTTGGTGTCTGGAGGCTTCTCAGACTCTTGTGAAGGCCTGTCCACCGGCCTTTCCGTAGCCTTTGGGATTGAATAGGTGCGCCCCGACTTTGGCTCCCCACCTGAAATATATGGGTAATTAATTAGACCTATATTTTACTGAGTCTAGGGCAAAGGATTCCACCCTTCTTCAGTTGCCTGCTTTGGTCCGGAATGAAATCAGATAGCTTGAAAGACTTGGGTCACTCCATTTCCCTACACGTGGATATTCCCCGGATGAAAAGGTCCCCGAGGCACGATCATCAGAGAGGACCCGGCGCAGGAGGATTTGTGGGAGCGGGGCCGCGCCGGGGAGACTGCGGGGCGGCGGCCCTTTACCTTTCCGGAGTTTCTGTTTGCTTTTGGAAAGTCCCATAGGTGACTTCCCCGCGACGCAGCCCCGAGCCCTGCACCTCGGTGGGAGCCCAGCCCACTGACTCACAAGCGGCCTGGCCGCCGCCTCCCTGGCCCGCGCGGTCGCCACGGCAACGCCACCGCCCGCGAGACCAGCCCGTCCTCTCGCGAGAGCTCCCAGCCGCCGGAAGCGGCGGCGACCCGGCGGTACCCGCCCGCCAGCCCGCCAGCCCGCCAGCCCGCCAGCCCGCGCCGGTCTGTTCGGTTGACGCCGCCGGGAGATCCAGTCCGTCCGCCTCTGACAGGGCTGCCGCTGCCGGACCGGCCATGGACGGTAAGAGGCCGCCACCCTCCGGAGCCGCGCGGGGCGGGGCCGTCTCTCCCGTGGGCGGGGCTCAGGCGGGTGCCCCTGGCCTCGATCCCGGACCCTGGGCCCCGATCCCCGGTACCGGATCCCGGGGCCTCCACCCGGGACCCCGATCCCCGACACCATACCCCGGGACCCAGGACCCCGACCTCGACCCCGGGGCCTCGACCCAGGACTCCGATCCCCTTCCCTGATTCCCGACCCCCTTCCCCGGCCCTCCTTAACGACCGTCTGCCCCTGCCCCGCCAAGCTGCGGTACTGGTGAGGGACATCGGCCTTTGGGGCCCTGGGATGCCGGGTCAGAGGGCACCCGAAAAGGAGACAGTTGCACCACTGCCCCCAGAACACCGCTAAGAGAAATAAGAAGAGCTCTGGCAGAAAGCCCTCACTATGTACAGGCACAACAGCTCTTGAGATAGGAACCGTATGCGCCCATTCTGCAGATGGGAAAACAGGTTGAGGAGTCCGTGCAGGCACAGGCCCCAGGCGGCCTGGTCCTCCACTGCCTGCAGCACCCACTCAGGGCCCTCTGCCCTGCTCTGCTCCAGAACAGGAAGCATCAGGGATAAAATGAAGATCCCTACATTTGCCAGGATGTTTAAGTGCTAGTGTGATAGAGAGGCTGTGCAATGTTATTGTCATGAAGGAAATCCTATGCAGATTGCCTCAGAGAGGAGATGAACAGCACACCCCCACCCCACGCGAGCGCGCGCGCGCGCACACACACACACACACACACACACACACGTTGGGTTTTGCCTCACAGCTCGCTCAGCTTCAGCTCTCCAGGGAATTCTGTTTTGCCCGTATCCCTTTTCTCCAGGGTTAGGTTTTGCCCTTCAGAGTCTGTCCTTCCCACTCAAGTCTGGGCCACACCCAGCCCAGCCTTGCTTTCCCTGCAGTGAGCACACTGCCTGCCACCTGTTTCTCCAGAGATGCAGACAGCTCTGGCCTTGACCAGGGCCCGCAGTGACAGGTGAGAGCTGCACAGAGCTCCGCTGGGCTCTCAGCTGGGAGCCTTCACATACCTTTGTAGTTCTGGATTCTGGTTGCAGGATTTCGTTTCTTCATTCCGGGCTAGTGTGGTACACCCTTTCAGAAATCATTCCCCAAATTTAGGAACGGGATATACACTGAGATAGTTTTAAGATGAAGCTGAATCTACCGAGCTCTTGAGTTTGGGTAAGTGAGTAGCAAATTCAGATACCAAGGGACTTAACCAGTAACACACACAGGTCTCCAGTTCCTCATTGAGGGTAGGGGGGCACCTGAGCCTGATTCGATGGCTCAGAAATGGCAGCTCCCATGGAGAGTGGTCTCTGTGGGCCAGCTCTTTTATGGCGTAAGCGTCATCGCCCTGCTGTTTTTATCCATAAAGAATAGACTGTCAAGTACTAAACCTTACTAAATTGGGGAGGACTCCCAAGGACCCTTTGTAAAGCTGCACTGATTACAAACCATCTAGAGTTTTCACCATGGGCCACACGCTGCACCCACGACCTTCCCCCGCACGCTAACCCTTAAGGTCAGCTGGTGCCATCCTGGTGTTTTCCTGAATTGGAGAGTCAGGGAGGCTAAGGAGGGTTGGAGCTGGTGTGAGTAGGCCTCCCTGAAGGCCCCAGTTCTGTGCCAGCTCTTCACGTCCAGGAGGGTCTTAGTGCCCCACCAGCTGGTTAGGAGTGTTGCTTCTCACGTTTCTTACAGTCCTCAAATCATCTCCTCTCTTTGCAGACACCCTGTTCCAGCTGAAGGTATGTACTGGATGGCCCTTCACCCCGCCCTGTCCTGGTGGTTGTCAGTGGGGACAGATGGTGTGCGTCACACTCAGGATAGTGCTCAGCCAGACTGATGACTGAGGGGTCAGTGAGGTGGCTTGCTAGCTTGTCTCGGGCTGAGCGGAAGCAGGTCATTTGGCCTCATTCTTGAGAGCGCGAGTCTGTGCACCCCTTAATGGTCCACGAGGCGTTTAAAACGGTTGCCTCAAGTCCTTCAGAAGCACGTGCAGGAGGGCGTTCTGGGCAGCTGAGCAGTCCTGCCTGGGGCGGTGTCGGCAGGCTCCTGCCCCAGTTCCTGTGGGGGCCCTCCTGGGTACCCATCCACGGTGGGCTCTGAAGCACGGGAGAAGTGGTGTGCCTCGGCCCCCGCCTGTAGCAGCTGCACTGGCTCTGCTGTGGGGCCTCCAGGCCAGATTCCCAGCTCAGGAAAATCTGGACTTTTCCCTGAGGAACGTAGCTGGTGGGGGTGGACAGACAAGAAACTTCTTTTCCACAACGAAACGTCCCAAGTGCATGGGGGCACCCAGGGCTGCGGGAGGGGCCCGAGGGCTGGGGACCCTCCCAGGTGGGTGAGTGACGTTGGCTGAGAGAACAGTGCTGACAGGACCAGAGTTAGGAAACTGGCCTCTGGAAGGCTGCTGTTGCCTTGGGTCACCTGAGCCTTCTCCCTGCCAGCTTCTGGTCAGCTGAGGCCTGTGGAGGGCCACTGACCAGGGCTGGGGTGTGCGAGGTCATGCCAGGTGGTCCCTGCTGCAGCTGACCAGCGGGTCCCAGGGCACCTGGCCAGAGTGGTGGACTTTGTTTAGAGGTGGCGGATGGTGGCCCGGTGTGTACTTCAGGCTGTGTGTGGAGGGCAGTGGGCCGGGGGCTGGGCAAGCCTGGACGCAGAGCGGGCCACGGAGCCCCTGACAGGAGGGGCCCCGTGTGGGTGGGGCAGGAGTGGGGCTCTGGGCGCAGAGCCGGGCTAGGGTAGCCGACATGGCGATGCCTGACGCCGGCCCCATCAGACACTGGGAATGTGGCTTGCGGGACTGATTTTTTACTTTCACTTAATTTTAGGTAATTTAAGTTTAAGTAGCTACATGTGTCTAGTAGCTACTGCACGGGACGGTGCAGGAAGAAAAAATGGTCAGAGAGTCAGGTGCTGCAGACATTGATTTAAAGGCCCCTCAGAATTGAGTCTGATGACCGGGAATCGGGGATGACTTTGCGCCCTGTGCCCGTGAGCACCCTGTGCCCGTGAGCCTGAGGTTAGGGAAGCGTTGATCTGCACAGAGGCTGGACCACGGGAGCAGGGGAGACGTTAGCCTGAGGCCTGGACACCAAGGCGGTCAGAGAGGGAGGGGTTTACGGTGGCAGCATCTGTGTGACGCTGGCCAAGGCCTGTGGGCAGTTTCTCAGTGTGCCCCCAGCTGTTAGCAGTGGAACAGGGAGCCGGTGCGTCGTGCTTCAGGCCGCTGGGAGCTGGGCCGTGTGGAGGGGAGCAGCTGAGGGGCACAAGCGCACGGACGGGCACTGACGTCCTAGCGGGCAGCGGACTGTCCAGCAGAGGCAGCAGTCGTGAGGGATCAGTGATGTCCACCTTCGGCACGAACGTACAGCCCAGGAGGGCGGGGAGCGGGGTGGGGGGTAGGCCGGGGTGCTGACCCGGCCTCCTGTCCGTCAGTTCACGGCAAAGCAGCTGGAGAAGCTGGCCAAGAAGGCGGAGAAGGATGCCAAGGCGGAGCAGGCCAAGGTGAAGAAGGTGAGTGCGGGCGCTGCCGCCGGGCCGCGCCTTTCCTCCGGTCGGTCCTGTGCTCCTCGGGCCTGGGCAGGGGCCAAACCCCTCTGCGGGGCGGGGCGGCGCTGGAGGCTCCTGGGGTTGCCGTGCTCTCCGTGGGGGGGCTTTCTTACGGCTGGCTAACGGCTGGAGTAACTTCCGGGGTGCTGGGTTCGGATGACCCCTCACCCAGACTGAGGCTCCCAGGGCAGAAAGGAAACGCAGCCGACTCCCCAGTCTGAAGCCATGTCACCGCCATAGTCGTGATTCCTTTGGAATCAGCATCGCCTGCGCTGGCTTTTCAAGCTCTGCTGCTTCCAGGCGGAGCTCTGTCGTGTGAGGGCAGCTGAGTGTGTCAGTGGGAGTGGAGAGGCCTGGAAGGGTGGCCGTGTTTTCCTGAGCCCGGCTTTCTTGTCTGATTTTCTCTGAGGGCTGGTCGGGGGCCCTGCCCCGGACACCCTCACTCCTGAGACATTTCTGATGAGAAACCTGCGGAGAGGCTGAGAAGGGGCTGCCCCGCCGCAGCAGACGGCACCCCGGGACTGGCCGGGGCCGGGCCGCAGCTGGCGTTCCCCCTGCATTCCAGGCCCTTCAGCAGAAGAACGTGGAGTGCGCGAGGGTGTACGCCGAGAACGCCATTCGCAAGAAGAACGAGGGTGTGAACTGGCTCCGCATGGCGTCCCGCGTGGATGCCGTGGCCTCCAAGGTGCAGACGGCCGTGACCATGAAGGGGGTGAGTGCTGGGCCGGGCCACGTGCCCGGGGCCGGCTTCTGCTGGCAGAGTCGAGGGGCTGGCCCGGCGCAAGGGGTCAGGCCGGGATTCCCTACAGTAAGGGTGGTGCTAGAGCGGGAGACGCACCCCGAAGGCTCTCTCCGGCGTCCGTCCTTCCGTTGACGGCACCATCTGGGGACGTGCCATGCCGGGGGCGGGGGGTGCGGGGGCCCTGAGGGCCCTGCCTGCCTCCTCACTCCCGCCTCCGCCAGGTGACCAAGAACATGGCGCAGGTGACCAAAGCCCTGGACCGGGCGCTCAGCACCATGGACCTGCAGAAGGTCTCCGCGGTGATGGACAGATTTGAACAGCAGGTGCAGAACCTGGACGTGCACACGTCGGTACGTCGGCCCGGGGCCCGGGTGTGCGGGTGGCGGCCAGGCCTGTGCCCCCTGCCCCGCCCGGGGGCCCGGCGCCTCGCGGGGAGTCCAGACCGGCCCGCAGAGGTCCGGCAGGGCAGAGGGGGGCCTGCGGCCGGGGGCGGGTGCCCGTGCAGGCAGCTGTGCCCTGGAAGCCCTGACCGCCCGGCACATGACCCCCAGGTGATGGAGGACTCCATGAGCTCGGCCACCACGCTGACCACACCACAGGAGCAGGTGGACAGCCTCATCCTGCAGATCGCCGAGGAGAACGGCCTCGAGGTCCTGGACCAGCTCAGCCAGCTGCCCGAGGGCGCCTCTGCCGTGGGCGAGAGCTCCGTGCGCAGCCAGGAGGACCAGCTGTCTCGGAGGTGGGCCAGGGGCGCCTGGGCTGGGCGGGCAGCGTGCTGGGCGGGAGCTCGGGAGGGATGCAGAAACCCCGGCCTCGGTGCCTGCAGGCCCAGCGGCGGCTCAGTCCCCGCGCCTCATTCAGACCCTGCTCACGTCTATAGCTCCCCCTGGAAGGGGAGAAACAGGACTAGGATGGCCTGGAAAAGGGCCTGGAAAAGCCGGGGTGGAGCCACTGCCAGGGCCTCAGGGAATCCTGTTGTCGTTTGCAGGTTGGCCGCCCTGAGGAATTAGCGGAGCCCAGCGGCAGCACGCCCCATCCCGGCCTCATAGGGGAAGGGCTGGGAAGGCCGCCTCTGCCCCCTCCCCACTGCTGTCACCCTCTCACCTGCCAGGCCTGGGACTCTGCCTCTTCTCTGAGCACGGGTGTGGGTCTGTGTCCAGCTGGGCGAGTTTGCACAAACTTCTGACTTCTGTGGGTAATTTCTGTGACTCCGGGCCACCAGCTGGGCGATCTGCAGGCTCCCCTCCATCCACCGCCTCTGAGAGACCCCCAGGGACTGGCTGGTGGCTGCCACGTGGATCTGGGGGCTTTCAGACTCCATGTGACGGCAGGTGTGCTGGGAGTGGTCAGCCGGTGGGGGTCAGGGCTGCAGCCTGTTGCTGGGCACCCCTGGAGGCCCCCCCCTCCGTTTAGAACCTGGTCCTGCCAGCGGGATGGGCCCCGCTCAGGCTCCCCAGTGTCAGGCGCCTAGCTCCCGGTCCAGCGGCCCCCCTGGGCGTCTGCATCCTCACTGCCCTGCGGGGTCTCCTCTAGGAAGCCAGAGTCTATGCTGAGGCCCCTCCCAGCCAAGGAGCAGGCGCCTCCCCCTCTTGGGTGGGATGCTTTTCTCCTGTCACTATAAGTGATGGGGTGCCTCCCCCATCTGGCTCTTGCTGCCTTGTGGGCTCACGCTGTTGACCTTGAAGCTGGAGCGGCTGATGGGAGAGCCGCCCTCAGTGGGGCCAGCAGTGGCAGTGCTTCTGATGACGTGCTGGGCTGGCCTGAGGGGAGCTTCAGACAGGCTGTACTTTTCTGTTTTCTCCAATTCCTGAAGTTTACTTCGTTTTCCTGAAGCTTCCAGGGATTTTTTTTTTTTTTTGCCAAAAGAGAAGGAGCAAGTAGATCGGGAGCCTTTGGGATGAGCCCCGCCCCAGCGTCAGCTGGAGCGCACTGGTCGTCGGTGCTGACCAGAGGCCTCTGGCTGGCCGTCCGTCCTCACAGCACGGGCTCTCATGGACAGAAACGTGGGAGAGCTTTCCCTGGCTCTCTGCGTTTGAGTCTTCCTGGACTTGGAGCCCTTGGGTGTTCTGTACAGTAAGTTGTGCTGTGGGCTGCCTGGCGCTCTGGACTGTGGTGTGAGGCCGGAGAGAATGGGGTTCAAGAGCCACCTGGTGTTTCTTCTGTGATGCCGACCTCGCCTTACTCCCTGGCCATCATCCCTTGGGGCTCCCACGTGCTGGGGGTTCAGAGAAGGTCCCCAGGGGGTGCAGAGCTCCACGGAGACGCCTGCTGGGGGCAGAGGCCACGCCGCATCAAAGGGCAGCAGGCGAAGTTTGCCTTTTCCTGAAATGCTGTTGTGAATAAAGAGATTGATCCCTGAGAACCGTCTCCATCTTTGCTTTAATGGCCTGGGGTGGGGTGGGGGCCTTAAGCAGGGCGGTCGGCTTGCGGTACAGCCCGCCAGTAGGAGGCTGACGGGTTTCTGAAGGAGGGCAGGTAGGGTGGTGTGAAGAGTGGGATTCCCAGGCCCTGCTTGGTGAGGCCGAATCAGATCCACAGTTCCTCTACGATTTTACCTTGAAATACTTTTAAACTTATGTAACAGCTGCAAACCAAGTACACAACTTCTGTATCCTTCTGTGTAGGAGCTTTCCTCACGTCAACCTTCTAGTTACCGTAGAACCGACCAAATCAGGAAACCTCCCTCACGTTATTACCCTGTGGTTCCCTCCAGCCCCGAATGTGGCACAGGCCCTCCCGTTTCTCTACGTGACCGGGACGGTCTCGAGGCCAGGGGGTCTTCACCGGTGTGCTCGCGGGAACCGCGTCCGGGCGCCCCCCACCCCGTGTGCCCCGGAAACCGCGTCCGGGCAACCTATGCGTGCACCAGAAACCAAGTCCCTGTGCCCTCCCGCGTGCACCAGAAACTACATCCGTGCGCACCCCTATGTGCCCCCAGAAACTACCACCGGGCGCCCCTCTGTACTCACGGGAACCACGTCTGGTCACCCCGCTGTGCGCACCGGAAACCACGTCGGTGCGCCCCTCTGTGCGCGCCGGAACCATGCTGGTGCACCGCCCTATGTGCACCAGAAACTACGTCCGGGCACCTTCCCTGCAACCCACCGCTCACGCGAAGCACGTCTGTGGGCCCCCCTCTGTGCTCACAGGAACTACGTCCGGGCACCCCACTGTGTGCACCAGAAACTACGTCCAGATACACACAGACACATACACACACACACACACATACCCCGTGGGCACGGGAACCACAAGTTTGCACTTGTCAGGCCTCCCCCTCTGGTTTGTTACTCCTTGGGCAGTGAAAACCCCGTTTTCAGGTTCTCAGCCCCTGCTCCCCGCACAAAGTTCTAGTTTCGGCACTGCTGGCTGCCCCCCACCCCACTCCGAGAGACGCCCTTACCCACCAGAGGACTGGGTTTGTCGCAGGCCTTGCCGGGGCCCCTCGATGTGTCGTCAGAAGGCTCTGCTCTCAGCCACGCCCTCTTCAAAGTGGCTGGCGTCTGTTAGATTATTTGGCTTGTGTTTCACGCCGGTGCTTTGCAGCCTGGCTGGTCTTGATCAGTTTTTCGGGCATGTGAACCGTGGCCGGGGTTGTAGAATCAGAACCACAGTGGGGTCCCTGCCCCTTGTGCCCAGCCCGCCTGCCAGAGTGACCACCTGTGGCTTTGGGCCCCCCCTTGTCCCCTCTGAGCACGTCTGGGTTTGAACAGGGCCTGGGGCTGCTTGTTGCCTGGTTGGAGAATCGCTGATGTGGGCCCTACCTGGGGAGACAGCCCTCCAGGGGCTCCTGAGCAGACTCCACGCTGCTGGGTGGGCCCGGGTGTGGCACCCGCCTCCCTGGAGCCCCTCACCAGGACCCCCAGGAAAGGCCTGCAGGCCTGTGTCTCCCAGGGCGAATGAGGGGCGAGCAGAAGGGTCCCCAGAACCAGATTCTGGGGACGGCACTTGAGGGGTGGCCTCTGGTGTGATTCTAATGTGGTTAAGATGATTTCCGACGAATAGTAAAGCGTTTCTTATGGGAAAATCCCTCCCAGTTAGCAAAATTAGGCGTGCCCACCTGCAGCCCACCAGGGGGCCCTCCAGCTGCCAACAGCCCCGGCAGATAAATCAGCCAGCCGTGGCAGGCTGGCGTGTTGGGCAGGATTCGGCCAACTCAGGACAGAAACCCTCGACATGCTTTTTTCTCCTTTAACGTTAAACTGATCCTAAGTGATCAGCAAATACCCACAATGTCCCTGCTGGTGGCTTTAGGTCTCCCTGGAGAGAGTGCCTGCTGGGAGAGAGAGGCAGGGCCCCAGCCCAGAGGCCCTCGCTGGCTCCCAGGGCCCAGGCTGGCAGGCACCGGTGGGTAATGGCACAGAGGGGCATCCTCAGGGGCTCTGGCCTGGAAAGAGGCCAGCAGGGATGTGTTGGGGGTCTTGTCCAGGGTCTGTCACCCACTAAGTTATTCATCTCAAGACACATGCACTGAATGACCGGTGGCAGGGGGAACGCTACTGAGCCCCCCTTGGGCGAAGCCCTGCCCTGCAGGGGCCTTGTTCATGGTGTGTGAGGACACCCTGCAGGGCTGGGGTCCTCCCTGCTCCGGACCTTGCTTTCCTGTCTGCGAAGAGAGGCTGGCCCCAGGGGTGGGCCGTGGGCACACACGTGTGTGAGTGCGTGTGGGTGTGTATATGTGCGTGCATGGGTGTGCACCGGTATGAGGATGTGGGGTGCAGGTGTGCACACGTGTGCGTGCCTGTGTGTGTGCACACACCTGTGTACAGATGTGTGTGGGGAGGTGGCAGCTGGCGCCTGTGTGTTATTTTAAAGACCCTCCAGCAACGTCCACGCAAAGCCTCTCAGACCCTGACCCCTCCGGCCCTGACCTTCAGGACTCAGGCACTCTTGTGTCTGGTGTCCAGCCAGGAGCCCCCTCCAGGGCCAGGGTGATGATGACACGAGACTCGAAGGACCGGCGACTTTATTGAGGGTCCCGCTGTGCCTGTGTTTTGCGCTGCCCAGGGGAGCGCAGGTGCCTGCCCAGGACAGGCCAGTCTGAGCGCACA
Source organism: Eschrichtius robustus (assembly GCF_028021215.1). Classification (NCBI taxonomy): domain Eukaryota; kingdom Metazoa; phylum Chordata; class Mammalia; order Artiodactyla; family Eschrichtiidae; genus Eschrichtius; species Eschrichtius robustus. Next base: position 789,438 of record NC_090842.1, read on the forward strand.
GGGAGTCGCTGCCGTTCCAGCCGCCAGGGTGTCAGAGGGGACACAGGCAGAGGACGAGGAGCGCGAGGGAGGCCAGCAGGGCCCCCGGCTGGAGGTGGAGGCTGGGGGCCCCTGAGTAGCCATAGCTGGTCCTGCAGGAGGCCTCCAGTTGGTCCAATGGGATGGGCTCCTCTCCGGGAGGCTGCGTGTGACTGCTCGCCTGGGGAAAGACACAGGTCGGCCGCCTGCCTGAGGGCAGGAGGTGGTCGGCGACGTGGGGAGTGCGGGGCCCCTCACCTGCTCCACCGCCTCGAAGACCCTCAGCAGGTTGTTGGCCAGGGCGCCCTTGACCTCTGCCTCGGTCCACTGTCTCCTCAGCAGCTCCGCCGCCAGGTCCGGATACTTGGACACGTCCTTAAGCCCCGAGGGGAGCCTGAGATGCGGGTGGAGAGAGCCAGGCTCTGCATCCCAGGGGGCAGGGCCTGGGGGCCCCCATCCCGAGCCCTGGCGTCCTTGGCGCCCCCCCCCCCCCGCCCCTCACAGCACGTGGAGGGGGTCTCGCCTCACCTGGACACACCGTCGTAGTCCCCACCCAAGCCCACGGCTCCGGCCCCCGCCACCTTCTTGATGTGGTCCAGGTGATCTGCGGAGAGGCAGCACGTGAGGGCCCTGCAAGAGGCCCCGGCCCGGCGCCCCGGCCGCTCACGCCCGCCCACCTGCCACTTGGGACAAGTTGGCCTCTGCTCTGCAGGAAACGTAGTCATTGTAGAAGTTCACCATCACTAGGCTGCCCGTCCGCTTCTGCTCGGGAGAGAGGGTGGCACTGTGGGCGGGGCGGCCAGGCCGCAAGGGCCAGCCCAGGAGCGGACGGCCCCGGTCCCGCCTCTCACCACCAGCTGGAGCACGTCGTCGGGCACGTTGCGCCGGTGCTGGCACACGCTGTAGGCCGAGGAGTGGCTGAAGACCACGGGGGCCTTGGACAGCTGCAGCACGGCCTTCATGGTGGCCGTGGACGTGTGGGCCAAGTCGATGATGACGCCCAGTCGGTTCATCTCCTTCACGACGCTCTGAGGGGGGACGGGGCTCAGGGGACCCGCACAGCCTGGAGGGTCTCAGCCGGCACCCTGGGACCAGGCAGGCTGTGCCGTGCACACGTGGGTTCACACGACCTTCTGGGGTTTCTGGCGGCCGCCTGGGAAGTCCAGGTGTGGGGAAGGGCACTGGCCAGGCGTTAACAAGCCCTTCAGTGGCTGGAAGACTGGAGGCCACTCTAATGACCTGTGGATTCCAGTGGAAGACCCGTCCTGCTGGCCCATCTCACAGATGAGGAAACAGGTGACGCGCCGGGTCCCCTGAGGGTGACCAAGGCCCCGCCCCCCACTCACCTGCCCAAAGAGTGACAGCCCTTGGCTGCGGGCCTTGTCTTCTCCCGTGTCCACCAGCCAGTTGTCGGCCCTGGGAGAGCAGAGAGCAGGCGCCCGAGAGGCAGCGTGGTTGCCCGGGCCCACCCACCTCAGGACCCGCAGGAGGAGAGACCGGTGCCGGGGCGGCCCCTGCCCTGAGACCTTCCCGCCCGGCCGGCCCCCCCGGGGCCGCTCACCAGGGCGTGTTGCAGGTGTGGGTGAGGGTCAGGTACCGCATGCCCAGGTGGTAGAGCGCCCGCAGGACGCCCAGGCTGCTGTCGATGGAGTGGCCGCCCTCCACGCCGACCAGACTGGCCACCTTTCCCTCCCGGAAGGCCTGCCGGATGCCTGCAAGGAGAGCCCGGCCAGGGGCGGTGGGCACCGGGCGACACGTGTGCCCGGGTGCCGGGTGTGGGGACTGGCTTCCACGTGAAACAAACCGCAGAGCGGCACAGGAGACCCTGCTCAGGACCGGGGCTGGTGGGCGCTGGCACCCACCTGTGCTGTCGGTGACACACAGGAAGGTCTCGGGGTACAGCTGGCACATGCGGTGGATGACGTCGATCTGCTCCAGCGTCCTCTTCACGGCATCCTTGTTCTGGGTGTCGCAGGGCGTGTACGCAGACCAGAACTGGGAGGGTCACGGGGGGGAGGCGCTGGGAGCTGAGGAGCCGGGCCCCAGGCACACGGGCTCTGGCTTCCCTCCGGCCACGGAAGCCCTCCCCACAGCCTGAGTGGCTATCGGAGCCCCCTCTCAGGGCCCGGGGCGGTACGCCGCCACCAGGAAAGGGCAGCAAGGGAGGAGGCGATGGGCTCCAGTGCCTCAGGCTCCGGGCCGGACCATACCTGGGCACCCACAAAGCCAGCCTTCAGCTTGGGGATGTTGGTGTGCGTGTGGGCCAGGCTGGTCAGGTTGGCCCTCGGGTCCTGAAGCTGATTGTTGAACAGTTTCAGCAGCTGCCAGGGCAGGTCATTGTGCCTGGAGGGGCCAGGAGGAGGGGTCAGGGGCAGGTCAGGATGGCCACTTGGACCCGGGCCCCCCGAGCTCCCTCCCAGGCAGGCTGTCCCCTCTCCAGCTCCTCTTCTCGTGGACTGAGTACTAGGAAGGTCACAGGGTGATTGCTGTTATCTGAACACACCTGAGCACAGGTGAGCTTCTCAACTGGCCGCACCCCCAGGCCAGGTCACTGAGCTGAGCCCTAAGTGGACAGGTCTTCCCTCCCGGAGCCTTTCACTGGGGGAGAGGGAGGGCAGATGCCGGCTTGGCTTCAAAATCGTGGAGGTCGGGGGAGCTTGGAGTTGAAACAATCTCCATGAACAAGGCTGGTTGACATGGGGTTCCTGAGTGTAGGCCTGGGGGAGATTCACAGATTAAAGATGAAATCGTTCTGCTGCAGGGAGAGGGTGGGGAAGTGTGGGGCGTGGCCTACCCTGGGGGGCAGCCACGGGAGCAGGGCACCAGTGCGGGATCTGGGGGCCCCAGAGGCCCTCTGCTGCCTCTGTCCCTGGGGACAGTCCTGCACCATTTCCAAGAAGATCCCTCTGTGCTTCCAAAGGACAGGCCCTCTGAAGTTCTCCCAGGAGCCGGTAGGCGGTGAGTGCATTGCAGGAGGTGAGGTGCGGGTGGAGGAGAGGAGGGGATAGACGGGGAGGGCTGTCAGGTGGGCGTCTTCCAGGGCAGGACCCATGGGGCACATTCCTCCCTGGATCCAGGAACTGTCACAGGGGGACCAGGAGCAGCCCCCAGGGGAGAGACCGCTGGGAGCCATAAGCTCCAGGTGCCGGAAGGGAACTCGGCCCCTGGGAGCTGGTTAGAATTTCAGAGTCTCAGGCCCAGCCCTGGCCCACCAGTCGGCATCTGGCTTTTACCAGCCAACGGGCACACACACACGGGACATCCAGGGAGCTGACCAGCGGATCCCTAGTCTGGTGACAAGGGGGCTGTGAGGACAGCCCGGAGGGGACTTTGTTCCCACTGCGGGCCCTCCCATCCACCCCTCCTCCCCAGCCCAGCAGCCATGCCCACTCTCCCCAGGACCCTCGCCCACACCTAGTTCCCACCCCCAGCCCTGGCTCCCTCCCCGGTGTCTGTTTCTTCATCTGTAACACGGGGCTGCCTTGTGAGGGTCACTAACAATGTCAACATCGTGACGGCCCAGGTCGTCCGGCCCGCTGGGGTGGGCTCTTCCACAGCAAGGTGGCCATGGCTCCCGGTGGGAAGTGAGGGCTCCCTGGGCCCCACACAGGGCTCCAGATCCTGGAAGTTGCCCCTGGTCTCCTGGGGAGCTCCTGCCCCAGCTGTGAGGTTTGACTGCTGGGCATGGGCTGGTGGTCAGGACGCCTTTGCTGACTGAGGGGTGGATGAACTCCAGCAAGGCGAGGTCACTGCCTCACTGCAGAGTTGGGGGGGGCTGGCCCTGGTCACTGTCTCCGAGGCAGCGCTGAGCAGGACCTTACTCCTTTGCTCCTCTAGGAAATCCAGCCCCACGCTCCAGCTGCCTCCACTTTGCTCTTCCCTCCTCGGCTCAGCCTGTCCTCCCTTTGTAGGTATCGGCACTAAGGTCAACGCCACATTCTGGAGTCTGTTCTGGAGCCTGACGGATCTACCCTCCTTATCTGTGTGGCCTGGGTAGCATCCTCAGCTGTGATAGAGGACCCTGCCATCCTACCCAAAGAGGGGAGGGGAGGATTCCGAGTGCTGGGAAGTACTAGAAACGACAGCCAAACACACACTTAGGCCAGCTATGGCTTACAGATGTGATGGCTGGAGCTGGTGCAGCCACGTTAAACCATGAGGTAACTGTGGGAATGGTGGCCACACCATTATGGAATGCTGTGCCAGGACTCCATCTGGACTTCTCTGTTGTTGAAGCTACTTATTTGGGTCTCTCTTACCCACAGGAGTAGCTAATACTAACTGGTTTAGATCCTGTCAGCCTAGTCTTGGCTTTCTAAGACCTTGGATAATCCCAGCTCCCCAGATCCCAGCTTCCTGAGTACTCCTGGCTGTCTGGGCTCTTTGAGCCATCTTACCCCTCACATGGACCTCTGGACAGCTCCCAGCACCTAAACTCGGACCCCCTCTCCCTGTGCCCAGCTGCCCTGAGTCCCCCGGAAGGAAGGAACATTCATTTTGTTGGCATATTCTACCTGCCCTTGCTGGCCTGGGATGCCTGGTCCCTGAGCCCAGACCTGCCAGACAGCAGGGCCTCCAGGATGGGAGCAAAGGGCAGCGGCCTCTGCAGCAAACTTCCTATGCCTGTGAGGAGACCCAGCCATGTGAGGACCCTCAGATGCAGGCAGGGGGATGGGAGGTCCAGGAAGGAGGGGGAGGGGAGGGACCAGGGGAGGACGGAGGGAGGGAGGGATGGAAGGGTGCACTCTGACCCCTGATGGCCACTTCCTTATCTAGGGCTGCCCCGCATTTCCCTGCCAGTCTTATGTGATGAGACACCCGTTTTCTCTGCTTTTCTTGCAGAGCTTTTGTCCCATAAAGGCTGGGCAAGTGGGTACCCCAACTTTCCCAGCACCCGGTGGGAAACAGCAGGCGGGGCGGGAGTGTGTGTGTACAGGTGGTGTCCTTCCCAGGGCTGGGAGAGCCCCGAGGAGCTGGGGGTGGGAGCGGGGGCAGGGCGGCAAGGGCAGTGCCAGGCCTGCCTGCAGTGTCAAGGGGCCCTGGGGGCCGCTGGGAGGACTCCGGCTACTGCTCTGAGCTCTGTGGGAGTTGGAGCTGGAAGGGCAGGGGCTGGTACTTGTGTCTCCAAGACTTCCTCTGGCTGCAGTGCAGAGACGTGACCTCAGGCCAGTGGCAGGAGGGGGCAGTCAGAGGCACAGGGGCGGGGGTGGAGGGTAAGTGAAGGGGACAGGCGCAGCCAGGTTGGCTGTGACACCAGGGAAAGAGTGACAAGGTGTCACCAGGGTCTTGGCTGGAAGGGGGGCAGGGGGAGTGGGCACCCAGGAGCTTGGCCTGGGGCACTGAAGCGTGAGATGCCTCGGTGAGGTCAAGCCGGGCGCACACAGCCTGATGGGGTCACCCCAGGTGGATGGAGCGAGGGGTAGGCTTGATGAGAGGGTCTCAGGAAGGAGGGTCAAGAGGGCCGACAGGGTCCCCCAAGGGCCAGAGCAGACGCCACCCTCACCTGCACTTCCTGTGACACAGGACCCTGGGCCAGGCCCCAACGGCCCCCAGCCCCAGCCCCACTCTGAGCTGGGATCCAGCCCCCAGAGGTCCAGGTTGTGGGGTGTCCCGGGAGCTGCTGAGGCTTTGGGGGCCTCACTATTCACCTCCTTCCTGCCGCGTTCCCCACAGGCCCTCATCTACTGAAGTCTCTGGGGCCCTGAGAGAGCCCACAAAAAAACTTGAGTCCAGCAAAGGGCAAAGGCCATAGTGTAGTTGGAGAAACTGAGTCCCATTGGAGACAGGGCAGCTCCTGTCTCAGGTCAAGGGCACATGAGCCTCGACCCTAGCTCCCCCGGCCCGGACCCCCGGCCCCATCACATGGGTGGCGGCTTACCCGTCAATGACAGGCGTGCCCTGCATGAGCCTCACCGCTGTGTCCCGGAACTGGTCCGCAGTGCAGACGGCCACCAGGGGCCAGAACCACCAGCTGCTCCACATGCCACGCTCCCCAGGGACGCGCTCCCCTGCTGCTCCTGTGCGTCTGTCCTCACCGCCGTCCTGGGCGCCAGAAGACAGAGGGCTTTGGTCCAGGTGATTGTTGCCAGGACCTCCCCTGTTTATCAGTAATCAGCACATTCCCCGCAAGGGTGGATAGATGGGAGTTCCTCGCCCCTGAGGCTGGGCGTCGCTGTCTGGGCCAGGCCAAGTGTAGTAAAACCCCAGGGGCGGGGCTGGTGCCCAGGGGCGGGGCTGGTGCCCAGGGGCGGGGCAGAGGATGGGCTAGCGCAGGGAAAGGGGCCGCCAGTGTTTGTTGTGTCCTGCCCCAAGGACCCGGTGTCTGAGGTCTGCAAACAAGATTCAGTTTTGTGTCCTTGAATGTACCCCTTTGTTTGCCTGTGAAGTAGTTTTTTGTTACTCTCCTTGGAAGGTGGGGCACAGCCCGGCAGGCGCACTCCCACCACACCCCACCGCAGTGCTGGGGGCGTCTGCACAGCGACCCACGCTCCGGCTGCAGGCTTCTGACCGAGCACATTGGATGCTGGGGCTTGGGGTCGGAAGCCTGGAGCGTTTGCAGTTCCTTATTGCTGGGGGGCGCACACTCAGGTCTCCTGGGGGAGGCAGGGGCTGCAGGGTGGGGGGCACGGTTCTGAGAACCGGATGCCCAGGCAGCACTGGGCCCAGTGAATCATGAATCCCGGTCCCAGGGCTGGGCCAGCATCCAGGGTTCTGCTGGGCAGCTGGGTGACCCCAGCCCACCCTGGATCCTCAGGGCTGCTGAGCTGTGGAGACCCTACCCCCTCGCTAGGCTCCCTGCCACCTCTGTCCCTGGATGGCATTGGACCCTCACGCAGACCAGCCCTGTGGAGACCAGGTCCCAGGCCGGTGGCCTCCCTGAGCCCCGACCCGGCCCCAAGGACAGGACGGGCCCAGCTCCAAGCCCTTTCTCCCGCCTGGGAAGGGGGTCACGTCCCAACCCTGGCTCTGCCGTCATTAGCTGTGCATCCCGGGGCCTGGGCCTCCAGCCCCGTTTCCCTCCTGTTGAAATGGCAGCTTGCAGGGGAGACTGAGCAGAGGTGGGGCCGTCTACCTTCCCTCCCTCCACCCACCACTCACCCCGGGAGGAGGGGCTCCGGGTTGTCCTCCACCCAGATGCCCGGGGATGAGGCCGCCAGCCCCAGACCCCATCGAGGACTTGCCCCCGCTCCCCACCGGGGCATCCTCAGTGCCAGGCCCTGGGATTCCACCCTCTTCACCGCTCTGTGCAGAAAAGACCCCCTTGAAGGGTGAGGAATCCAGGGCTCCGACCACGCTGCCTGGGAACTGTGGCCCAGCAGGTGCTGGGCCGGGACACGGGCATTAAAGCCGAGGGTGTCCCTCCGCGATGCCAAGCCAGGACCCCGTCTGCCCTTCACACTGTCCCCATGGCCCCAACACCTCGACGGTCCTCCGTGCTCTGTGTCCAGCCCCCTCCACCTCCCCGGCCTGTCTCTGTGACCCGACGCTGCTGCTTTGTGGCGGGCGATGCCCATCTGCAGCTGGGGGGGCTTCTCCCCGGAACCCTCCTCTCTGACACGGCTGTGAGCACACGTCCCCCCTTGTTCACACCGGCCCGCTCCATTTGTCTCTACGTATTTTCAACATTTTCCCCTTATCATTTTTGTTTCAGAGTTGGCTTTTTTTAAGAGCATGTGATTGTATTTTTTTTTTTTTTTTGATGTGGACCGTTTTTAAAGTCTTTATTGAATTTGTTACAATTGCTTCTGCTTTCCGTTTTGCTTTTTCGGCCGCGAGGCTCGTGGGCTCTTAGCTCCCGGACCAGGGATGGAACCAGCACCCCCTGTGCTGGAAGGCGAAGTCTTAACCACTGGACCGCCAGGGAAGTTGCAAGAGCATATAACTGTGTTTTATTTCTTCACCTCATCTGAGCGTCTCTGTCTGTAAATGTGACCGTGTAAGCCAGTATGACGGTGACAGCACTGCATCCTCCCTTAGCCTTGCTACCTCCCAAGCTATGGCCGGCCGTGCTCCTCCCGTTTCTTGCTTCTGCGGTGTTCTTCGTGTTACTTCGATTCCCTTCCTACCACGGTTAGAAAGTTCCTCTGCGTGTCACTACTTTGCTACTGTCTTCCCTCATACTTGTAACAGTCGTATTGAAGTCTGTGTGCCTCTTTCAACATATAAACTCCATACCACTAGAGTTACAGCCCACGGGGCATGACATTCATTTAAATGTAACCACACATTTTCCTAGGTTTGCTGTGTCTTGTATACTTTGTCTCCTCCTCTCTTGAGATATTCATTCTGATTTCTTTCTCATTTGTCTGCGGCACTTCCTTCGCCATTTCCCTGGGAATAGTGGCATCCTGTGTGATCCACGTGTCTCTGCTTCCGTGGCTGAGGGGCCATCTCTCAGCATTGCAGCCACGACCCCCGCGGCAGACTGACCGTTCCTTTGTGAGCACGCGGGCCCTCCAGGTCTGCCAGTTCTCCTTTACCCCTTCCACCCTCCCCAGGTGGCTCCGTGGGTTTGTCTCTTTAAATCTGCCAGACACTTGATTTTGACCTTTTCATTTTAAATTCAGAATTCATTTAATTGCTTAAAGGATTTTAAATTCTCTGCTCATTCCTCTGTAATACTTCATTAGTTTAACAGCCCAGTGGAAAGGAAGGAAGGAGAGGGGCCCACGGCCCAGTTGCACTGCAGGAGGGGGACTTTCAGTGTTATTTTCTCATTGTTGCCATGTCACCGAGGGACGGGCCCCCCACCATCCACTCTGCACGTCACCTACGGACTCTCTCCTCCCCGGGGTAAGATTTGGCCCCAGCCTCCCACCTCTGCAGCTCAGGTGCCCGGGTCGGGCGAGGGCAGGGAGAGCAAGGCACTGTCTCAGGGGCAAATTTCAAAGTGGGGACACTAGGAACCTCAGTCATGGAGATAACTAGTATTTTAACGCAATATTTTTAAAAATCAAAAATTCCTGCCCCCCCAAAAAATCCATGATGAACGAAATGTGAAACTTTTAGATAGAGTCAAGGCCACATCTGACCTTTCCTCTGGTCCCAGCTCCCCCCGCGGTTCCGCACAGCTGGTCTCACCGGGCCATTCACATTAGGTTTCGTGACATCAGCTGCGGAATGCTCCTGCAGGTTGGTGACAGAGGCCGGCGTTTCTAGGAGCTAAGCTGAGGGCGTGCCCACACTTGCCAGGGTGACCCGAGCATGAGAAGACTCAAGGCTGGGTACACCCTTGTTCAAACAGGAGAGGATGTCCAGGGCGACGGCCCTGGAATATGACACCCAAAGGGCCCAAGTCCACGCCCAGGGTGGCTCGTGCTGTGCAGCGTGTGCTCCACACCTTCTCTCTGGTGACTCACAGCCTGCGGCTGGCCGGGGCGCTCAGGGTCAGGCCGCTTGTGTGAGCGCTCACACTTCTCAGCCACAGCAGCTGTCCGGAACACAAGTCACCGTGGTACCTCCTGCTGGGATCGCCGCCCTGTGGCCCCGCGGGTCAGGCTCCCGAACTCACCCTTGAACCTGTGTGCTCTGGAGTTTGAGTGTCCATCCTGGGGTCTCTGGTTGCCTTTTTTTCCTTCCACTGGGTGCTGTTACCATGTCCTCACAATCTTCCAAGCTCTGGGCCTCCTACCTCACCACCCCTGGCTTCGGATCTATAGTTCCCACTTAATTTCTGCCCTGAGCCCTCTGCCTTTTAGTTTATGTCCTTTTTGGTAGAGCTGGTCCCCAAACCACCCCTAGCAGTGGGTGTGCGGGAAGTGGATTTCCAAGTCCTGGAGGGTTTGCACATGACTATTATGCCCTCATAACTGAGCAGCAGTTTTGCTGGCCATGCAGTTCTGGGTCATAAACCGTTTCCTCTCTGAAAGTGAAGTTTCCGGGGCCATCTGCACCGAACTGTTGCCGGGAATCCAGTTCTTTGTAGGCGGCGTGTTGCTTTCTTGCACAGTCTCCTTGAATCCCCTCTTTCTCCGTGGGCTCTGCACTTTCTCAGTGTCCTGCCTCACTGGAGACTCTGTTTCATCCGACCGCCCTGCACCCACTTTCACCAGCTCTGCCTCTGGTCCCAGGACACGCCCTGGAGTCCCTTCTCTCCTGCTTCCTCTCTGCCCACTCTCCTGGGCACGGCGCTCCGTCAGATGCTGGCCATCCCGCGTTGATCCTTTTTGTCTCTTGTGTTTTTCTCTCCTGTTTTAGGTTTCCTCGTGCTTTTATTCTATGCATTTCTGTTCTGTGAATTTATGAATAGAATAGAAATTCTGTTCTTTGAATTTATTCTATGAATTTCCTCAGTTCTGAATTCGAGCACTTTTATCCAAAGTTTTCTTTCAGGAATTATATACTTAATCTCCCAAGAGTGCTTTCTTGTGTTTCTGTTGACGGTGGGTTTTTTTTTTTTCCTTTGCACCTTGTTCTTGTTACGGAAGCCATATTGTCTGATATCAGTGAGAAGTTTCGTTTTCTCCTGTTTACTGTATGATAATGTTTCCTCTGGACCTTTTTTTTTCCATTGTTTATCTGGACCTTTTGTTGCACGTGCAGGCTGTCGTCAACCAGCTGGAGGTCTTGGTCACTTCATACGTAATATTTAAGGATGTAGTGGTAGCCAAGCTGCTGTGCTGTGGATACACGGGCAGCCTCCCAGCTTCAAGAGGGGGGCCGCCGTTACAGTGGGGGCCCTTAATGTCAGCATCTAACATGAGCATGTCAGTAGCAACCCTGATTCTCAAAACAAATGGTTTTTTAGGGAAGGACCCACTGGTGTCTTTTCCCCCAGAGTCAGCCTGGCCGTGGGCCAACCAGGGTCGTGCATCTGTGTACTTGGGCGCTGGGGGTCAGCTGGTCCACGATCCAGCCGTCCACAAGCCCGATTTCAGCCACGTCTCTCACTCCCACCCCCTCCCGTGACGTCTGAACCGAGTTCCTCTCCGATTTCTGCTGGGTTGCTGCCCCCTGCCCCCCTGCCGCCCCCTCTGTACGTGTTCCCGAAGGGGCCACCTCTGTCCAGCTTCTCGTCCCCAGAAACAGGCTGAACCTGCCTGCTGAGGATCCTTCCTTTCTCTGACACAGCAGGCTCTGCTTGAGTCAAGTCCTCCCACCTTGACAGACATGGCGAGGAGATGCCCATCCCAGGCTGACCTTCTGACCTGGAGGATGCGGTGGGTGTCGCTATAGAGGTTCTCACAGGGTTTCCGCTTCGGCGCCCAGGGACGTGAGCCTCAGAGACAGAGCCGCGCCTGACGGCCTGGCCCCCGTCCTTTGATTTTAGAGACTGGCTCTCAGGAGGTGCGAACAGGCTTTGTTAAGGGCACGAGCTTGGAGACCAGGCCACCCCGGGTTCAAACTCCCGCGTGGCCGACTGTGTACTCCGGAGCCGGCAGCACCCGCGTCTCCATCCACGCGCCCTCCTTATTGTCCGCCGAGAGGAGGGGCACTTGGCTTGACCCGCAGAGAGAAGGCGGCGGGCGTGACTTCCGTGCTGCCGCCTGGCTCCTGTGCTGGACACTCCATCGGGAAGGCAGACACCAGCCCAGCTCCCCGCCGGCTGGCCGACCGCCGGCCCCCCTGCCAGCTCCCGGCTGAGGCCGGACTCTGCGGGCCAGAGACCAGCTGGCCCCACCGGGCCCGGAAACGTGAGCGATGGGAGACCGCCGAGGACGTGTTGTGCGGCGACAGGGAGCTGACCCGCTGGCCCTTCTCCCGCTGCCGGTGACCAGTGTCCTGGTCTGTAAAATGGGGTGAGTAATCCAAACTGCCTCGGCCTGCTGGAGATGGCCGCACCCCACAGTCGCCTTAGTAACGAGAAGCCCCACATCGGTGGCGGCCGAGGACACGTGCTCTCCCCGGCGGGTCCCTGGGAGGACGCCCCAGCCTTGCAGCCAGCTCAGCTCTCAGGGGAGCCGCTTAATAGTTTGCTTTAAAGCATTATCACTTTTTATTTAAATAAGGAGAGTAATATTATTAACTGGAAACATCAATGTCACTTGCCATAAACAGAAGGAACACAGGAAAATAAACACACAGAAACTAAACAGCGCTGTTAAATTTCGGCCAGAGCCACAGAGAGGCAGCCCATGAAGAGACAGCAGATTCTGCGTCCAGGGAGCAGTCAGGGCCCAACTGGATCCTCACACACCCGAGGCCCCTGCACGGCAGGCCAGGCGCTCACCCGAGCTCCCAGGACCGAGATTGGGTCCACCGAAACTGCCCCCACCCATGTGGGCCAGGCTGTCGACCAGCCAGGAGGGACCAGAGCCCAGGCCCCGACACAGCCCAGAACAGCATGCAGGGCCTGAGTCCACAGCCCATCCCTCAGGAATACACACGCTATGTGCGTGAGCAAACACAGAGAGATGTGCAAACACAGCCAACCACACACCACCCAGGCTACAGAGCACACCCACATCCAATACACAGTTACACAGGTGTACACGCACAACCACCTGCGTGCAGACACCTGTGCCCCGAGACACCAACACAGCGAACGTGCAGACACACCTACCCGTGACCCCCATACCTGCACACGTACGCACCTGAACATCGCAGACGAGAACGCTCAGACACGTCCCATACCTGCATGTGCAGACACAGCACATGCTTACAAGTACACACATGCAGACTTGTACACATGATCAGCACATATGCATTCAGAGATGCAGATGTGCACATACAGAGACACACATACTTAGCACGTAAATATAAGCACACACACTCAGACATAAGTACACAGATGTGATCACACAAACACTCAGACGTAAGTACAAAGATGTGATCACACACTCACACACCCACTCTTACCAGGCCTGTCCTGTCACATACACAGCACACAACACACACATGCTTAGCCTTGCAGACGCCCTTGTCTCTGTGTCCTTGTGCCCACCCAGCCCCCATGCCCACCTCAGGGCTGGCAGCCATGCCCTCAGCCCGTGACCACCCACAGAGCCTGGCACACGACCGCCCCTGGTGGGTTGTGGGGTGTGTCCCAGGAGGCCCTGGGGCACAGACAGCGTCAGACCCGGCTACATCTGGGTTGGGCTGTCCTCAGGCCCCTCGACCATCCACGCCCAGCCATGAAGCCACCACCTGGACCTCTGCCCCCAGATCCTCACTGCCCAATTTCCTCATGGACGACACCCCGTCCACCCAGCCCCCAGGAGTGGCCTTCAGGCTGGTGGCTTCTCCACAGCTCCCTGGCCCAGGCGGCCTGCGGTGGCAGGAGGAGACAGCCATCCTGCAGCCCAGACAGCGCCGGGCTCCCCGCGAGGCCTGGGGGTTTGTTTCTGTTTTTCTCAAGTTCCATCTACCCGAGTTCCGCAGGCGGCCTCACCTCCCTTACGCAGAACAGCAACTCCCCCGGGGGCCTTCTCGACGCACCTCAGAGCGCGGGACAGAGGGCTGAATGCCGCACACGTGTCAGCTGGTCCGCGTTTCTGCAGACACGTGAGACAGGCGTGCCCGGCACGCACGGCCCACTGGGTTTCAGCGCCCTCTGACTCTCGGGCTGGGCCTCAGGCCTCGGGCCAGGGCTGGGCTGGGCGCCGGGCGGTCAGGGGGTGGGGGCCGCCTCGGGCAGGCCGTTGGCATCGGTGGGAGGGCTGAGTTAGGAGCTGTGGGGAGGAGGCTCACGGGGGACACCTGGGCCCCGGGTGCCTCCCGCCTGGCGCACAGCGTCACCAGGCAGGGGGCAGCCTGGCACCTGAGGGCCCGGGATTCCACCCCTGCCCGCCGCCCTCACTGCTGGGGTGGAACACCGCTGTGTCTCAGGGCTGGAAGGCATCCTCGGCTGCGGGCGGGCCCAGAGGCAGGGGGCCCTGGTTTCTATATATGTAACATTCCCAGCTACAGGAGGCTCAAAAGCAATCAGGGATCGGAACGTCCTCTGGCAGAGACACGGGACTTTCAAACCCAGGGAAGGGTCTGGGTGGTGACCCGGCCCAGCTCGGGGCTGGCTGCGCTCATTGGTTTCAGGGTTCTGGGGTTAGGGTGGGAAGTGGGGAACAGCCCGGTTGGCGCTGGCAGGAGCCTGGCAGTCCCATCGCCAGCCGGGGAGGGCACACACAGCTGGGCCCACCCTGGCTCCCCGAAGCCCGGGCGGGGGCACAGGGGGGCGTGCACAGCCGCACTCCCGCCTGCCCTCTGCCCTGGCCGGCTCTGAGTGGGGACAGCCCCCTAGTCGGGGCACTGCTGTGAGGAGCTCAGATGCCAGTACTGCGAGGAAGGGGACGTGGCCATGGGGCCTGGGTTGGGGGCGCTCCCCACCTCAAAGTTCAAGGGGATCCAGAGTGAGGAGGCGGTGGGGATCTAAGCAGAGGCTGCAGAGCTAGGAGGCCCCCTGCTGAGGCTCTGGAGGAAATCAACTCCCTTGACCCTCCCCTGCGCGGGTGCGGGGTGAATGGCACCGGGAAGGGAGGGCCCGGGAGGAGAGGCGGGTCAGGGTGGAGAAGGGCTGAGTGTCCCCCCCTGGGCACTGTGGACCAGGGCCGGGGGAGGCAGCCAGGTGCAGCCCCTCCCTGGAGGACGACGTCCCAGTTCCACATGTGGGGTGGCACCACTCCGGGGGCACAAAGGCTGGAGAGCAGAACTTCCCCACTGGGTCTGCCCGGGCCCTGGCATAGCCGGATGGCCGGAGGGCCAGAGGCACTGAGGACGGGGTGCGGGAGGGAGAGTTCTGCTTTTGATGTTATTACTCTTTGTACTGTTTGAAAATTTTAGCATGTGCATTAACACGGAAAAATCAAATTAATTAAACCAGAAACAGAGGGTTCAAGCGGGCTCTGCACAGAGATGGGGGTCTGGGCACCTTAGGGCCCCAACCCAGCCCTGAGCCCTCCGTTCACGGGGGTGTCAGGTGAGACCCTACATGCTGGCTCAGGCTCCCCCCTCACACCCACCTACCCCCACCACCGTGGGGCTGGCCGGCCAGGAGTCCCCGAGGGAGGAGGCTCAGGGATTGCCAGCAAGTGTGTGGACACGGGAGCCCCGTCTGCTGCACTGCACCCTTCCTGCTTTCATATCTGTGACCCTGGGGGACACATCTGTCCTTCTGAAAGTCCCCAGAGAGAAACCACGCCTCGTCAGCCTGAGCCTGGGGAACGCTCAGATGGGTGAGTCAGCAGTAATCTCCAGGGGACGCCCCTCGGAGAGGCTTCCTCGGGAGGCCTGGGGTCAAAGGACGCACACCGCCACGGCCGGCTGCCCTTCCTTCTGGGGTTGGGGTGCCCTGGGCCACCAAACACTGGCCAGCACGGTCCAGCTCACAGAGCCGGCACCTGGGCCTGGCAGGGGGACATCTCCATCTGTCCCAGGGTGGCTGCTGGGGCCTGGGAAGGGCTGCCAGGCTCAGACAGAGGCCGCGTGGCTCGCAGTCAGAACCGGGCTGTGTGACGCGCGCTGACATTCTTAGTCTTGCCTTTGCCAGGGTCTGGCAGGATGTGTGATGGGCAGGGGCTCCCCGTTTGTCGCCCCCGAGGCCCCATCCTCACTGGGCTTGATTTGTCTCACTCCCTCGTGTGTCCTCAGCTGCCAGGACAAGCCAGGACCACAGAATGTGTGACAAAGCAAAGGCGGGCACAGGGGTGGGGGCAGCCTCCAGTGCGCTCCCTCCTCCAGGCTGGCCTCCGGGCTCCTCCCCTCCTGCGCCTGTGGCCACTGGATGAGCTCCTGTGAGGGACACCGGGTCTCCTGTTGGCTGGTGGGCTTCTGTATTTGAGCATGAGACATCCCAGGAACGTTTAGACAGTGCCCGAGGGTCCTGCCCAGGGCTGCCAGGCCACCCTCCCTGTGGGCCTCACAGGCAATCCCGAGGCTGGGAGCACCTCCCGCAAGGGGGTTAGGTCTGGGGGCCCCACCAGCTGTTCCTTCAGCAGATCCCTTCCCTGCAGAGGCCCCCATCTTGGGGTGCCGCCCGTTTACACCCCCTGTCCAGCATGGCAACAGGGAAGCCGTGTCCCGGCCCGGCCGCCCTGCCACAGGGCAGGGTAGTCACTGGGCTGGACCAGGGCAGGGCAGGCGAGGGCCTCCCGCTGGGGCCGGCCTCCCCCCCTGAACTGTAGGATGGGGACAATGGTGCCCGGCACAGGGACCCTCTAGATTTGAAGGAGACGCTCGTGGGAAAATGCTCGGGGTCTCCTAAGCGCTGTGTGGCGGCCTCCCTGTCCTGTCTGTGAAACAGGCCTGGAGCCCCGAGCTCAGCCTGAGGCTGGTGGACACTCGGGGGTGAGACCAGGGGCTCGGGGCCCCCTAGGGCCACCCGTGGTCCTCAGACCCACACCCCGCGACATGGGCCCCAGGTGGCCCTGGCAGCTGTCCCCACCCCCGCCCCTCCACTGCTGTCCTCTGGTGGCTGGTCGGGCCACACGGTGTTGCCCGGAGGTCGTGCCTGTGGGGCAGCCCCCTGCATACTCTGAGGGTCTGGAGGGCAGCACAGGTGCAGCCCCCCTTTCCCAGCCCTGGAAACCGAGGCACGGGCCGCACGCACCCAGGCCACATGGCTCAGAGCTGCAGGTTCCTGGACGGCAGTGGGCAGGGCAGACAGCAGGGCAGCCAGGCAGAATTGCAGAACAGGAAGGCTTCCTGGAGGAGGAGACAAGCTAGCTGAATCTCGAAGGGCAGGTGGCCAGGGAGAAAGGTTCTAGGCAGAGGACAGCAGAGATGTGGGAGAGGGAAAGCTGCAGGGGCCTGCAGGGGCCTCACCGGCCTCAGCGGGTCTGGACCGAACCCTAAGGACAATAGAGGGGCTACTGACTCAAGCCCGCCTTGTCAGGGGATGTGCACAAACATTCAGTGCATAGCAGACAGCGTGCGAGCTGTATTGCAACCAGGCCGTCACAACCGTAGCACAGAGGGCAGCCGTGACCTCCACCCCTAGGTGAACGGACCCACAGATTATAGCGCGTCCACACGTGGAGCCTGACACAGAATGAACGGGAACTGTGGACACACAACAACATGGCTGAACGCCGTGAAGAAGGACAGAAGGACACTCAGCCTTAGTTCCTGGGTGCAGGGTCCTGGGATGGGTAACCCGGGCGGTGGGATGGTCGGGAGGGGCTGTGGGTTGGTGAGGGCGCAAGGGAAGTTTCTGGGGGAGACGTGTCATGTCTCATCTACGTAATGATCGCGTCACGTGTGAACAAGTGAAAACTCAGAGAACTGGACTTCTGTCCCTGGAGGTTTGAGGGTCACGGGCTGACTTTCTCTAGGAAAATCTGAAGGACAGGGTTCAGGAGGTGGCAGGCAGGTCAGGGTGCACTTTGCAGTTTGGTGGACAAGGAAGACAAAGACTAGAGGCCTGCGCCTTCCCTGGGCCCTGGGAGGCCAAGGGGCCAGCTGCGGGCCACGCCGGCAAGGGGGAGAAAGGGCCCACACGAGGCAGAGCGGCTTTGGACTTGGGCCCCGCCCCAGGGCCGCTTGCAGGTCCAGTCAGAGCCCAAGTCCTCCCGCCAGCCAGGCCGATGCTGGCCTGATTACAGCTGCATTTTCCCAAACACAGTCACGTTCACAGGCCTGGAGGTCACACCTCTGGAGGCCACCATCCCACCCACTGCAGGTGGGTCTAATTAGTGCCCCATTTCACAGATGGGCTCATGGGTGCCAAATGGCCTGCAGAGGCCACCCAGCTGGCAGGTGAGCTTCAGACCAGGGGGTGCAGAGACCAGTGCACGGACCCCCCTCGCAGGGACGTGTGCCTCATCCAGGCGGGGCACGAGGGGGCTGTGTGCCCTGAGGTCACTCTGGGACACTGCCCTGCCCTCCACGCAGGAGGGCGTCACACAGGCCCTGAAATGCCAGGCCCGGGAGACCACTGACACGTCCTTCTCACGGGAGGAAGATGTCACAGGAAAAGGGCAAAGCAGCGTGACAGAGGGGAGAGGTGAGCGGCCCCCGATGGGGGACAAACTTGCTGAGACCCCCGGGGAGCCTCGGAGGCCGGCCTGCACTGGCACCTCCATCCCAGAGCTGGGCTCTCCGAGGCGCCCCATGGACCAGCCCGGGCTGGGTGTCAGGGACCCAGGGCTGGGGGCCGGCAATGGGGGGGCTTCTCTCTGGGAGCCAAGAGCTGGGCTGCCGCCCACACCTCCTGAGGGAAGCCTTGCAGCCAGGCCGGAGAGCGGGCTGTCCCTGTCCTCCCTGCTTGCTCTGGGGACTTTTTTTTTTTTCCTGGGGACTTTTTGTTTGATTGTTTCTTTTCCTTTCGTCGCAGAACATTGCCATCAGACTCCACCTTTTATCTCAGATAATTCTTTCCGAGCACTTCGGCTCCCCGGGACACCTGAGGACGGGGGTGCTGGACGCGCCTGTGGCCTGTCTGTGAAGGTGACGGTGGGTGGGGGGAGGGCGGCACTGTCCCTGCTGGGGGCCCGGAGGGGACAAACCCCACACGCTGCCTGCAGGGCCCGGCTGGTGGGACTGTCCAGGCCCAGGAGTGACTTATCCGAGTCACACCGCGAGCTAGTGATCAAGGCGGGGCCAGGGGCTGGCTCTCTGGGGTCACTACAGGAGGGTCGTCGGTTCAGGAAAAATAAGGCTGGAATTCGGCCTCCAGGCCCTTTAAATGGAAACAGCTGGACTGAATCCGAGTCAACGGGGCACCGACCGACCGTGGAAGCCAGATTTCAATCAGTGATAACTATCGCGAAAGGGCAAGAATCCCACGTTGCAGTCACTGCGTTTGTGCCGAGCAAGGGGACTGAGGGGTGAGCCGGGCTCAGTCATTGGGGGAGCAGGAATCTACAAAAGCGGGAAGGGGCCCCCAGGCACTGGCCTTGGGAGTTGGCAAAGGGCAGGGTGCTTGGGGTGTAAGAAGGAGGTACTGCTCCCCAGCCCGACCTCTCCACGTTGAAGAAATTCTTGTTTGCTTTTTTCTTGTTTGCTTTGTTCTCCAGACAGTAATGCATAGCAAACGCCACCGCTCAACAGGAATCTTGACCTCTGACCCCACAGACCCCGAAGTTCCCTCAAACTCCTTGGTGAGCGTCTGCTACTGTGGCCTGACCCCCATTTGCTGGCGAGCCCCCCAAAGTCACGGCAGTATCTGTCTTGCTCACAACTGTATCTCTAAACCAGGTATAAAGTATACATTCCAGAAACATCAGTGGACAGATTGCTAACAGCTTTGGTTACCACTTTATCACGTGGAAGAATATCTGTGGGAAAACTGGTGCTATTTTTTATCCACCAAATGTCCAAAAGTGAGGGAACGGGGTGGGGGATGGACCCAGCGTTTTCTTTCCTTTTCTTTTTTTATAAATTTATTTATTTGTTTTTATTTTTGGCTGTGTTGGGTCTTTGTTGCTGCGCGTGGGCTTTCTCTAGTTGCAGCGAGCAGGGGCTACTCTTTGTTGCGGTGCGCGGGCTTCTCATTGCAGTGGCTTTTCTTGTTGCGGAGCAGGGGCTCTAGGCGCACAGGCTTCAGTAGTTGTGGCTCATGGGCTCAGTGGTTGTGGCTCGCGGGCTCTAGAGCGCAGGCTCAGTAGTTGTGGTGCACGGGTTTAGCTGCCCCGCAGCATGTGGGATCTTCCCGGACCAGGTATTGAACCTGTGTCCCCTGCATTGGCAGGCGGATTCTCAACCACTGCACCACCAGGGAACCCCAGACCCAACGCTTGCCTCCTTAACGAGCGCCGTGCTGCGTGAGAGAGCTGGGTGGGTGCCGGCTGAACAGCGGCCGCTCAGGACTCACTGCCCTGCTTAGGCAGGCAGCCCATGGAGACAGCAGCCCATCAAACCCGTGGGATTTTAGTAAATTGTATTCAGGCAAGGATAGAACCATCTGAAAAACAGGTCAGGTTGGACTCCCCGCCTCATATTCTACAAATCAGAAAGCACTGGAAGGGAGCAGATAGAGGGCATTAGAGAAAAACACAGACGCACGGCCAACACACCCCAGGAGAGTATCAAAGACCAGTGACAAACTAGGAAAACACATTTCTAATAATGCTTACAGCACAAAAGGCCTTAATAAGTCATTTTTTAAAAAGAAGCAATCCAACAGAAAAACGGGCAAAGGGCATGAACAAAGAGATGACCAAAAAGAAAAAAAAGCTGAATGAGAAAAAGGCAACTTAAACTACGGCAAGATTCTTGTACCAATCTGACTGGCAAACTCCAAAAGTTAGTTAAAATCAAACTGCATTTGCCCTGTGAACGAGGAGCCCCACTTTGGGAAACCGACCCCACAGACACACCGCACACACACACAAGACAGTGTCTCTGCCACAGGGTTCACTGCCCCATGTTCACCTGGACGAGAATGATTTAAAAACTGAGGTATTCTCTGCAGTTGTTGAGAAATGAGGACGCTCTCTGTATACTGACGAGCAGAAGTCAGCAGGACGGTCCAGAGGGAGGGGTGGACACACCTGTAATTAGTTACTGCAGATGATGGTACCTGGCTGGAGGCCCAAAGTGGCGGGAAGGCCACCAGTAGGATGTCCAGACACACCTTGCCAGGACTTGGATTTCTTTGTACCACGTGAGGGTGTTACTGTGCTCGCTGCTTACAACAAATATGTCTTTTAATTAGGTGACAGCCATGGTTTTAGATGATAAAGACGTGTCTGTCCTCTTCTGTTCTTGAGACCAACAGGGAAGCCGGCTCTGTGCCCGTCCCCCCGCGCAGCACTTCGAGACGGGAAAGCAAAGCCATGGTTCCCTTCTCGATCATCCTCAAGAAGGGGCCGCACGCTCTTCTGGTCCTGGTGGGGTCGGGGTTGGCCCTTTCCCACCTCCCCTCCAGAGAAGCGTCCACACCCAGGGGGCCGGAGGGGGGTTGTTGGGTGGCCCGCCTCTGTCATCTGACCCCAAATACAGCTCAGTCCCAGCCCCCTGGCTGCAAGCCCAGAATTTTCCAGTTTGGGGCCTTTCTGGGCCAACCTGAGTGGGTAAGGCGTCCTCCAAGGCTGGCAGACAGGCAGAGCCAGGAGAGTTGCCTGGTGGGTGGGGTCTCGGACGGTTCGGGGGGTCCCCGGGGGTTCTGTCTTCCCCCTGGAGCTACAGAGGGTATGGGGGGCTCTCAGGGACCCCAGACCCAGGGAGCGCCATTCATGCTCCCAGACTTCTGTCTTTATGGTGGGCTATTCATGCTGGGGGTCGTCAGACAGGACGAAAAAGGCTCATCTTAGCCCTTTCAGTGGGATCTCAGGACCCATCACTCCCCTGCTGGGCCGTGTACAGAAACACTTGTTATAAATGTTCCTTAAAGACTTTTGACGGGCGTAATTATATTGTGCTGTGTTTCGAGCGTGGTCAACGTTGAGCATACACATTAAAGCCCCTGCTTCTCCTCCTTGGCGGCCTGGGAAGTGTAGGCTCTAGCCCTCTGAGGGCACCTCGTGGCTGTAATGGGACTGCTCCAGGCCCCGGAACCACCCCCTCACCAGCCTGTCTCAGGGCCTTGAGCAGACCCCCTGCCCTGCGAGCTCCTCTGACTGGTCCAGAGTTCACTTCGACCCTTCCCTTAGGGCTCCCCGGACCTCACCCTGGGCTGGGAGCTGCCCCTGAGCCACACTCACCCTCCACAGGTGTAGAAGCTCACGCACACGCACACACATGTGCACAAATACACATGCACACAAGCAAACATGGGCGGGTTGTGCCGGGTGGTCAGGCCCCGCGGCCTCGAGGTCGACTTGGCTGCTGTAGGAGACGGAGGGGCTGGTGCACGCTGGCTGGAGGGTTCTGCCCGGTCAGTGGGGCCTCTGGGCAAAACGTCCCAGAGCTGCTAACCCCACATCCGCTGCCACCACTGCTTCGGGGTAACCACCGGAGCTCAGTGCCAGCGTGGGTCCTACCAGCGGCCACGGGAGGGAGACTCCAGGAGGACCCTGCCTGGGAGGAGCCCACGGCCCAGAGCACCAGCTCCCCCTCTTCGGCAGGGCTTCCCTTTTTAATTTTGACTTTTGTGTTTGGCTCTTTGTTTTGAACGGGTAATACATTCACAGGGTTCCAAAAAATCAAGATGATTTTAAACGGTACCTTCAGGAGTTTTCTATCACCACCGAAAAACTACCACAAACGCTGAGGCTGCCAGAATCTGGTTCTGTGGGTCCGAGTCCGGGGGGCGCTGGCCGGCTCTCCCACCCTGGGTCTCACAGGCCAAACCAAGGCGGCCCTGACCCGGAGGCCCCGGGGAAGAGCAGCGGGTTCAGGCCCGCTCCACGGCTGGGCGTGAGTCGACTCCTGATTACCGGCTGGGGGAAGTGCTCGGTTAACGCTGTACGATTCCATCGGGCCCACCTGGGGCTCCTGCGCCAGGTTCTGGGAATCAGGGGTGGCAGCTCTGGGGACCGTTCTGTCCCCACGGACACCCCGGGAAATCACGCCCCCGTCTCTGGTGCCCACACCACCCTCACTCCCCGCCTGGTAGGGCACTTCATCCGTACACGCGCTTTGTGTGTGTTCTCTTCTTGTGTTTCTTCAGCCAGACGCGCGTGCGTGTGTGTGCGCATGCGTGTGTGTGCGCGTGCGTGTGCCCGTGCGTGTGCGCGCCCTTACGCACCCTGCTGTCTGTCAGGACGGTGGGTGCTGGGTGTTTGCAGCATACGGCGTGGCTTGGAGCCCCCAGCGGGCCCCGTCTCACTGGCGCCCGAGGGTGGCTGAGAGCGTTTTCTAAGTGTGCCCTTACCTGCCCGGTCAGCTCCCAGCGCTACTCTGTGGTTCAAAGGTGACTGCCGGGACCCGCCGGAAGGCTGCCCACGAGCGGCAACATCCAAGGAGCGTTTTCCCACAGCTCCTGCGCGTTTGCCAGGCAGGCTGAGCTTGAACGTCTCCCCCTTCACACGGGGCACCGCCGCCCTGCCCCCACGCACCTGAAGACAAAGGGTCTCCAGGCAGCATCCACACTTCCTTGGCCTCGATCGAGGCCCCTCAGGGGGTGGGGTGAGGTTTCAGGGAAGCCCGCGAGGTGCGGGCAGGACTCGGGAATCCGCCAGGAGGGTGGAAGCCGCTGCCCGCCGGCCCGGAGCTGCCCTTGGCCTGTCTCCCAGCTGGCAGCCAGCTCCACGGGCGACGAAGGCCCCAGGCGGAGCAGCGGCAGGACCCCGGCGCCTGCCCAGCATGCACGCCCCCAGTCCTCACCCACCGCCACTGCTGGACCCTCCTGACATCACCCGCTCACTACCCACCTCCAGCAGGGCCCTGACCCTGCTCTGAAGGAGTCCAAGGCTGGGTAAGGGGCTGGCCTCCAAGCAGCCCAATCAGAGCTGAGTCTGGGGGTTCTGGAGTCTCACTTCATCCACAAGTCCCAGAAGAGAGGGGGTTGGGGGGCGAACATGCAGAAACCTGACCTCAGAGGCAGGGTCCATGCAGGAGCCCTTGCTCTGGCTGCCAGTTCATTGTGGGGGGTGGGGGGTGGGTAAAGGCCTGAGTCACTTGTCCTGGGAAAGGGATGGTTCCAGTTCCCAAAACTGATGTGACCTGTGAGATTTGGTGGCTTTCATGTGGTTCACTGTGCCTTTTACCATTTAATAAAATTCATTTTATTAATGATATAAACTTTCAATCCCAGTTTCTTACACATTCAGTTTTCGAAGTTTAATATTCTGTTTATTCATCACTTTTAAAGTCTTTGATTCACGTTTGATTCCATTTATAAACGTAGACAAGCTCCTATAAACATGTTTAATTGTATTAATATTCAATCCATTTGACTTTCTTTTTAGCTCCTACAGTTGTCTCACAGAACAAGTAGAAACTTGTACATCTAGCAAATTACACTTGTGAAGCTGGAGCCCCCAAAGCTCTCTGAGCTGGTCCAATATTGTATGTACCCAGTAAGATTTCAACTTTATTTTTTATTTATTATTTTTTTTAATTTTATTTATTTATCTATGGCTGTGTTGGGTCTTCGTTTCTGTGCGAGGGCTTTCTCTAGTTGCGGCAAGTGGGGGCCACTCTTCATCGCGGTGCGCGGGCCTCTCACTATCACGGCCTCTCCCGTTGCGGAGCACAGGCTCCAGACGCGTAGGTTCAGCAATTGTGGCTCACGGGCCCAGTTGCTCTGCGGCATGTGGGATCTTCCCAGACCAGGGCTCGAACCCGTGTCCCCTGCATTGGCAGGCAGATTCTCAACCACTGCGCCACCAGGGAAGCCCAAGATTTCAACTTTAAATCACACGTTGAAATCAATTTCTCAGTCACATGTTTTAAATTGGTTTTACAAGGCTGACCTCTCAGATGTCCACAATCCCTCATCCCAAGCTCTTGGAAACAAGTGTGTTTAGGAATTTGGAGTTAACCCATTTCCACAGCTACTGTAATGCCCAGTGGGGAATGAGCAGCAGCTACCACCAGACAACACACATGACTGTTTCTGCCTTGAGATGTTAGAATACTCACTCTGAGACAAAAATTATTATAAATTTTCCTTATCTGAAAAAGAAAAAAAAAATCCCCTTTGTAATAGCATCAAAAACAATAAAAATACCCAGGAATAAATTTAATCAAGAAGGTGAAGGACCTGTACACTGAAAACTATGAGGCACTGATGAAAGAAATTGAAGACACAAATAAATGGAAAGGTATCCCATGTTCATAAATCATAAGAATTCATATTGTTAAAATGTCTATACTACCCAAATCCATCTACAGATTCAATGCAATCCCCATCAAAATTCCAATGGCATTTTTCACAGAAAAAAAAATATCCTAAAACTTGTATGGAACCACAAAAGACCTTGAATAGCCAAAACAATCCTAAGAAAGGAGATCAAAGCTGAAGGCATCACACGGCCCGATTTCAAACTATTTTACAAAGCTACAGTAATCAAAACAGTATGGTATTGGCCTAAAAACAGATACATAGACCAACGAACAGAATACAGAGCCCAGAAATAAACCCCTGCATATCTGGTCAACTAACATTTGACAAGGGAGCCAAGAATACTCAATGGAGAAAGGAGGGTCTCTTCAATAAATGGTGTTGGGAAAACTGGACAGCTACATGCAAAAGAATGAAACTGGACTGCTATCTTACACCACTCACAAAAGTTAACTCAAAATGAATTAAAGCCTTAAATGTAAGACCTGAAACCACAAAACCCTGAAAAGAAAACAGAGAAAAAGCTCCTTGACATTGGTCTCAGCAACGATTTTTTGGATATGACACCAAAAGCACAAGCAACAAAAGCAAAAAGAAATGAGTGGGACTGCATACAACTATAAAGCTCCTGCACAACAAAAGAAACCATTAACAAAATGAAAGTGAAACCTACAGAAGGGGGAAAATATTTGCAAACCATCCATCTGATAAGGGGTTAATATCCAAAATATATAAGGAACTCATACAACGCAACAGCAAAAAAAGAGCAAATAACCCAATTAAAAAGTGGGCAGAGGACCTGACTAGACATTTTCCCAAAGAAGACATACAGATGGTAACCAGGGACATGAAAAGGTGCTCAACATCACTAATCATCAGGGAAATGCACATCAAAACCACAGTGAGATATCCCCTCACACCTGTCAGAATAGCTATTATCAAAAAGACAAGAAAAAACAAGCATTGGCGAGGATGTGGAGAAAAAGGAACCTTCACGCACCGTTGGTGGGAATGTAAATTGGTGCAGCCACTATGGAAACAGTATGGAGTTTCCTCAAGAAATTAAAAACAGAACTACCGTATGATCCAGCAATTCCACTCCTGGGTATTTATCCAAAGGAAATGAAATCACCCTCGAAGGGACATCTGCACTCCAACATCCACAGCAGCACTATTCCAATAGTGCTATTCCAATATATACTCCAATATAGCAGCACAATAGCCAAGACATGGAAGCAACCTAAGTGTCCATCAGTGGACGATGGATAAAGAGGACTGTCTCTCCCTCCTTGCCCACCCCCACCCTCTCTCTCTCTCTCTCTCTCTCTCTCTCACACACACACACACACACACACACACACACACACGCAGAGGAATAGCATTCAGCATAGAAAAGAAGGAAATCCTGCCATTTCTAGAACACGGATGAACCTAGAGGGCATTATGCTCAGCGAAATAAGCCACACAGAAAAAGACTCTCTGTTCTCACTGTATGATCTCAGTTACATGCGGAATCTAAAAAGCCAAACTCATAAAAACAGGCAGTAGAGGGTGGTGGCCAGGGACTGTGGGGGAGGGGAAACGGGGAGGTGTTGGTCAAATGGCAGAAATTTCCAGTCGTGAGTAAGCTCTGGGATCTGATGTACAGCATGGTGACCGCAGCTCACAATACTGTGTGTATAGCTGAAAGCTGCTCAGAGAGTAATCTTACGTCTCATCACCACACACAAAGAAGAGGTGATTATGGGAGGTGATGCTGGTGGTAACCAGCCTTGTTGTGGGAATTGTCCCAAAATGTGTAAGTGTATCAAATCATCACATCGCACGCCTTAAACTCACACATATTACCTGCCAGCTGCGTCTCAGTAAAGCTGGGGAAGAAGCTGCAGATTTGCTGTCAGCGCGGAACGGGGTCCTGTGAGCGCCTGGTTTGGGGCGCCCCCTAGTGGAAGCCAGCGTCCTGCCACCTTGCGCTCTGTGCAGCGTTGGGTGTAGGGGTGGACGGAGCTCCTGAGGGACCCCAGGCCCTGGACCCCAGGAGGTGGCCGCCCCCCAGGGCCGGCAGGGCTGGGAGGGAGAGTCGGTCATAACTGGTCCGTATCACAGGTCCGTATGCCTGGTGTGAGAAAATAGTGTATCAAAACAAAGTGCGGTTATGGAGTCCTTCTGTTTAAACAATAAACTATTTTAGAAAATTTGAAAAATAAGACAAAGCGCAGATGTCCCTCGACGCCCCTGACGCACCAAAGCCCAGGCAGCCCCTGGGTCCCCAGCCTCCCCACCTCCTGGGAGCTGCCGCACAAAACCACAAGCAACAGGAGTTCACTCTTTCCAGGTCCTGGAGCTGGGAGTCCAAAACCAAGGTGTCGGGGCACGCTCCCTGTGCAGCCTGCCATGGGGGGGGGGGGGGCGGGGACAGCACCTGTCCCATCATTGGCACTTTCCTCCTCTTATGGCGACACCAATCCCTGGACTCAGGGCCCATCCTATGACCTCATTTGACCTTGATCACACCTGCAAAGACCCTATTTCCAAAGAAGGCCCCATCCGCGGGACCGGGGTTAGGACTTGAGAGTGCCCCCTAAGGACAGGGGAGACGGTTGCTGGCCTTCCCCCCGAGGAGCCCAGGGGCCCCCAGGACAATGTGAGCTTTCTCCTCCATCTGCCCTCCCTCCCGCCTCTGTGGGGACTGAACACATTACTCCAGCAGAAGCTCGAAACTCAGTGATGTCTAAAGGCCAAGATGGGCGACCCGGCCTCCACCTCCCCTGGACGTTAGACTGACCCCGTCCCTGACCCTCAACCTGCTTCTTCCTGGCCTGCCCTTGGCCACCCAGCCAGGGCCTTCAGTGCTGACCTGCACCTGGGCCTGACAGTAAGAGAGGGGGCCCGCTCTGAGGACCCCACCCTCCCCACTGTCACCCATGGGAAGCTCACCTCTCATGGAACCAAGGCCCAACCTCTTTTCTGCAGGACAGGACACTGTGGCGATGTCACCTTCAAGCTCTGGGGCCACCAGTACAGCTGCGTCAGCCTGGAGGCATGTAAGAGGGAAGAGCCTTTATTCTATTACGAGTTAATCACTCTGAGGGACATTGCCAGACTTCCCTGGTGACACAGTGGATAAGAATCCGCCTGCCAATGCAAGGGACGTGGGTTTGAGCCCTGGTCCGGGAAGATCCCACATGCCGCAGAGCAACGAAGCCCGTGTGCCACAACTACTGAAGCCCGCGTGCCTAGAGCCCGTGCTCCACAACAAGAGAAGCCACCACGATGAGAAGCCCGCGCCCCGCAACGAAGAGTAGCCCCCACTCGCCGTGACTAGAGAAAGCCCACATGCAGCAACGAAGACCCAGCGCAGCCAAAAAATATACATATAAATAAGTAAATTTATTAAAAAAAAATAAGAGAGGGACACTGCCTATAGCTTAAATTATACACGATGGCCCATCCCAGGGAACCCTGCCTCCCAGGTAATGAGCGTTAAGGTAAAATACCTTTGTTTAGCTCCCTGGAAACCTCCTGACCAGCCCACCTGTGAGGAAAGAAATTCACATCCCTCCCGAGCCTGGTCAAAACCAGGGCTTTCCCCCCTTCCCCCCTTTTACTATAAAAGAAGCCTGAATTCTAAGTCAGGGAAGGTGGTCCTTTGGGACACGAGTCCACCATCTTCTCAGGCTGCTGGCTTCGGAATAAAGTCCCTATTCCTTGCCCCTCACCTCGCCTCTTGATTTGTTGGCCTGTCGAGCAGCGAGCTTGGAGTCAGTAACAGAAGCCACGGGGGTCGGGGGTCGGGGGGGAATGGAGGCTGGAACACCAGTGACGCTCCTCGTGGGCCACGCTCGCCGTCTTATTTCACCCTCGGAGCCCTGCAGGGTCAGCCCACGCATTCCACAGACAGACACGGGTGGGGGACGTGACAGGAGATGCCCACGTCTGCACATAGAGTGAGGAAGCAGGTGAGAACCTGGAGCCTCCAGGTCCAGAGCTTGTAGCCACACCCACTGTTTCTCCCAGAATGAAGAGCTGGGGTCCTGAGGGGCCCATAGTTGAAAAACCCACCGACTGGGGCGGGGGGCGGTCATGACACCACAGGTCTGCCCCGCCCCGCCAGGGCTGACAGCTGGTGGCTCCCACCCCAGCCACAGGAGGCAGGACCGCCACGTCCCTGGTTTGTGGCTGACTGCCACGGTGGGATGGGAGCTGGGCTCCTCGCTGGGACCACCTGAGCCTGCATCTGGCCGGCTGCCCCCTCCCGGGGTCCCAGGCTTCCAGGAGCCTCCACGGAGCATCAGGCATGAGGGCCCCTGGAAGTTAAATCCCCGGAAAGAGGCTGCCTAGGGCGCCACAGCGCGGCATCTCCTCTGATTTTCCTGGGCGAGAATTCAGATATAGATTCCTGTCCGGCTCTGCTGGTCCAGCTGCAGGGTCAGAATGACCAGACTCCAATGTCCGGGGATAGGGCCTGGGAGGGGGTTGGCCAGCGCCCAGGGCCGGGCCGTGGCTGGCAGGGAGTGACTTCTGTTCCTTAAGACGTAACCTGCAATTCCCTGGCTTGGTTCAACCTGGCACTGGGCTCTGTCCAGTGTCTGAAGCCAAATCCCTGGGTCTCACCTCAGCCACATGGCAAGGGAGGGAGGGAGGCCGGGTCTGGCCATCCTGCCCCCTGGGGCACGGAGCCTGGGGCACTGTTCTGGAGCCCCTCCCAGGGCTGGAGAAAGTTATCACGTCTCATGTTCTCAGGGACATCCTGGTCAACACTGAGTGACAAGTGTCCATGCTGGGCAGGGCACAGAGCTCCAAAGACACGCTCACGGCCACCAGCCCACACCCTGGTCTGGATGACTCCCAGCTCGGTGACCAGAGAGAGACAGGGCCCACAGAGGGAGGCTGACTGGCCGGGCCCAGGGTGGCCAGGGGGGTCAGAAAGAGGCTTTGGTAAAGCAGCTGAGGACAGAGACCCACCCCCCCCAGACCCCTCCCCATGTCCCCAGGAACACACACACACGCACGCACGCACACACGCACACACCACAGCTGAGGCCTATTGGCTGTGGGCTTCAGGCCCTGGGAACCGGGCTGGGTGGCCCAACTCAGGACCCCGCTCCAGTGCATCCCAGGCCCAATGACTTCCTGTCTCTGAGCTCAGTCCCCTTCTGTGAGATGCCACCCACCAGTCTGGCCCGGGGTTGCTGCTGGGGTCTGAGCCACGCTCGGCAGCTAGCCAGGACCAAGTCCTCACAGCCGGGGCTCGGCAGCTGTTGCAGATCTGTGTGGGGGCAGGTATGCGCTGGGCAAGGGTCCAGGGTGCCCTTGCTCTGGGGCGGACGCCAAAGCAGAGGAAGATTTCGCCCAGAGCCCCCGGGGCCCAAGGCCGCACGCCTGGCATCTGACGGCCCTGCCGCCCACGTCAATTACAGCACTCACAGCTGCCTGCTGCTGCTTCCCCGCCACAGCAGAGGAAAGAGCAGCCCGGCTGCCGAGCCACCCCTGTCCCGCTGACTCAGCCCACGGCTGACTCTGAGGACACTGGGCGGGGCGGGGCGCAGGGCCCAGAGCCCTGGGCCCCCTCCAGGGCGAGGCAGACGGCCAGCAGGCTGAGGGAACATCCACAATCAGGGTTGCAGAGAACGAGGAAGAGGCAGCCCGCTCCCGCGGGAGACCGGTATTTATTTACCAACAGGTGTTTTGTGCCAGGCCCTGCGCACACCCTCCCATGCAGTCCTTACAAGAGGGTGCAGAGTTACACCAAAACTCGGTGGCTTAGAACACTGGCAAACACGGATGAACTCGCCCGTTTCTGTGGGACGGCCGGCTCCGTCCTGAAAGAGCAGGAAGGTGTCGTAGGAGCTGGGGAGCCCCTACCCAGGCAGCAAGGGACCAGGGCAGCCCTGTGGTGTGTTCAGGACGGAGCCTTGGAGACACACAGCACCAAGGCCGCCTGGACTCGGGGAGAAGTGCAGCCACCCCACCTCTCGGGGGGAGGGGCGGCCAAGGACTCCAGGGCCGTGATTTAAAGCAGCCGCGCCCCCAAGTGACAGCAGAGGCTCACGTGCAGGCTGAGGAGACCGTCCACGGAGAGCTGGGCCAGGCGTCCGCCTGACTCTGGACCGGTGCCTAAGTCAGTGACCACTGCAGGCTTTTGCAAATCCCAAACCCACCCTCCGAGCAGTGTGCTGCAGGCAACTTCTAAAGACACTCAGGCCCAGGTGCCTCCGTGGGGGCCCCAGGCCACGGCGCACCTTCTGCGTCCGCCTGCTGAGAACCCCACGTGCGGTGCTGAAGAGCTGGGGGCTGGCCGGTCTCGTCTGCCGGTCTCCACGCCAGCCGCCGGGGTTTCAGCCCAGCCCTACCTGGGCTTCCCTCCCTGGGATCCCATCTGGATTCCAGAGCCCTTGATGGAGGACCTTGTACCTCCAGGAATTGCAAGAGGCTGGCGGGTCCCGCTTCTGCCACTGGCCAGCTGTGTGACCCTGGGCAAGTCACTTAACTGTTCTGAGCCTTGCTTTTCTTGTCTGTGAACTGAGAGTATTTGCCATCCTTCTGGGCCAGAATCTTCAGGTGGCAAGAGACAGAAGCCCCACCCCCAGCCCCAGCTGGCCTGAGCGGAAAGGGAAGAGCCGGATCCACGTGCCCCCGGCACCATTTCTCTGTCCACCTCCTCTGTGCCGGCTTCCTCCTCAGGCAGGCCTTGCCCACGTGGCAGCAGTGGTCACCAGCTGCTCCTGGGTCCCACCCCATCAGCTTAGCAACCTGCGGGAAAGTCTCAGGACCCAGTCTCATTGGCCAGCCAGGTGGAGCGCCCACCCAGAGCCAATCACAGTGGCCAGGGAACAGCACGCTCGCTGATTGGCCAGGCCTGGGTCGTGTCCACCCTGGGACTTTGACAGTGGTCCAGGCCCATGAAATACATGGACTGAGAGATGGCCCCCAAAGGAAGGAGGTGGGAACGGATGCGGGGGGCAAGAGCAGTCGGTGCCCATCTGAACCGCCCCTGGGGCAGTAATCACTTTATTATTTTACTGCCTGTGGGCAGAGCTGGCCGCCTTCTTAGGCTGGGCACCGGCTGGTAAAATCACCACATCTGTGCAGCTAAGCCAGCTGATACCTTCCTGCCCCCACCACCCTCAGCGGCCCCCCTACACCTGCACGTGCCCAGCCAAACCACCCACTGGCCGGGCCCCACGACTGCCCCCCGTCGTCCTCGCGTCCACACCTGCTCTGGCCCCAGGAGGGCATCCTCTGAGGGTTGCCCCCCACCCCCCTCGCCGCCCGACTGCTCTCTGCTTCTTGTCGGCCAGAGGTGAGAGGCTGGGGTCTCACACCTCAGCCCCCTCCCTGCTCCACATGCTCTGGGAGAGGCTACGTCCCACCAAGGCGACAGCTCCCGGGGCCATCACGGCCGCCCCCGTGCTGTGCATGGACCCCTCCCATTCTTCTTGGCTTCTGCCTCCCCAGGGAGCTCAGCTGACCAGCCTCTGCTGGCTTCGCCCCTGAGCCGGGCCCAGGAACTGTCCAAGGCTTTCTGCCGCTGAGATGGTGACCCACTCCCACAGGACTCAGCGGCTGGGCTGCTGCTGACACTCGCCCTCGCTGCTCGGGACCACATCACCGCCGCTCTGCAGCCCTGCTGCCGCCCAGATGTGGATGGAGGGGCTGCTTCTTGGGTGTCCTCGCATCCCCGAAGAGACCAATATCGGCCCTTCTGGAATTCAGTGGTAGCCAGGTTACCATGGCGATACCCATTATCCCCGCTGAACGGGAGATGAATCAGGAGCTAAAAATAGGCCCCCAGAGTGGATGGATGGAGGGATGGAGGGGTGGGTGGGCCTGGATTCAGGGTCGGAACAGTTTGTTTCTCCCCGACAAGATAATTTAGGGGAAATCGCAATTGGAAATCCACCCCCAGAGGGCTGGGAGGCGCTGGCAGGTGGTGCCCCCTCCCCTGACAGAGCCCATAGCACACAGCCCACAGTGGGTCCTCGTAGAGACCAGTGCATGGAGCCCCTGCCCACCCGAGCCTGGCTGCGGCAGATTTCAGGCAGGGAATCACAGGAGCCAAGGGGAGGCTGCTCGGGGAGGGGCGGCCATCGCACCGTCTGGCCCCTCCCACGGTCAAGCACTGGCCCCTGCGCCCGTTCATTCCTGGGACGGCCCTCGGTTCAGTCCAGGAAGGAGCTGGTGAGCCTGACTCGAAGCTCCCGGCTCCAGTGTGGGAGCTGCAGGGCACACGTGCACCGCCCCATCCCTCCAGGGGTTGCAGGCCTCTGCTGGGGGGGCAGTAAAGGCGCAAAGCCGCTGCAAGGACAAGATGACACTTTATTCTGCCTAAGCCTCCTGCCCCCACCCCCAGAGACCCCACAGACACCGAGAGACAAGGGGATGCAGCTGGGACAAAGAGGAATCTGGCTATAGGGATGGGTGTCCAGGGGGGTCTGGGTTTTCTCAGAGACAGGGCGCTGCCTGCTGCCCCCTCCCCCATGAAGATCAGATGCAAAGCAGGAATCCCCCAGACCCCCTCCCCCACCCACCAGGCTCAGGCAGGGTCAGGCGTGCCCAGGGGGACCTGTCCCTCCTTCAGCCCTGGGGCCCGGAGGGAGGCTGGCCCACCAGGCAGCAGGGTCACCGGAGCCAATGGTGGGTGTAGGCTGGGGGACAGGAGGCCCCTGGGGAGTCAGGGTGGAGGGTGCTAGAGACAGATGGTGGACAGTCCTGGCCGGCCCCCTACCGTGTGTCCTCACGGAGTGGAGCCTGGGCTGGTCTCGCCGAGGTCTCTCAGAGGCATTCCTTGTGGCTGTAATACTCAACCAGCTGCCTGAGCGCCTCGGCAAGCACACTCTTGGCCAGCGCCGCAGGGGACACCTGCGGGTGGGGACAGTGTGCCTCCGACCGGCTTCCCATCCCCCAGCCCCCTCCCCTAGAGCCGCCGTTCACACCATGACCTCCACCCGCTATGGGTCATGCACCAGCTCCTGGGACCACGACCAGGAATTCACCCAGTGGGCGGCCGGGTGAGCCTGTGTTAACGATGAGACCGCGGTCGCTGGGCAGTCCGTCCGCGCTGGCACTGCGGGTGGCACAGGTGGGCCCCTCTGGGCCGGTGTGACCCTGCTCTGGGCACAGGGCAAAGCGGCTGAGGCAGGAGGGGAGGCCCGGGTCCCCAGTGAAGCTGTGAGTGTGTGTCCACGGGACAGGCAGTTCTTACCACGTCACAAAGGGAGGGGGGAGCTGCCTGAGAGGAGCCCTGCCCTCTGGGGCATCCGTGTGACACTTCTCTAATGCAAAAGTTTCTAGGGGCTGAAAGCTGCTCAGGACGGCGGGGGGCCCGGGGCCCCAATGCGCTGCCCGAGGGACCTGCCCGACCACCCGCCCAGCACTCACGCTCTTGAGCTCCCAGAAGGGCACAAACTGCAAGATGTCACAGAGGGCAGGCTCGCCCCGTGGGGAGCGCAGGACACCGTCGTCGCCATCGAGGGCCTGCATGTTGGTGAAGTCGGCGTTGCCCATCCCCACAATGATAGACACGGGCAGGTGGGAGGCGCGCATGATGGCCTCACGCGTGTCCGCCGTGTTGGCCACCACGCCGTCTGTCAGGATCAGCAGGATGTAGTACTGCTGGGGACACAGCGGGGAGGGGTCACAGGGACCCTGCAGGGCAGCTGCGTCTCCCCCCACTCAAACTCCAAAGTCCACCAACCAGATGGCCTGGGGGTGACCATGGTTTCCAAGCTTTTCTAAAAGCGTTATTTGCTGAAGCGTAACCCACGCACGCATGCGTACACACGCACACACGCAATCACAATGAACTGTAAGCACGTGCTCTCTTTGACCCTGAGGCGGATACTGGAACGGCCACACCTTACAGATGGGGAGACCGAGGCTGGGGGAGCCGGGGTTGACCCAGGTCTGAGGCCGGAGGAGGAGAGGTCTGTGGGCCCTGGGTAGGAAGGGGCTCCCACACCCTGAAGAGTTGCTGAGATTCAAGGAACAGAGTTTGGAAAGGACACACTCTGGTCCAGCCTGGCCCGGTGCCCAGTGTATCTGCAGAAGACAGACTGGGACTTGCTTCAAATAAAGGTCCATTTCCAGCGTGAAAAAACCAAAACCACTCAGAAATCGTTCCTAAAAATCTGGACGAGAGAAAACATTCAAGAGAAGAAGGTCAAAGACCCTTCGCACAGAGGGCGGAAGGGCAGACCAGTGACGGGCATCGCTCCAGCCATGGAGCCAGGGGGACCTGAAGCTTCTGAGTTGCATTAGCCAATAAATCCGCCCCCCCCCCACCCCACCGCCCAAGTTTTCTGCTTAAGCCAGTTGAATGTCCTTTCTAACTGGAAGGTTCCAGACTAATGGCCCCCTCTGCCTGACAGGGCTGCAGTGCTGGGAGGTCAAAGGTCAGCCCTCTGGCCGGCAGGCGGTCCCTGCAACCTGCCCACCGCCGGTCACATGGTAGCTGGTTCCCAGCAGGAGAGGCAGCAGCCAGGGGTCCTGGGACCCGGGCTCGCCTACCTCATACTTGGGAGGGATCCAGGCTCAGAACCCCAAAGCAGAGAGCCTCCTGTCGCTGGAAGAGAGACGGCCCCATCACCCAGGGTCCCTGATCTCCCTTGGGGTGGGTGCGGGCACTTTGGAGAGATACCGACAGAGCCAGGAGACCAGGATGAAACTCTACGGGGGTCCAGGCCCCGCCCCGAGCCACATGGGGGAAACTGAGGCCCAGAGCCATGAAGAAGCCACCCAGCGTGCAGGCAGGCAGGGGCAGAGCCGACGGGATGCGGGACCTCTGCCCCCATCACCTCCCAGGCGAGGGCTCTGCCCCGCCACGGCCCCAGTTTACGGTCTGTGAGGTGGGATTCAGACGCCATGTCTGTGTGAAGGACCAAGGGGACCACGGTTGGGGGGCGGCCCCACCTCCCATCTCGGGCCCTGCGGGTGCTGACCCACACTCCTCGCAGAGCCTGGGAGGCGGTGGGCTGGCACAACTGTCGTAGTCCTGGCAGGTCTCGCCCACAGCCGCCAGGGCCTGCGGTACTCGTGGGGCTGGAAGGGGTTGATGTAGTGCAGGGAGCAGCTGTTCCTGGGGTCCCCAGTGGAGGCTGTGAAGTCAACGGCCACCTGCAGAGGCCACAGTGCGAAGACCCAGGAGCCCCTCCCTCCTGGGCTGGGGTGGGCACCTGCACCCCCATCTGACAGGTAAGGGAAACTAAGGCCTGGGGAGCCACTCGCCCAGGGCTGCAGGGAAACCCGGAGGTGTGAGCCCGAGGGCCCAGCACTGTGTTGGCGGGATCACAGAAGGGATGTGCCAACCCCAAAGCTCCTGGGTCCCCAGGGTTGGCCAGCGCCTCTGAGGGCAAGACCAGCCAGCGGCTGCAGGGAGCCAGCGCGGTCACAGCGGACCCTCGGCACCTCCTTCTATAGCAGGGGCTGTGGAGGCGGGGGTGGGGGAGGAACTAGGCAGGGCCTGGGAGGAGCAAGCCCTGAGCTGGGGTCCCTGTGTGCCCCCCGCCCACTCACTTTCCTCAGGCCATTCTGGCTGTCACGAGAAGGAGTGCAGAGGCCACACAGAAGGGACCTGCAGGCCCTGCCGAAGGGCCTTTTCTGCACCCATCCATCCTGGGTGCCAGACGGGCTCTGAGTTACATCCAAGGTGGGGAGGGGCTGCTGGGAGCCCTGGGGTGGGGCCCGGGCGCTGACACCCATCCTGCTGGGATGCACCCAGCAGGCTGTGCGGACGGTCCGTGGACTCACCGTGAAGTGGATCTGGCAGCCGCCCATGATGTAGTCCCGGAACGAGTACACCCTGTAGAACGTCCGGCACCCGCACCCCGGGAACACTGAGGCCAGGGCTTCGGGTCGGGACCTCTGGGGCTCCTGGGACCTGCCCTCCCCCAGGAGCCCAGCAGCCTCAGTCCCCTCCTCTCAGGCCCTCAGGCCGCCTGAATGCCCATCTTCCCCCCACCATCTATTCCCTTCTGTCTCCTCCTCCCCTCCATCCCTCCCACCTCCACACACTGGGGGCACCAGACCTCTGGGATGGGGGCCCGTGAGGGTCCATCTGACTACGGGGGGTTCCAGGCAGTGGCCGGCCACCCCAGCCTGGCTCACTCTCTGCAGAGCTGAGGCGGGAGCACCCCCTCCACCCACTGCGGGGGGGAGGGGCTGCAGGCTGGGCCGAGGCCCACCTTCAGGTCTGCCAGGATGACCACCCCCGAGTTCTTGGAACTGTGCTTCTTCTGCGTGTACTTGAGGCTCACATAGTCCCACTGGGCCTGGGGGACAGGGACAGGCAGAGACACCCACCGCAAGGGGCACGGAAGGCCTGAAAGCCCTGCCCCACCGGCATCTGTCACTTCAACTTCACCACAGGCTGGTGGTCCCTACTCCAGTCACCTTCTGGGTGTGGGTGTCCTGCTCTGTCATCATCTTTAGCCTCTCTAAAGCCATCACAACAATTTCTGGGGCAACCCAGCCCAGGGCCAGCGTCCCAGCGCATTCTGGGGGACAGGCGGGCCCTCCCTGCTCTCACCTGGTCCTCCCCGAAGGCATTCTGCATCTCCGCGAAGGTGGTGGAGAATTCTCCGATGAAGTCGTGCTTCCCGCGGGAGTCATAATCCCAGACGAGGCACTGGGGACCCCGGGACCCCTCAGCCCGCCTGCCCCTCTGAGGCCCCCAGCCTGGGTGTCTCCATGCCCCTGCAGGAAGGCCGCTCCCTTCCCACCATCCCTCCCCACGTACCTCAACTCCAGGAAGGTGTGGTCTGGAGGGACTCGCCCTGCCCCAGCCCCGCCCCAGTCCCGCCCCCAGCCGCCCTGTCCCCTCCCCAGCACCCACCCTCCGCCAGCCGGCCCCGCCCCGCCCACTTTCAGAGGCCGAAGCTCCTAACAGCTGCACAGGCTGCTCAGAGACACCTTGAAAGGCTGCCAGGTGGGGCTCAGGTCGTTCTTCACCACCTGGGGACCGGGAGGGGCGGCTCAGGAGGTCCTGCCTCAGGCTCCAGGCAGGACCCTGCGAACCCAGAGCTGCGTCTCCGAACCTCGTTCCTTCTGGAGCCACCTTCCTAACCCCCCACATTACTGGACCACCTGGACTTCTTTTTCCTTAAATAGCCTTTTTTTACTCAAATTAATTTATCTCAAAAAGAAACGCCTTCCCACTGGTGTAACTGAAATCTTGTTTTACGGGCAGGTAGTGACAACAAATCCGGATTCTTCATTCTAGGACAGAAGCTGCATGCCCACCTGGCCACTCTCTGTTCAAAGGGGGATGGCGGTTTTGGAGGTCAAGACCCTACAGCCATGGGGGGCCAGGGAGATGAGGGAGGGCCGGGGCTGCTCCTTCCCCTGTCCTTTCGTGCTGTCCCTGGGTGCTGGCCAGGGACCCCTCACCTCCGTCCTGTACGCCAGCAGCTCACGCTGATCATCGTGGATCCGGTACAGCTCCAGGAAGGGGTCCGGCTCGCTGAAGAGGTCCTGCAGGGGAGCAGAGGGTGTGCTTGGCAAGCGGTGGGGTCCAGGCTCCGCCACTTGCTGGCTGTGAGGGCAGAGCCCTCCCGAAGAGCAACGCCCTCCCCTCTGGAGCGTCCCTGGCTCCCCCGCGTCCAGCTCCCACCCTGCCCCCCACCTGCCCCACCCCCGCTTCAGTCTCCATCCAGGGGAGGCAGCAGGCAACGCCAGGTCAGACCCCTGCTCTGTGCCCCTACCCCATGTGAGGAGCCAGCAGGACCAGAACCGAGTTCAGATCCAATTCCTTCACTGTCTGGACGGGGACCTCCCTGAGTGCCCGGCATAGGGAGCTGAGGATGAGCTGACGGCAGCAACACGTACAGGACCCTGACAGCAGCACAACCGCCTGGACGGGCAGCCCCACCCACGGCTCTGAGTGCGTCCCACTCCTCAGCCACCTGTCTCCCTGCGGACACAGTGTAGCTCTGTCTACACCTCCTGACAGGAGGGAAAGCTGGGCCCCAGGGGGGCGCCCCTCACCTTGTCATCCAGCTTCCTGGCATGGAGAGCTCCACATGGCCGTTGTTCCCAGAGATGTCCCCGGCTATCACCCGGGCAGAGGGAGAGCGCCAATGCTCCAGGCTGGGCAGGAGGGGCCTGACCCCACCCTTCCCTGCCCGGCTGCAGTCCAGCCTCGGGCAGGCGTCTGGACGCCCCGGCCTCAGCGAGGAAGGGGCGCGGGCCTGCAGGGGGCGGGGCTGGTGGAAGGCGGGGCCTCACCGTGATAGGGGACTTGCCGGCGTTCCTGCTGAACTTCAGCAACAGTGCTCGGGTCACCTTCTTCTGGGCCACGATCTGGAAGTCAGAGTCTCAGGGAGGGGTCCGCACCTGCTCCCCTGAGGACCCTAACCCCGCCCTGGGTCTCCCTGCCTCCTCCCCAACGCCCCCACTCACCCTCGGTGGCCTGGTTCCCCAAACCTACCACCCAGGGCACCACGCCCTCGGCGCCTGGCAGCGGCCAGCCCGTGGCCCTCTCTCGCTCCACCAGGCCCTCAGCTCAGCGCACCTCACCGCCTCCTGGGCCCTCCCACCGCCCACGCATCAGGTGAGGAATGGGAGGCTCTGGGAGACCGCCCAGAGTCATGTTGGTGAGCGCGTGTGTACGACCTGCAGCAGAAGCCATGCCCTGGGAACCCATCACCCTCCATGGATCAGGCCAAGGACAGCGCAGCCCCTACCACAGCCCAAGGCCAGCGAGCGAGCGGCCATGGGGGTTCCCAGCCTCATCCAGGACCCCCGGGCTGCTCCCTCCCTGGGGTCTCAGCCCCCTGCCCAGGGCTCCCCCTCCCTCACCAGGCCCCCCGGGGCTGCATTCCCCATTGGGCTATGAGCCCCTGACTGGGCTAAGAGTTGACCCGGGAATGCTGTGTGCAGCCAGCAACACCGGCTCACCAGGGGCAGCTCTCAGAGTGGTCTGCAAACAAGATAGAGGACGACCACCCTCGTGGCTGCTGGTGGACCAGGGACTTTGTATGTGTGGGGACTCCCCCCCTTCCACTGGCCAGCGAAGACAGTCCTCAGCTATGGCCGTGGTGGGTGATGGCACTGCTGACCCTCTTCACCCTGCTCCACACAGGCTCCTGTCCGACGAGCTGAGACAGAAGGGACAGAGGACCGCCCCCCACCCCCAACAGGATGTGCCTGGCTAACAGCTCCGAGCACACAGGAACACCCTGTGCAGAAGAGAAACCCATCCCAGGTGGGGGAAGCAGAGGCCAAAAAGGGCCACGTGCCAGGCCCCCCAGATTCTCCCATTTGAAGACTCACTTCTGGGCTCTCCTATTAGGAGTAATAGGATAGTTGGTTTAGCTGGTTTGACAAGTGACCATGCTTCCTGTGAGCTCCTCAGCTCCCACGGAGGTGGCCTTGTCACGGTCCCCGTTTCCCAGATGAGGAAGAAGAGGTTCAAGCAGAGGTCAGGGACTTGCTCAAGGGCGCACCACTGGAATCTGAAGCCAGGGTCCTAGCCTTTGGCCACTGACTGTAGCGCCCCTGATGACCCCACAGACCTGGCAGTTCTGGGGGGTCCTTTCCATAAACTAAAGTTTACGTGTATGTCCAGATGTGTCCATACACGTATCTGTGTGTGTCCGTGGATCTGCACCCACGTGTGCATGCATGTCTGTCCGTGCCTGCATGCCAATACACGTGTGCCCGTGCATGTGTGTCCCTGTGTGTTGTCATCTTCCATGCTCGTGAGGGCAGGTAAGAGGCCCACACTGGGTAGAACTCTTCCCTGTTGCTTTCACGTGGGGCTGTGCCCTGCCTAAATCTTGGTCCTCTTATCTGATGGAAGGCTCTACCCTGCCGGCTCCGACCCAGGCAGCAATGGGGATGAGTCACACAGGCTTCACGTTGGGTAAAAGGAGTCGGACACAAATGAGAACATACTGTGTGATTCATGGACATGAAATTCTAAAACAGGCAAAACTATTGGGGAAGGGGATTGAGAGGAGCAGGGGACCTGCTGGATGACAAAAATGTCCTGTGTGATCTGGGTGATGGTCAGGTGTATACAATTGTCTAAGCCCATCAATCCCAACCCTCAAGGTCTACACATCTTACTGTATGTAAATTACACCTCAATAAAAAAGAAGCACCCCCAGAGCACTCACGAGAATCTAATGTGTGACACATCGAGTGTTTGGCCCAGAGCCTGTGCTAAGCAGTCTGGCTGGTGGCTGGTGGCTGGTGGCTGGTGGCAAGAGCTCCCGTTACACTGACAATGGTAGAGCTAATCGGGAATGACCTCACCAGAGGATGCAGTGTCCCTCAGGTGGCAGCTGGACCTCAGACCGGTCACTGCCATGGGGAGAGACAAGGGAAGGGCTCCCTTATGTCATGGAAGTGAAAAAAAGCAAGCTGCAGAACAGTATATGCCGTTTGTGTTTTTAAAAGTGTTATCTAGAGAAAAAACTATGTTCCTTTGCTCTGTTAAGAATAAATCTCTCCAGAAGGATGTAACGAACCTGGGGACAGGGCACGAGGGAGATATGGTCCAGGGTGTACCTGTTATACTTTCTGAATTTAGGTCCATATGAATGTATTACCCAGTTCAAAATAACATTTTTTTTAACTCAAAAAAATTTTTTAAGGAACTATGGAGTCAGACAGACCACGTGGTACACAGTCTGTGTGTAATCACCCTGTCCCCAGGCCACCACTGCCATCGCACCGGCCCTCAGGACCAGCTGAGGTGTCCATGCTGCCCTCCTCCCTCTCCCTCCCAAGGGGACGGGCGCCCACCTGCCCCAAGGTGTACTCCATGCCCCCCAGGAGGTCATCATCCTGGTAGCTGAGGCTGCTGGGCCCATGGGTGTCGTAGACCTCAAAGCACAGCTTCTGCACCTCCTCAAAGTAGTACTCCAGTGTGAAGACCTTGGAGAAGACCAGATGCAGGCTGCTCCGGACCACCTCGGTTCTGTCCACCTGCAAGCAGCCCTGGGTGAGCAGACCCCCAGGGTGGGGGTGGGATCTGTCCACCTGAGCACTCCCCGAGGCCCTGCGCCCCGGCTCTAGCCCTCAGAGCCCCCTCTCCCACCCATCTGCCCTCGGGTGGTCCTGGAGGACTTGCTTCCAAGCCCTGCTGTAGGAAGACAACCCCTCCCCCTCACCCCGCCCACCACCTGCTGCTGAGGCCTCTGGACGCCCCAGGGGGTCATTACCCAGGGCACCTTCTTCCCTGAGACAAAGGCAGTCCTCTGGCCCCCCGAGGGCCTTCTCATCCCCACATGGCCTGTTCCATCCCCACACCACAGACAGGCAGGCAGGCTTGGAGAGGGGAGGGGGTGTCCAAGGGCCTTTGTGAGGTCACTCACTCAGCAGGGGGATTCCACCTGGACCCCCGTCTCCACCCAGAACCCAGTACTCTTACCTCCCTTGACCCTCCAGGCCCCCCGTGTCTCCGCAGCTTTGTTGCACCAACCCCTCCCCTCTCAAGTTGGCAGGGCCATCCGAACCCCTGTGAAGTCATAGTCAGGACACCTGCCCAGGGCCAGATGGAACAAGGGACACTGTCCAAGTCTGGCTATCCCCCTCCTGGGTTCCCCTGACCAGGAGCCACTCTGCACAGGGCTGGCCCTGGGCACCCAATACTGCTGCTCCCAGGATGGTAGCCTGCTTTCCTGGGGGAGTGAAATCTTTCATAACCCAACCTCAGCCCACCATCCTTCACCTCTGTTCCATTCAAGCAGAAGCAAGCTGCTGGGTCCAGCCCACACTTCAGGGACAGCACAGACAAGGACACAAAGGTGGGACCTTGGGCCAGGGCAGGAGGGGAAGACCACGAGGACAGCTGCCCAAAGTCCCCAAAGGGGTGATGGCAGTGCAGCCAGGGAGGCAGGTGGCAGCAGTGTCCACCGGGTGGGCCGTCCAGCTGAGGGAGGCCTGGTTTTCCTCGTGCCTGGCTCATCTGGGGGCTCTGAGGATACCCTTGGTAGGAGCCGCCTTGATGGCGCTCCCAGCCCCTCCCCCCTCAGTCCCTTTCAACAGTGACCCAGCTTTACCTCCTCTGCTGGAAGCACCATCCTTCCTGGGGAAATTTTCAAAAGGGCAGGAACTAACCACGCACTGTTTCATCTGTTCGTCCCCCAGCACTGTGCAACTGGGGCTTTCAAAGGAGGGGAGCCCAGCTGAGGCACCACAGTTGGAGGGTGGGAACCAAGGCCTAACACACACCTTTCCCACTGCTCCTCAGGTCCTCAGCCTCCCCAGATGTAACCCCCGAGAAAGCTCTGAGCTGTTCCCAGGAGGGTGGGCCCAGAGGTGAATCTGGAAGGCCAGCCCTCTCTTCCTGGGCTGCAGGCCTTCACCAGGCCCTGGACCATGGTCCTCCTGTTGAGCAGTCCTCACTGCTACCCAAGGCTGACACGCACCCAACACGCTACAGTGAGAGCCAGAGGTCTTTCAGAAAGCAATCTCCACAAAGGTAAGATAGTTTGTTTTGGTTACTGCCATGTCCCTGCAGCCTGGGACTGTGTCTGGCACACAGCAGATACTCAATAAATACTTGAACGAGTGCCCGTTCTCTCATCCATCTGTTCTTAGACAATTCCCCGCACATCACTTTCCACCTTCCCTGGCCCACCCACACCTGCTCCATCACCAGCTTCCACCGTCCAGGTCCCCAGGATGGTCCATGCCAGGCAGGTCAGAGGTGGGTCGGCTCATTCAGTTTCCTCTGGTCTAGTTCTAAGCAACTGAGAACTGATTCTAGCTGAGAGAGCAAAAAAGAACAAGGACACTGGGAAATTCCTGGAATTGGGCATGAACTGCTCTGGACAGAGGCCAGGGTTAGGGAAGGGAGGCCGTTGCCTCTCCTCTCCTCTGGACCTTTTGTGATGCAAAGACCATATTTCTCTCCTGTAACATCCAGAAAACATACAAGGAAAAAAATGGCAAGTGCAACCACCTATGCGAGACATCAAGAAAAAAGGATTGTTCGCCCTTCGCACAGCTGCCCCTTAGTCTACTCTTTGGCTTGACCTAAGTTGAGTAAAGTAGAAAAAAACCCTAAATAACCTAAAATGACTATAGTTTCCCTGTAAACTACAACAACTTGAATCAACTGGGAATTAGATTTTCAATTTTTTAAAAAAATATCACAATTATCTACATTTCAACAAAGCAACTACAGGATACAGAATCAAATTAAAATTCATCCTGGAGGGGTGACACTCCCATGGGTTAAAATGCAAAGATG
Source organism: Eschrichtius robustus (assembly GCF_028021215.1). Classification (NCBI taxonomy): domain Eukaryota; kingdom Metazoa; phylum Chordata; class Mammalia; order Artiodactyla; family Eschrichtiidae; genus Eschrichtius; species Eschrichtius robustus. The sequence goes on from NC_090842.1 coordinate 833,201, forward strand.
CATACCTTCCCTCCAAAATAAAAAATACCACGTAACTTAAAAATAAAGAAGGAAAAACACAGCCTGGGAATATTAAACAAAAATTATTTGTAACTGCCCAGACCAACGCTAGTCTCCTACAAATGCCCCAGCACCCACTGGTGGCCACTGCAGGCACTGGGGGTGACACCAGCACACGTACTTTGGTTATCTGTCCAGGAGATGCACCTACAACCCACAAACAGTTCTGCCCAGGTGGACACTAGCACAGTGGACCCCGGCCCTGCACACCCACCCAGAGGCCTCTCTGCCCCCCACCCTGTGAGCACCTCAGCCGGGGCTCCAGCAGACGGGCAGCTACCTTGCCCTCGGGTAGCTTCTTAACTCCTTGCCAGGTCTCTGAGCACAAAGCAAATGGAACCAGTGTCTCCAGGCTGTCCAGAGGCAGCCCCCCATGTGCCCTCTCTCACAGATGGTTCATCAGGCTCCAACCCCCAGGCCTCCACGCCAGCTGACCTTTCTGTGGGTCATGACTTCCCAACATACAAAGTGAGCATGGACGTCAAATCAGCACCTTATAAACTGCTAGTTTTAGAGATGAGAATAGTGGTTTAATAGTCCTGCAAATTACCTGAGGTAGTTGGTACCGAATGCACAGCACCTGCAGGACTGGAGGGTTCCGACAAGAAAACTCACTAAGCACAAGCCTCCCAGACCCCGAACCTGCTTCCCTCAGAGCAGGCCTGCTGTGACGAGGGACAAGAACGTGCTCCAGGTTCCCCTCAAGGAGAAAGCTCCCCAGGCCCCAGTTCCTTACACAACGAAGGTCACGTGGACACTGCAGGTTTATCACAAGTTGCCAAGAGCACTTTATTTTTTCTTTTCAACATCCTGTTCTGCAGCTTCCTTGGCCCTTTTTGCCCGGATGCCAAAGAGCCGGGCGTTGGCACGGGCCATGCGGAGACTGGCGAACGCCTTGAAGTTCTTCTCTTCCTCTGTGATGACTCTGGCTTTCTCCTTCTTGTAGACCTGGAACGGAGCACAGGCCCAGAAGCAGCTGTCAGCAAACTGAGAGGACTTGGAGGGGTATCTGCCCACCCAAGAAAGGCTACATGGAGGCCACCAAAAGGCTATACCACTCCCCTGTGGATTTAAAACAACCCCAAGTCATGTGACGGGTGGGCGGGGCACTGTGCTTGGACAGGACCTGGAGAAGGGGAGGCTCAGGCCCACGCCCCACTCGCAGGAGCCTCAAGGGCCTGGTCAATTGCCACTCAGGTTACAGGATCACCAAACATGCCGAGAGTTGCTTACAGCCTGGCCTTTCCAAATAGCGAAAAGGGAAAAAGGACCCAACAGAGGGAGTGGTGACAAGTGAGAGTGCACAAAGCTTCCCTCGAGGAGTCCATCTGTTAAGACGCAGGAGGCTCTCCCCAGGGTGGAAGGAAGGTCTTTTCCACAAACCTGTAAATCTCAACATGGGCCCCAGATGCCAGGCCGACTCCCTCCAACCCAACCCCCGCCCTGTCATTCAGTTGCTCCCTCCAAACATGCCCACTTACATTCCGTATGGGCATGACTGGTCCGGTCAGCTGGGTGGCCAATTTGAGCTCTTCAGCCTGTTTGCAGTGAGAAGGGAGTTAGATGGATTCAGCTCATCTCCCCAAGCCTGTAGCCCCTGGCTGGGGGCCCCCGTCTGCCGATGGATTCCTGTCCATCTAGTAGATGGCAGGCACAGGCAGATGAAAATGAGCCACCCACGTGTGAAGCAGATACACACGTACAACAACTCTCACAAGCCCATATGGATGGACTGTTAATTTCACACAAAGGTCAGTAACAGGAAAATCACTTTCCCAATTCTGAAACAGCTGACTCCAAGTGCCACCACTCTTGCCCGCCGTGAATCTCGGCAGTCCTAGCGATCAGTTTGTGGATTCTCAGAGGCTTTCTTCTAGTTATCTACCAACTCTCTACTACCCTGCACGAAGACCCGGTTTTGGAGAAATAAAAAGCTACAGACAGATATGTTTTCTTCTCAGCCCAGCTAAACCCACAGTGAGACCTCCACGCCCTCACCCGGCTGGGCACAGAGGGACCCCGGTACTCACAGAGCTGTCTCCCTTCTTGGGGGCCGAGGGCTTCCTGGGGAAGAGGATGAGCTTGGAGCGGTACTCCTTGAGCCGCTGTACGTTGGCCTGCAGGGATTCCGTGCACTTGTTCCGCCGCCTCGGGTCCACCGAGATCCCAATGGTCCGGGCCACTTTTTTGTGGATGCCGGCCACCTGCCCCGAGACAGACACAGATGAAGCCCCGAGGGCTCCCCGGTGCCCACCCCCTGCCGGGAGAGCCCAGCCGTCAGATGGAAAAGGGTTCAAGCGCATTTTCATCACAGCAGTGCAGCGATTCCGGAGAATGTCATCACTTGGCTGTGGGCCACGAGGGACAACCCGTGGGACTCAGGACGCGGACTGGCGACACTCACCCTCAGCTCCTCCAGGCTGAAGCCCCTGCCGGCGCGCACCTTGGTGTGGTACCTGACCGTGGGGCATCTCACCACCGGCCGGAGCGGGCCGGACGCGGGGCGCGGGGCGATGCGGCGCGCCTTGGCCTGCCGGGCCTTGCGTCTGCGCAGACAGAAGCCGAGCGGCGGTCACCCGCCGCCCCTCCCGCAGCGGGCCGGGCGCGCGAGTCCCGGCCGCCCTCCGCGCGCAGAGAAAGGGGGCGCGCTCGCTCGGGGGCGGCTCACCTGCGGATCTTGCGCGCCGGCTGGTTGAACCACGTGGCCACGCGCCGCTGCCAGTCCTTGTGGAAGTGGGGCTTCAGGATCATGCCATTCCGGCTGGGCGCCATGGCTGAGGCCGACTAGCCTGGGGAGCGGGGAGAACGCGGAGCGAGTTAGGGCCCGGGCGCGGTGGCCCGCCGGCGCGCGCACAGAGCCCGGGCCACGGCCCGACGCCGACGGCGGCTGGCGGACGCCGGGGACGGCAGATGGGGCCGGATGGTGTCGGAAATCAGCGATGGCGCCACGCTCGCGTGTACTCACCTCCTCCGAGGCTTCACGGCCGCGGAAAAGAAAGGACACCGCAGAGCACCCTGGGATGATACTGGGCCCGGCCAATCAGAAGCGACGGAACGTTCTGACCAATCAGAGCCAGGGCCGCCGAGTGACGTGAGGCCCCTCCCCTCGGCGGCCCTCGCTGCCCTAACAGACATGGCGCCGCGTTTCCCGTGCTACGCGAGTCCCGCGCCCCCGCTCCCCCGCGCCCCCCGCGACGCCCGCGCCCCCGGCCCCACGGACGGGCTGGGTCCCACGAAGCCCGGGCCGGCCGGCCTGCTCGTGCACCACGGTAGGCCTCGCCCTCCGCGTCCTGGTCTGAGGCCCCGGCCACCACGTGGATCCTGCTTGCCCTCCCTGTGGGCGGAGCGTACACTTAGGAGCGGGCCTTCCAGAGCGCCCTGCGCGTGTCGCACGGAGGTCTGCGGTCGGGCCGTTGGTGGCAAGTACCCCGCAGCGAGTGTGGAACTAAGAACCGCATGGCGGATCGCGGCTGTCCCGCGCTCCGCTGTGCACACTGCCACCCACGCAGATGAGCGTCGTAAAAACACCAAGTAGCCGGGCCACCTGGGCTCTGGCGCCTCCTGTTCCCGGGACAGCCTGGGACGACGCCAACACATCCTGCCATCTGTAAGCCTTGACACCCAGCAACCCCTTTCCTTTCCCACCCTCACCCCAGTCACCAAGCTTCCTCCCCTGAAACCTAATCAATGTTTTATGAATTTCATGACACAAAATAAGAAATTTGGTGGCCTGTGTCCTACACTGAGTAAACAGGTAGCTGATACTGATGCTGATAGTTTTCTGCCCTGTTGAGACACCCTCGGGTATTAGAAAAATCAGGTTGGGAGTCATTGAGGAATTACAGGGTTATGGTTGGGGAGACCAGAACATGTGAAAGGGCAGAGGAGTTTTTTAACACATACGTGCCAAGGCTGTGTGGAAGGTTGGAGCCCTGCCACCTAATAGGTACGTGCTGAGTTCTGAAGCAAGGGCGGTATCAGTCCTGTTTGGCCGACAGTTGTTAGCAAATGCAAGAAAGCACTTCTCGGTAAACTCGGAAGTGGTGTTTGTGAAGTTAGGGTCATAAACTTTTATTTTGGAATACTTTTAGATATACAGCAAAGTTACAAAAGTAGTACAGGGACTTCCCCGGTGGCGCAGTGGTTAAGAATCCATCTGCCAATGCAGGGGACACGGGTTCGAGCCCTGGTCTGGGAAGATCCCACATGCCACGGAGCAACTAAGCCCGTGTGCCCCACAACTACTGAGCCTGTGCTCTAGAGCCCGTGAGCCACAACTACTGAGCCCGAGTGCCACAACTATTGAAGCCCTCACGCCTAGAGCCCGTGCTCCGCAACAAGAGAAGCCACCGCAATGAGAAGCCTGTGCACCACTGCAAAGAGTAGCCCCTGCTCGCCACAACTAGAGAAAGCCCACACGCAGCAACGAAGACCCAACGCAGCCAAAAAGAAAATTAAAAAAAAAATAAAATAAAATAAAAAATAAAAATAAATTTAAGAAGTAGTACAGAGAGTTCCATTATATTGTCTACCCAAGTCCTCTAATATTAACATCCTACGTGGCAATGGTAAGGTTGGCAAAGCTAAGAAATTAGCATTGGGACTTCCCTGGTGGCGCAGTGGCTAAGAATCCGCCTGCCAATGCAGGGGACACGGGTTCGAGCCCTGGTCTGGGAGGATCCCACATGCCGCAGAGCAACTAAGCCCGTGCACCACAACTACTGAAGCCCATGCACCTAGAGCCTGTGCTCCGCAACAAGAGAAGCTACCGCAATGAGAAGCCCCCGCACTGCAATGAAGATGGCCCCTGCTCGCCACAACTAAAGAAAAACCCACGCACAGCAATGAAGACCCAATGCAGCCAAAAATAAAAATTAAAAAAAAAAAATCTCTGCATCCTTTCACAGACACAGACAGCTAAACTGGAAGGTCAGTGACCCACAGGAAAGTAGCTAGTATAAAATCTTTGTACTAGTTTTGAGACTTTGGGCAAGTTATTGGTGTGAAATGGGAGGAGCTGCTGTTAGGCCACAGAACACAGCGCAGTGCCCAGTGCATGCATGGTAAGTCAAGGTCACACAGCTCTGCTTCCAGGTGACAGGGAAGGGAAGGCAGTGCAGGCGAGAAGGGGTGGGGGGGAGAGCGAGGGGTCATCATCTGCCTCGCAAATCACTTTGTCCATTGGAACTGAACCCACACTCCATCTGGCAGCCTAACTGCAGCAGAGAGGCCCTGGAGGAGATGTCTGTTGAATAAACGGTTGCCTTGGCCTGGGACGTACTTCCTCGGACACAAACGTTAGCCCACACCTCCCATGTCTATCTCAGACGCCTTTCAGTAATCCCGCCATGGACCAGGATACCTTGCTATTTTCTAATCTCAAACACATTCCTGTCCCCATTCCCCCTTTCAGACCCACAGACTCATGCAGCTCCGACTGCTCATAGGGTGCTGCCCGGGGTACCAGGGAGGGTTTGAAGTCTGGAGTTAGTGGTAAGAAGTTGAAGCTGCAGTTCAGGGACCTCGGTCTGCTGCACACAACCCGGCAACCCAGCCACACAGTTTTTCGACGCCTGAATAGTCCATACTTACATCCTTGGGGAATATGCAGAATAGCAAGGCCAAAAGTTCCCATGTGACATTCTGCTGAGAGCTCAGTTTCCCAGCTGGGAAGATTAAAGAAGTGAACTGTTATGTAGGCGTCCTTCTTGACACACAGACTTGTTGGCTCAGGGTTTTAAAACTCTTCAGCTAGGGACTTCTCTGGTGGTGCAGTGGTTAAGAATCCGCCTGCCAATGCAGGGGACACGGGTTCGATCCCTGGTCTGGGAAGATCCCCTGTGCACCACAACTACTGAGCCTGCGCTCTACAGCCCACGAGCCACAGCTACTGAGCCTGCGAGCCTAGAGCCCGTGCTCCGCAGCAAGAGAAGGCACCGCAATGAAAAGCCTGTGCACCGCAACGAAGAGTAGCCCCGGCTCGCTGCAACTAGAGAAAGCCCGCGCGCAGCAATGAGGACCGAACGACGAAGACCCAACGGAGCCAAAAATAAATTAAAAAAAAAAAAAAAAGTCTTCAGCTAGAGGGACAGCCCCTGCCTCCTTGCCACAGAACTCCACGGCACAACTCTGCCGAAGGGCTTTTGTCCTGGGCTTGGGCCTCCAAGGGCCACTGAAAGGACTGGCTAATGCCCCTGGACTCAGCACTCAGTGGGGTCAGGGTTCCTGGAGGAGCGCCCTAGAGGGGTGGGGTATGCACAGCCTCCCAGAATTTCCTTGTAATTGTGCCCCAATTGCTTGCCCCACACCTACACCTGACTGGCCCCCTCCAAAGACAGTCAACACTAGCTCCTGGAGCCCTTTAACACACAGTGTTTACTTATTCATTTATTTGACAGCACCAGCTCTTAGCTGCAGCACGTGGCATCTTTATTTGTGGCATGCGAATTCTTAGTTGCAGCATGTGGGATCTAGTTCCCTGACCGGGGATCGAACCCAGGCCCCCTGCATTGGGAGCACCGCAGTCTTAGCCATTGGACCACCAGGGAAGTCCCTGACACACAGTCTTGATTTTAAAAATTAATCTCAGGGAATTCCCTGGTGTGCCAGCGGTTAGGACTGTGTGCTTTCACTGCCGAGGCCCAGGTTCAATCCCTGGTGGGGGAACTAAGATCCCACAAGCTGCTGGGCACAGCCAAAAAAAATTAGTTAATAAAAAAAATTAATCTCACAGCGGCAACATGTTTTTATTGTGTTTTGACACACACACAAGTCATGTTCCTAGAGCACTTTGCAAAAATTAGCACGCTAACAGTGTCATAAATATGGGCTGCTGGTTGAATTAGGAAAAGCAGGAGCCGAACAACTCAGCAGGGACAGGATAATTTTACAGTGTTTCATCACAGAACTCAACCATCCAGCCTCTCAACTTACCGAAGTCGCAGCCGGCACGTAAACCTGATAGAGGCTGAGAGATTCCTGTAATACGAGGGACACCTAACGTAAGTGACCACCTGGAAGTATGTTATTATAATCACAAATATCTGAAAGTTGCTAGGAGAGTGGATCTTTTTTTTTTAAAATTAATTAATTTATCTGTCTATCTTTGGCTGTGTTGGGTCCTCGCTGCTGCGCACGGGCCCTCTCCAACTGAGGCGAGCGGTGGCCCCTCCTCGCCACGGTACGAGGGCCTTTCATTGCAGTGGCCTCTCCTGCTGCGGAGCACGGGCTGCAGGCGCACAGGCCTCAGCAGTTGTGGCACTTGTGGTCAGCAGTTGTGGCTCATGGGCTCCGGAGCGCTGGCCCAGCAGTTGTGGCACATGGGCCCAGCTGCTCCACGGCATGTGGGATCTTCCCAGACCAGGGACCGAATCCGTGTCCCCTGCGTTGGCAGGTGGACCCTCAACCACTGCGCCACCAGGGAAGCCCCAAGAGAGCGGATCTTAAAAGTTCTCATCACACACAAGAAAACTTCCGTAACTATGTGTGGTGACCAACGTTAACTGACTAACCGTGGTGATCATGGCACAATACAAACAAATAGGAATCATTGTGTTGTACACCTGAAACTAATATGATGTACCTCAACAAAAAAATTTAAAAAACTTTTAAAAAGCGTAACAAAAACCCATGTTTATATGAGCATAGGCGAGAGTGGAAAACAACTTGTATTATGATGTAAGAACTCTATAAGTTAATTCATCTAATAGTCTTTACTGGTTTTCTGGGGCTCTGATTGTATTAAATGTACATTTACTTAAAGAACATGTGTATCTCAGCGAGGAGCCCTCACACACCTGACTCGGACGAAGACAGTCCCAGAAGCTACCGTCAGGCCACGATACACCTGCTCTGCTGGGCAGGGGCAGGTTGCCCAGTGCAGTCTGGCTGCTCCAGGGGACCACGAGCTGCTGTTGGGAGAACCCCCTTCACCTCCAGGAGCCCTGTAAGGGAGGCGTGAGAGGCAGCAGAGGTGCACAGGCCCTGTGCCCAGTGCGCTCCCCGGGTGCCGTGTCTGAGGCCCAGGAGGTCACGTCACCTAGGACAACTCACTTCTGTAGAGCGGAGCGCTGTCCCCGCAGCCCTCCCTGCTGGGCGGCCGTGAGCCCACTCACTGGGCAGCCCTGGGAAGCCGGGCTGCACCTTCCTCCACTACAGCAGGGCAGCCCGCTTCACGCCACTTACATCCTGTTCCTGGCTAAGCGTCACCAGACGTGGGCCATTGTAATGGTAAACCACGAGGGGATGAGCTTGGCCACATCCGTGTGAGATTACAGAGGAGGCCGCCCCACGGCGAAGACGCCAGCCTCACCCTCTGAACCCTCGGCTAGTCTTTGAGAAGGAACCTGGGGAACTGGGGCAGATGGCGAAGCATCTCTTGGGCTGCCCCGCCCCCGTGAGCTTCCTCGGGGCGCCGATGCACAGGGGAGGTGGAAGCAACGAGGAGCAGGTGGGAGCCCCCACGTGGGTCACACTGCCAGGGACTCGGGGGCCGACTGCAACCCGTCCGTCTGTCCCACGCCCTCCCTCCCAGAGTCCTACAAGAGGGAGTCGTCCCAACTGGTCACCTCGCAGCTGACATCACACCCTGTGAATACAGTACCCGTGACCCAGGACGGCCCTCGGGGCAGAGCTGACCACGCAGGAAACACAGGCCTCCATCCACAACCGGGTGTCCCCCAGAGCCCCTCGTGTGCGCCCGTCCACGCGGCGGCAGGTGACGCTGCTTTACTCCTCCAGGCCCAGTGCCTGTCCCTGGGACCCACTGATGAGCGAGCCCAGGACGGGGCCCCGCGGAGGATGGGCAACGAGGGGCTTGGAGGCCCTTTCACGGCAGAGCCCTGAGAATCCTGACCAAGTCACAGGAGCCGGAGGAGCCCAGCCCAGGCCCCGCACCACGAGGCCGTTCAGGGCCCCCACGAGACGGGGCCGCTCCGTGCGCACCGGTGACCCTCCCACAGGCAAGAACGACCCACAAACACGAATGAAACCGTGCGTCTCTACAGAGACATTTACTTGTCCTGCACAGGGAAGTCAATAAATAGATCTCAGGGGCCTTGAGCTGAGACCAGCGAGGGCTGAGAGGAGGGACCGGCTCCAGCGGCCAGCAAGGTGGTCCAGCTACCGGGGCCAGGACGGCTCCTCCCCCTGCAGGGGCTGCTGCCGGCCGCCTCCGCCTCCCCCGCCTCCGGCTTCTCCCTCTGGGCGTCGCTCCACCTCTGCGGCGCAATCCTCTTCTTGGGCCCGTGGGGGGGCGGGCCGATGAGGGCCTCGATGTCCTCGTAGTTTATCACTTCCTTTTCCAGCAGGGCGTTCGCCAGCTGGAAGAACAAGAGGGCAGTGTGAGCGACTGACGAGGGCCCGGACAAGAGCCCTTTGAGAGCAGAGCGCGGTGGAGGGAGGGCCCAGCCCCCAGACCCGCCGGCCCGGGCAGGCGGGCGGCCGAGCACAGAATCGCTCCCTGACTACACCTTAAAGACAAGGCCAGCTGCCAGCCTCATTAAGTTTTCTACTTCCCTTCCCAGCGTGTTTATTTTAGGCAACTTCAATTTCTTTTACAAACACGTGTGAGCGTCAGCATGTGGGCAGTGGAGCTGGCGTGCAGGACCGCCTCGATGGGACCAGGGGAGGGACCCACGAAGAGCCGCCACGGCCGCTGCTGAGGGGTTCCCATCGCTCCCACGCTGGCTGCTCCGACAGCTGGCCCTGGGACAACACGGGCTTGAACTGCGCGGGTCCGCTCCTACGCAGATTTCTTCAGTGAACGTGACTGCAGGACTACGAGACCCACGACCCGCAGGTGCAGAATTGCGGGCAGGGAGGGCCGGCTGTGAAGGCGGCGCTCAGGGGCCAGCTGTATGGTGCTCAGCCCAGGCACGTCCGACGGCGCACATGGGAGCCCCGCACAGCAGCGGGCCGGCCCCGGCGGGTTCCGCACGGCTCCCGGGACCCCACAACACGACGCCCACAACGTCACGCTGAAGGAACAGCGGCCCGTCCACAGAGAGCTGCCCCCGCTCCGGGTCCACGGAAGCTTCACCTCTGCGGTCGCCTCCAAACCCAACAGCCCAGGCTCGCGATGAGGACACCAGACAGAGCCCAACCGGGGGACGTTCCACACACACCAGACCAGCCCTCCTGCACTGCCATGAGCAACAGGAGGGGGAGCCGTCCCAGCCAGGAGGGCCTGACGGACGTGAGGACGGACCGGAGGGCGGGGTGGGCGCTAGGCGAGGTGGTTGAAGCGTGGACTGCGGTTAACGCCACGTGTCCGTGCCGGCTGGTCACTGTGTTGTGGAAAACGCGCCCCACTGATGGGAGATGTTAACACGAGGGGACCAGCCGGGGGCAGAGGGCTCTGTGCTGTATCTGGTGCTTCCATGGGCACCTGAAACTATGCTAAGCTTTACAATTTAGTTTAAAAGTTCCAGGAGACGTAAGAGCTGGAAAGGGACTAAACAACGTGGACCAGACCCCACTGCTGGCTGAAACTGGGTAACGGGCCCAGGAGGGTTGGCGATGTCCCCCCGTCTCCTCTGAGGGAACTGGCCTGAGAGGTTCAATGACACAAAGCTAAACGAGGTGTGAAAGGCGCTACGTTCGGTTGAGCTGGGTGGGGCTCGCTGGTTATGTCGTTTTCTGGAGTCCTGTGCACGGGAGGGGTGAGCGGCCGCGCCAGCAGGGCAGTGACGGCAGGCCCAGCTCCTGGCGGGACAGGCGTGCGCAGGGCCCGGGGGCGGCGGGGGCTCACCGCCTGCAGCTTGTCCAGGTTGTCCCGAAGCACCTTCTCAGTGTGCCTGTAGGCCGCGGCCACCAGCAGCCTCGCTTCCTGCAAAGGGAAGACAAGAGTCTGTGATGGGCCAGGGCGGCTGGCCACCGCGCGTGGGGTCCCCTGCGGCCCGGCGTCCCCTGCGGCCCGGCCCTGGCGCTAAGGTACACAGAAGAAACACGGGTTCAGGAACACGGCCTTTCGTGTCTTACAATGAACAGGAGAGCAAGGCTGTCAAGGGCCTCCTGCCCCCACCCCAGCCCCGGGAATGCCCTGTTCCAGGGGCCTGCCCAGCAGACAGCCCGCCAGCTCCTGGAGCCCCGGACCCGCATCTGTCCTCCACACCCACGGGTGCCTACGTGCCAGCGACACTGCGGTCGTCTCTCGTGGGCAGCTCGTGAGCAGGGCTCACGGGTGCTGGCTCCATCACTGGAGACATGTACTTATTTGACGTCCCTCACAGTCCTGTGTCATCTACGGTCCCACCGGGCGCCAGCAGGCCCTCGCCCAACTCCTCTGGGCACGCAGCCAGCACACAAGAGACCTCTCTCCCACCCACACGCAGCTCGGGACCAGGGAGGACTCACATGGTCCATCATCTGCTGGAGGCCCTGGCTGAAGGGACGCCGTCCGATGCCTGGGACGCCGTCCTGGGCCTCGGGGAAGGAGATAGGCCCGATGCTGGGCGCCATCCCGAACTGCTTCACCATGGAGTAGGCGATGCGCGTGACCTTCCTCAGGTCGTCCTGCGCCCCTGGAGTGCGGGGTCAGAAAAGGGGGTTCCTTCCTGGAGGTGTAGGCCGGGGCACCCGGGGCCCTGCCGGCCCCTGAGAGCAGAGGTGGGTACCCGGGGACAACTGTATCCTGTCCTTAAAACTTAAAAAAATGCTCTTTGGTTTAAAAAACAACTCCTCGGGATGCATCTCTGGATTCACGGCACCGGCAGCGACCTGGCGCCATCCAGGTCCGTGGGGCAGCTGACAACACGGGCCCTGAGTCTCCCGGAACCTCCTCCACCTCCTGACGGCCCAGCGAGACTCCGCTTACAGTCTGCACGTGGGGAAAAGCTTTTGTAACAACTAGATCATCTAGAAAGTCTGGCTTAGCTCCAAACCTTTGACCACAGCTCGTCTTTTAGAAACACTTAATGAAATTCAAAACTGCATTTGCACCTGCTACTCAGACCCCGCCATTGGGTTCACCCCCGCCCCCACGCAGAATGGCTGAAGGGTGTGGAAGCCGTGTGGGCGCCAGCCCCTCACCGGAAGTGACCCTGTTGAAGGAGATGGACTCGGACGCGCGGCCGCCCAGGGCCATGCACATCCGCTCAAACAGCTGCTCCCTGGTGAAGAGGTGCTGGTCTCTTGGGAGAATCTGAGTGAAGCCCAGGGCTGCATTGGTCCGCGGCGCGATGGACACCTGCGGAACAGAGGTGGCCCCAGTTAGCGGGCAGGATGTAGGCCTCAGAGATCGGGGGGTGGAGTAAGACAGTCTTCAATCAGAGGGTTCAAAGCAGGGAGCAAATGTGACTGTCCCCATGTTTATAACCGCATCACGGGGAAGGGCTCCCACACTGTCGGGGCGTGAGGCCCCTGCACATGACCACGCGTCCGCGAGGGAAGGAAAGGTGACGAGGACGGGACGACCCGCCGAGGGCCCTGCGCTGCCCGTGCTCCCACCCACAGCCCGCGCCTGGTGAGCCCCCGGGGCAGGGTTCTGGCAGCAGGAGGCCACCCTGAGGCTCCGAGGAGGACACGTCCCCACCTCGCCTGGCAGAGTGCCGAGCACGGGGCAAGGGGGCTTTCTCAGCACGACTCTCTGTCGTCGAATGGAAAACCCTAAGAACAGGAAATTTTAAATTAGGGTTTTTACTTCACCATGGGCTTTCCCATGTTAATTTTTCGAGATACTGCATGAAAACATTCATCTTGATCACTGGGTCTTCTCGGCCGGCGGCTCCTGCACACACCGTCTTCGTCACAGCCCTCTGCCCAGGACACAGCGGGGGCCGGCCTAAGCAGCAGGACAGCGGCTGACGAAGCCCAACTAGCAACGCGCTGCTGTAGCCGTCACCCCCGGGAAACACCACACGCAGGCTGCAGCTGCCGCACACCCCGTCTTCGGGGGTCACGGAACAAGGAGCAAGGCAGCTCCTCCTCAGCCGGGGGGACCCAGCCCCCGGCTCAGGCCCACGTGGAGGGCACGGTTACAACCCTCCACACGGGGCACCCACGCCCCAAACATGGGCACTGTCCGCAGGGGCCACTCAGGGACCCCCGGTCTTGAAAGCACACAGCTGAGGAGGCGTTACGACGGTACGCCTGCCAAATACACGACGTGCACTAACTCACTGCTTTCTAAACTCAGGAGTCACGAAATCAGCACATCCCGGAGCCGACGGCAACCCTGGCAATCCTCAGCTCCACGGGCGACCGCGGCCACCCCGCCCTGTGCCTGGGCCGCCGCACCCACCTTCCCCACGGCCTCCGTGCGCTCCAGCAGCCAGCCCACCAGGGCGTGGCCCCGCACCCCCTCCACGCACAAGCGCGTGGGCCTTCCACAGCGGGCTGGGCCAGGCCCCGGCCGCCGCACCCACCTTCCCCACGGCCTCCGTGTGCTCCAGCAGCCAGCCCACCAGGGCGTGGCCCGACTCGTGCAGCGCCACCACCTTCTGCTCTTCCTTGGAAAGCACCTGGCTCTTCTTGGCGGCCCCTGAAAGAATGCCCGGGAAGGTGAGCTCAGGCGCACGGCCACCCCGGATACGCGGCCAGACCCGTGCTCGTGGCGCCAAAGCGAGGCCTCACTCGCCCCACTTGTGTAAACACTGCCAACAGCAGCCCCTCCGGCAAGGCCCTCACGGGGCTGCGGGGCCGACGGCACGAGCTCGGGTCTCCTGCCGGCCCCCCGACCTGGCAGGGCAGCCGCAGCCCCCGCTCTCCGGTCCTCCTGCCCGAGTAGCTGACCCCTTACCGCGCAACCTTACACTCATCCCCCTCAAGTCACTGCTGAGGTCCTGTCCGCTGTCCCCAACCGTCCACACGTCCGCACGTTTCCATCTCTGCACCCTGAACAAGCTCTAGGTTCAGGGTACTTGGTAAATCACGCGACCGGGACCACCCCCAGCGCCTGCTGTGAGGGGACACGTCCTGAGACGCACGGGCCGTGGCCGTCGGATCGCCCCAGAGCCGGGCCCAGGAGCGGCCGCTGCAGCTCAGGAGCACCCCGCTAGAGGCACCACCCACCAGGCAGGATTCCGGACGGGTTTCCTCTAGGCTTTCCTGCTCGGATACTCTCGCTGTAAGCGCACCACCTTCCACGTAAAAGAAATGGCTTACACAAAATGTAATTTATGTGCGAAACAGTGACGTTGGCTTGTGCCCAGGCTGCAGAGGCACCTGTCCTAGGTCTGAACTCAAACTGAGGGTGGCGGGCCCATCTGTGGGAGGGGCCTGCTCCTCGGTGCCGTCCTCAACGACTCGGTCTAAACCCTGTGGAAGCACGAGGCGCACTGATGGCCTCTGGTGCTGCCCCCGGGCTACGGGAGCTCGTCCTGCTCTCCTCACAGAAGGCCAAGGACCCTGCGTGCAGCCCAGCAGGTGAGCACAGCTGCAGGCGCCAGCCCCCGCCCAACACAGAGCACGGAGCCTCCCGCAGAGCAGGCCTCCTCCTCGCCCGGGGGGCAGCTGCCAAGCCCTGGCGACGTGGGCAGGGGCCTGTCTGGCGCTCAGGCCCCGCACATTGGCCGATGGGCCGAAGACACTCACATGTGAGCTTGTGACACCCTTTTATATTTCTGTTTGGACAGTATCTTAAACTAAAGAGGGTAAGTCACACTGTTAGGGCCTGACGTAAAAACAGGAACACCTGACCCGTCTTCCCTCTTGGGCAATAATTGCGTCGCGTGGCGTCTAGGTCTGCCCCCACCCGCGGGCGGGTCCACGCACCGGCCAAGACGCGCTCCACGGCGTAGTCCAGGCTGGACGTGTGCACGGCCGTGTGCCCCTCCCGCGCAGCGTGCAGGGCGGCCTCGTTACAGATGTTGGCAATGTCAGCGCCTGTGGGCACGGGGGTGGCACTCAAGCAGACACAGAGAGATGGGGGGCGGGAGGAGGGGGCCGCCCCACCCCCCTCGAGTGGCCGCGCGGCCGAGGTCAGCCGCCTCTCTGGACCCCCGTTGGTTCCTTCCACCTAGTGTTCCGCACACACGTCGAGGGGTGAGAAGGGCTCTCTGGCACCCATGAGGTTCTACTTCAGGACGTTAAAGAAAGTCCAAAGGGAAGAAATTTATACCACAATAAAAGGGGTTTCTACTTACATTACCCTGTAAAACGAGAGCCATACAGAAAAGAAACCCGATTTGTGACAACACGGAGACCGTGGGGGAGGGCAGTTGGGGGCCCGGGAGGAGACACGGCCTTGCGGGGCAGCCCCCAGTGGGGAGCAGTGGAACAAAGGCAGGACCACCAGGACTGCCGGGGCGGGGGGTGGGGGGCGTGCACACCTCACTCCCACCCCGGCTGTGCTGGCCGTGGGCCCCAGAGCAGGGGTGGAGGGTCCCTGGGGAGGCCCCCTCCGCCCTCTCCAGCCCCAGACAAAGACCAGTGCCCCTACCGCTGAAGCCCGGCGTCAGCTCCGCCAGCCGCTGGGAGTAAAAGCTGCTGGCCCGCGTCAGCTTCAGGCTCTCCAGGTGCTGCTCAAAGATCTCCCTCCTTTCCTGCGGGACACGGGACAGGGGACACGGGTCAAAGGGCACGGGTGCAGGCTCCCGCCAGCTGACACTAGGGAGCCCGCTGTCCTGCCCTGCAGGCAGGAGCCACCGGCCGCGAGGTCAGCTTCTACTCTGAGAAACCAACTCAGAGCTGCAGGCGGCGTTTCAAAAACGGAAGGAAAAAAGGAAACAAGAGAAGATAAAGCACATCGCACATCACAGGTAGCAAAGGTTATTTTGTATCCTGTGTGATACAAAGCGTTTCCCACGTCAGGAAGATGGGAATCCAGGCCTTCGGAAGCAGTGGCAGGGCACGACCTAGGACAGGACCAGGCTGGGTGTTCCCGGGCCCAGCCCTGCCCCCCACGTCGGTCTCTGCGGGAACGTTAACCCACCAGCCACTTGCTACGCTCACCCTCCAGACCCTTCCCTGCCCCTGCTGGGTCCTCGGCCACGCTAGGCTCCTGCTCCCTCAGGGGCCACCACGAAGGCCCAACCCCCTGGAGGTGGACGGCCAAGCAGAGGCCTGAGGCAGTGGGGCCAGAGGGGCCGAGAGGTCCTTGGGGCTCGCACCCTCCACCCCGTCAGGGCAGCCATGCAGCTCGTGCTCCAAAGCCGTGCAGCACACGGTTCTGAGGCTCTGCAAAGGCCGTGCCGCAGAACTCGGCCTAGACGTTTCAGGATAAAGAGGAAAACAGCAAGGATCAAAACCAGGAGAACAGGGGCTTCCCTGGTGGCGCAGTGGTTAGGAATCCGCCTGCCAACGCAGGGGACACAGGTTCGAGCCCTGGTCCGGGAAGATCCCACATGCCGCAGAGCAACTAAGCCTGTGCGCCACAACTACTGAGGCCGCGTGCCACAACTACTGAAGCCCGCGCGTCACAACTACTGAAGCCCACGCACCTAGAGCCTGTGCTCCTCAACAAGAGAAGCCACTGCAATGAGAAGCCCGCGCACCACAACGAAGAGTAGCCCCCGCTCGCAGCAACTAGAGACAGCCCGTGCGCAGCAAAGAGGAACCAACACAGCCAAAAATATATAAATAAATAAATAAATAAATAAATAAATAAAATTAAAAACAAAAAAACAGAAGAGCAGGGAGCCGAGGCCCGGACAGACCAGCCAGGCCGCACTGACCTGCAGTGTGGGAAGGTCGATGAACACGTGTCGGTCCAGTCGGCCTGGCCTCAGCAGAGCGTTGTCCAAAATGTCAGCTCGGTTGGTGGCCGCAAGGACGATGACATGGTCGGTGGTGCCCATTCCTGAAGGAACAGACAGCGGCTGTTAGGGTGGGGCCCCCAACCCGGCAGCTTCCCCACGGACCCCCTTGAGGGACATGGGGTGGGAGAGGCGGGGCACCTGAACGCAGAGCTGTGGACCCACCTGGGCCCGTCCCTCCTGAGCGCTTCCACCAAAACCACAAGAGCAAGAACCCAACGCTTCCTTCCCAGGCCGCGGCCCAGAGGCAGAACCGCAGGTTGGAACCCGGCTCTGCCCTCCACGGCCATCCTCCACATCCAGACAGCAGCCCTGCAGGAAGAGTGTTCCCGGGGTGCGAGGGGCACCTCCCCACACCACTGCCAGGGACAGCGGGGACATGTCCCCTCCAACACTGGGACTGAGGGCCCAGGTCTCTCATGAGAATTTAAAAGCAAGTCCAGAAACCATCACTAATGGCCCACACCTATGTGTGAACCTGGGCTGGACGCTAATTTGAATAAAACAATTGCAAAAACGCCCCACGAAGCAGCCGGGGGGATCTGACCCCGACTGGATGTTAGACGCTAGTAAGAACCAGTGTCACAATGATGTGGAGGTATTCCTCCTAATGAAGGAGCAGAACTCTGGGTCTGCTTTAACCCACGGGGAAGAGGCAGGGGTGCTGGCAGACAGAACTGGCCGCAGTTACGACAGGCACCGAGGCTGGGCTGGGGCGTGGCACTCAAAGCAGGCCCCTCCCCGCTTCGGAAAAGTTCGGTAACACACGGTTTAAAAAATAACGATGCCACGATCCATCTTCTGCTAACTGAATCTGTAATAAACTGACATCGACAAATACAATTTCAAATCACCTGTACAAAGTCTTTCAACAGAAGTGAAATCAGAGTCCTTCACTCCACTGCACGATCCCAGGACAGCAGCCAGGGGCCCAGCAAGCCCCGACCCAGGGAGGGCACCCACCTCGCCCAGGGGCTGACACCACCAGGACAGCCCAAACCACACCCAGCCCCAAGGAAATCACTCCAGAACTTCAAAGAAATGCCTCCCAGAGACCAGGCTCCCAGCCTGGGCTCTGCGTTTTGGGATGCGGTGAGCCCAGACACCTCATGGAGCCTGGGCCCACTCACGGCTCGAGAGTGGACAGTGCAGAAAAGCGTCTGCTTCCCAACACAAAGGCGGCGTCTTAAAATAACCCAGACTTTTGAAATAAACTCAGACAAAAGCAAGCACCCCCAGCATACGTGATGCCCCAGCCCCTCTGCCCCGATTGCCTATGCTCAAGTCTTAGGAAAAGCGAAACTCTGACATGGAAACGAGAGGCTTGCTGGAGGGAGGGGCCCTGGGCAGAGCTGGCCGGGTCCACTTCCCGGGGCACCTGGGGACGGAGAAGCCCCTCCGCCTCGAGTCCCAGAGTGCTACCTGGGACACCTGCCGGGGCTCCCCACTCAGATTCCCCAAATGCCTGCCTGCTGTAGGCCGGGGCTCCCCACTCAGATTCCCCAAATGCCTGCCTGCCATAGGCCAGGGCTGTGGACACAGAATCCTGAGACTATACAACAGTGAAAAAACGTTGAAAAACAGTAGGAACAACAAGTGCAGAAGAAAGCAGCAGCCGGGCCAGGGTGAGCGCGAGCCAGGAGCTCCAGGCGGGGGCTCCGCGGAACGGCTACGGCCTGTGTGTCAGCAAGTGGCCCACAGGGCTTGTTTAGGGACTGGCATAGTTGTGGACACACCGCAAGTGGCAGAAACTGTACAGACGTCCCCGTGGCTGCGTGTCAGGTGACTCCCACATGGAGCCGAAGCTGCTGCAACCCCATGTGCCGGGCACGCATCTCTCTGCACGGTGCCCAGCCTCCACCCCGGACTGAGGCAGATCCCACCACCACAAAGACCTCCCTGCACAGCCCCGTCCCCTCCCCGCCACTCGCGTGTTCTCCTTCCCAGAACTGTCGTTTTCACGGTCTCGTATAAATTGAAGCATACGGTCTGTAGCCTTTTGAGGCTGGCCTTTTTCACTCAGCATAAACCCCGAGATCCAGCCAGGCAGTCGGGCGTAACAACAGCAAGCGTCTCTTCACTGCTGCCCGGTGCCCCCATGAGAACACACCAGGGCGTAGCCACGCACCCACCGCAGGACACACGGCCTCTTTCCAGGTTTCGGCTGTTACAAGTGAGGGAACACCGGTGCACGCGTGTTTTGTGGACACCGGGTCAACGTGCCGTGTGTGTTCAGAGCCAGCCGAGCTGTCTCCCGGGAGGCTGCACGTTTTCCCCCTCCCGCCGCAGGGGGTCAGGTTCGCTTCCCCTGCCGCTTCACAGATGCGTTTGCACAGCTGCTTCACTCAAATTAGAGTCCAGGTTCACGCACAGACCTGGGATCCAGTCGCTTCACGTCCTCACCACGTCTGCTCTTGCCACTATTTTGAATGAAGTGAGAGGAATCTCTACCTTCTTTCAGGACCGAGTGCACAGCTAAGTAACAGGGACGCGTGTGTGAGGAGGACAGAGTCCAGCAGCCGGGGTCCGAGAACATGCTCTCCAGAGGCGCCTGGCTGGGCTCACGCAACGCTGAAGGCTCAGTGCAGGAAGGACGGCACTCCAACAAGAGGTGCTGGAGCGGCTGGACGTCCACACACACAGTGAGCTGTGACCAAGCCTCACGCCGCACACAGAAATTCACTGAACACGGGTCACAGACTAACAGGGAAAAGGCCGTGTGAGCGCTACCTGCGGTTTCCTCTTTTTCCTTAATTTTTACTTTCTTACTGAAGTATAGCTTATTTATAGTGCTTCAGGTATAGTACTGAATCACAGCGCAGTGATTCAGTTATGCTTACGTATATATGTACGTATATCCTTTTTCAGCTTCTTTTCCATCACAGGTTATTACAAGATACTGACTCCAGTTCCCTATGCTATACAGGAGGTCCTTGTGGGTTAGGCACCCGGGCCTTTCTACGGACTCCAGGCAGAATCGAGGTCACAGGGGTGTGGATGGAGACGTCCATCGTGGGGTGCGAGGCGCGAAGGCCTCTTTGTGCCCGCTGGGCTGTGAGCGGGAATGCAGGTGCCCTGCCCCTGCCCGTGCAGTGGGCCTCCTCCCTCCCCTGCCGGTTGCCCACTGCACACTCTGCGCTTGGATGAGCAGACACCGCCCCTCCCCGAGGGGTGACAAAGGCTCCTCAGACGCTCAGCTGTGTCTGCGCACAAAGGCCCGCTGGCGGCGGTCCAGCCCTGCCAGGGCCCCTGAGGGGGTGCTCGGGGGTCCGGGGGGCGGGTCCTGGGGGGCCACGGCTGCAGCAAAGCCGATGGAAGCTGTTTCTCTCCTGGCGGCACAGAGGGGCCCGTCCGAGAAGGCGCCAGCTGGGAATGCTTCCTGTGGGCGCACGTCACCCGGAAGGGTGGTCTCTGGCTTCAAGCGCAAAAAGCAACAGGAGCAGAGAGACGGGGGGTACTGCTTCCGGGCCCCAGGTGCTCGGCCACAGCGGGGCCACGAGGGAGCCCTGTCACGCACACAAAGTCACAACTATGGGTGAGGTCGCGCTTTAGCCTCGCTCGACACGCCAGGAAACTCCGGCTCGGAGGAGGGGAGCGGAGGGGAGGGGCGCGCACCCCGCCGCGTCCCCCCATGGCCCACAAGCCCCCCCGGGGCCAGCACTCGGGTGGGCAGCTGCAGGACGACGTGAGTCTGGCACACCCGCCAGGGCCGTGGAGCTCGACCGTGGCTTCCGGAGACGCTCTGCCGTGTGCCACAGCACCACCCAGGCTACCCGTCCTTCTAAAGAGAAGCCGCCGCCACGGCTGAGGTGCAGCACTTCTGACAGCAGGCTCATCAAACCCTGCGCCGGGGTTTCCGGAGACACTCTGCCGTGTGCCACAGCACCACCCAGGCTACCCGTCCTTCTAAAGAGAAGCCGCCGCCACGGCTGAGATGCAGCACTTCTGACAGCAGGCTCATCAAACCCTGCGCCGGGGTTTCCAGAGACTCGGAGTCTCACGTGCAGACGACCAGACGGTGCGCTCAGGGTCCAGCTGCTCACAGCCCAGCACGCGGGAGGGGCTGGTCAGAGCCGGGGGCAGCGGGGGTGGGGCCCCAGGAGGGCCCCCGTCTCCAGGGAGCGACCCCCAGAGCTTCATCCCAGGTGCACAGACACCGAGTTCCCAGGCACGTCCTCCCCAGGAAGCTTGCTCCTCAGACCTTGACCACGGGGCAGAGTCCCTGAGCCATCCTGACGGACACCCGGACGAGAGGGAGACGCAGGTCTCCAGGGGCAGCTCCGGACGCAAATGATTCTCAGGACCTAACGAGGCAGCCCTTTCCTCTGCCGTGAGCAATCACACTGCGCTTTTCAACCTGCAGAGCTTTCAGATGACAAAGTGCCTCCCGTGCATCAGCCCCCGACCCGCCCAGCGCTGCAGGCCCGCGTCCCAGCACCAGAGTCGGGGCACGGGGCCACCGCCGTGCGCAGTGATGCCACGGAGGCTGTTGTGCTGCTCCTGCCACATGTGCGGGGCTCAACCTCACTCAGGGGACGTCCTTTCCCGGGCCTGGCCTGGAAGAAGTGCCACAGTCACAAGGACAAGGGCATAGAGACAGGCCCAGGCTGGCGGAGACCAAGGAGACAGGACAGGTAAGCAACGTGAGGCTGGACTGGACCCTGGGCCAGAAAGGGCACATCTGCGGGTCAGAGGCACCTGCCGGACACCTGCGTCAGGCCTCATCCACGTCGGCCTCTGGGCTGCGTGCGGTAAGGGAATAGTTATAGGAACTCTGACTGCTTTTCCATTGTTTTTGTAAGTCTGAAACTATTTGAAAATGAGAGGCTAAGTAAAAAAGTTTCACCCTTAGCCACATACAATCAGATTCCACTGTCCACACACTGGCCACCAGATCCACCATCCCAAACGCTGAGAATACTTTAAAGAGGAAAATAAATACACAAATAGGGACTTCCCTGGTGGTCCAGTGGGTAAGACTCTGCGCTCCCAATGCAGGGGGCCTGGGTTCAATCCCTGGTCAGAGAACTAGATCCCTCACGCATGCCACAACTAAGAGCCCACATGCTGCAACTAAAGATCCCACATGCTGCAACTAAAGATCCCACATGCTGCAACTAAGACTAGTGCAGCCAAAATAAAAGATAAATAAATATTTTAAAAATATATATATAAATAAATGGTTCTCTTAGACCAAAACTACTTTGAGAAAAAAGTGTCTTCCTTATCTACAATACCTAAAACAGCACTAGAATTCTGATTAAAGAAAAATTAAAAATGGATCCTACGCAGCTGGGACTTGAAAAGATATCTGTGTGCCCATGTTCATAGCAGCATTATTCACAACAGCCAGAAGAGTCCATCGAGAGATGAGTGGGTAAACCAACTGTGGTCCATCCACACCTGGTTGAGTAATGTTAAGGTTTAACATTACTCAACCTTAAAAAGGAAGGGAATTCTGAGACTTCCTGGCGGTCCAGTGGTTAAGACACTGTGCTTCCAATGCAGGGGGTGTGGGTTCGATCCCTGGTCAGGGAACTAAGACCCTATGAACCTTGAGGACATGATGCTGAGTGAGATAAGCCAGTCACAACAGGACAAGCACTGTACATTCCCACTTAAATCAGACACAGACAGTAGGATGGTGGGGGTGGGGGCAGGGGCTGGGGGAGGGGAGAATGCCCAGTTGGTATTAAATGGGGACAATCTGTGTTTGGGAAGATGAGAAAGTTCTGGAGACAGATGGTGGTGATGGTCATACAACAATGGGAATGTACTTACTGCCACTAAACACTGCACTTAAAAATGGTTAAAACGGTAAAATTTATGTTTCGTATATTTTACCACAATGAAAACAAACACAATATCTACACACACACACACACACACACACACACACACACACACACACTCCAAAGAGGATCTTACAGGAATAGCTCAAAAAAAACCCAATTCCATTAAAAAGAAAAAGAAATTGTGTGGAAGCCAGTCCAGAGGTCACCTCAAGGGCAGCAGACACAGCACCCCCGGCCGCGCATCTGAGGCACCAGCCGCACCCACGCTGGGCACAGAGACTCTCACAGCAGCAAGACTCCCTGGGCTCCTCTGAGACTGACCACCACCGTCGTGACCCAACCCGACACGGTGTTCCCACCTTTTCTTCCTTTTTCTTTTTGTACTACTGCCCTGCCTGTGGGAAAGTGAGAGCTGTGTTTCTGGTTATCACCTGCGGGAGAAGGAGTGCCCAGTGCTGACAAACCCTCACAGCCCACGAGCACCCCCGCCGACCCGGCCCCGAGCGGCGCTCACCGTCCATCTCCACCAGCAGCTGGTTGAGCGTCTGCTCCTCCTCCGTGTTGGAGAAGCCGGACACGGTGGTGGAGCGCCTCTTGCCCACGGCGTCGATCTCGTCGATGTACACAATGCAGGGGGCCCGGGCGCGGGCTTCCTTGAAGAGGCTCCGCACGCGGGCCGCGCCGAGGCCTGAGGACATGGGATGGGGAAGCGGGCAGGTCAGGGGCACGGACCCTGCTCCCGGAGAAACCCCAGCAGGCGGACCCTGCTGCACGTGTGCCGGCCCACTCCCTCCTGGACCCCCCAGACCACGGCTCCCCAGAACATCAGCGCCCCGTTCCCTCCATGCCCACGACTCCCTAAGGCAACCCGGCCACTGCAGAAGGAGCGCGCCCCGGACACGTGGTCGGGGGGCCCACCTCCAATGACCTCTACGAACTCCGAGCCAGCCATCGCCAGGAAGGGCACCTGGGCCTCTGTGGCCACCGCCTTGGCCAGCAGTGTCTTCCCGCAACCGGGGGGGCCGAGCAGCAGCGCGCCCTTCGGGACCTTGGCTCCGAGCTGAAGGAAGCGCTCTGGGCTCTAGAAAAGCAGCAGAGGACACGCACTGACCTCCGGCGCTCCAGACAATCTTCGGGACGTGACTCTCGGGAGGTTTGGGTCACGGACTGGCCACGTCCAAGTGGCTCTGGGAAAGCAGAGCGCTCTGCGGTGACAGATGACAGGCAGCGCAGGGCACCATGGTCACGGAAGCCACCACTTAGGTGCCGGCCAAGCAGGGGGCTCACCGTGTAGCACGGCCCCGGGCCGGGCAGTCGGCCCCGCCCCCTGCGCCACCACGCGCTCACCTTCAGATAATCCACAAACTCCTTGACCTCCAGCTTGGCCTCATGCATTCCTGCCACATCTTTGAAGCTGACTCCTTTCCCCGTCTTGCCATCCACAATCGTGAAGCGAGCCATTTTAAGCTGATTCTGGGCAGAAAGACAAAGGGCGGAGCCCTGTGCAGCCCAGTAGGGCAGGGCGGAGGAGCCCTGGGTGCCGGCTCACCTGCACGTCCTGCCCCACCGTCCCCACTCACTCAGACGGCAGCTAAGGGCACGGTCCAGACACACGAGGACGTTGACAGCTAGAAAGCTGCCCGGCATCCAGCAATCTGCCTTAAAGGAAAACACTCCCCATGTCAACTAGGTGACTCAACGTCTTTGCATGAGCCATCTTATTTCGCTATGTGACCTTCCCCACTATCGTGTGATTTCTTTCTCTGATTATAAAAGTTATGTAACGACACGCAGTTCTGGGGAATGTTGGTAAAAAAGTTACTTGGTCAATTTTTGGAGCGCAACCTGGCTGGACAGACAAGCTCTTGGTGAGGGGCTCAACCTCAGCCACGATCTCCTTCAGGACAGGCTCTCAAAAGATGCAGCTGCGTGGGATTTGCCACAGTATTATTTAAATACAACAATAAACAGCCCAAAGCGTGCAAGAACTATCAAACTGGCTGAGCCAGGTACGGCGCACCCCACGAGACACCATGCTGCCACTGACAGCGTGTGTGCACGTCCTGAGCTACCGAGGGCCCCAGTCCCAGGGGAAACTGGGGCGCTCTGTCCCCCCGGCCGGTTCCCAGGAGGGGCTCCTCCACGGCCCTCTGCTGATGTGGCTGACAGGCCAGGTACGACTTGAGGGGGAGGGAAAGTGCATGTTACAGTGAATGCCATGACAACAGAAGAATACTTCTGAAGTGCATAAAGGTCGGCCTTTTAAAGACAACCTTTAAAGCTGTCTCAGCTAGCAGGGGAAACCCCCAAATAGTCACGTCCAGCTGAGAGTGCAAAATGCAGGACACAGTGCAGTGTAAACCCCTTGGCTCAGCCATCCAAACGCCAGGAGGGGGGCCTCGGCTGGAGCCGGTGCTGCGCCCCCCAGGTCAGCCAAGCGGAAGGAAAGAAGAGCTGCCGGACGACGTCCAGGCTGACGTCCACTGTGCACTCATCCTGCAGGTGACGGGAAAGGGTCAGCACACACAGACGAATCCCAGGACCACAAGCTCGGGGAGACGATTCGTACAACTTACAAAAGCACTGAATCCGCCTTCCCGTCCTGTCATTCCAGCCAGACGGAAAACATACCACAGGATGGCCAGGCCCACGGCTGTCATCCCCAGGGCGTAGAGGGCGCTAGCATGAGAGAGAAAGGTGGGCACAGGCTCAGGCCCAGCCGCCGGGCAGCCGACACACAGGCCTCACACAGGCTGGGCCCGCAGACGCTCCCAAGATGAGAAGGGCTCCCTCGCTCTGAGATCAGCCTGTGGAACCAGCGCTGAAAAGGGGTTTCCTTGTCCCATTCTCACCAACTACCCTCCTGCATCAAATGCTCCCAAAGTCTCAGATCTGGAGCACAGCAGCGCTGGGCACGCAGAACCCGACCGTGGCGTGAAGCCAGAACGTCACCCGCCGTCCAGAGCCCCGGGGGAACTCATGCCTGCCAAGAGCAGCTCTCCACCTTCCACGTATTTTGTTTTCAAAAGTAGGCCATCAACTTTGGTCACTAAGGCAAAATCCGTATAACAGTAAAAAGAGCAAACTGTAGGGCATCACCCCCCAGATGAAGAGGGGGACCCGTCCAGGTGTGCCCCCTCCATTCCCTACAACAAGCAGAGGTGCAGCCTAGGGGCCCTGCACCCTCGGGAGCCAGAGGCTGTGGGACAGACACACAGCACCTCACAGACGCCGCCGGTCACCACGAGGGGACGCAGACCTCTGCACACAGTAGCGTCCAGATACATGGCCCGTGACCCGCTGATGAACGTGCTCCCACCAAGGAGTCTGCAGGCCCCGCCGCCCACAGGCCCTGCACCGTCTCTACGTCTCTCTTCAGCACGGAACCAAGAAGTTCCACTGGACACCCTGCTTCTCCCTTTCCTGCCTCATCTTCCTGTTTGCAGGCAACAGCAAACCCAACCTGGGCCGAATTCGGAAACACCACAGACAGCGGAAGTGGTACCTAAAAGTGACTCCAAGCTGGCCCACCTCATGCCGCCCCTCACGCGCCCGCCTCCCATGAGGGGCTCTAGCTCACTGCAGGCAGAGCCAGTGTGAGATTTTTACTGGGGCTTGTTTCTCACATTACAAAGTCAAGCCTGGTTTAGTTCAGAGGCACACAGAAATGACCAACCTACTTTCCAAAGAATCCCGTCCGCTTATAGGAAACCGGAATCCTGTCCTTGCCTTCGATATTCAGCTCATCCTCAGCTGCTCGAAGCTTCTCTTCAAATTTGTCGATGTTTGCCACCTGCATTCGGTACATCAAGGCCAGCCGCTGGGGGCAGAAAGCAGAGGGACCGCGAGTGATGAACAGGCCAGACCGCTGACCCTGAGGACAGAGAACGGTGCCCCAGCCACAGTGTGTGGACAACGGCAGGGCTTCAGAAGCAGAGGCCTGCCACTCAGAAACCCCTCCACGTCTAGGGAGAGTTCGTTCTCTCCAACACAGTTACAGTGAGATGTTCACGAAAACACATTTTAAGCAAGCGAAGGGCAGCACGTGCGCCTTAAACTCAGCACCCGGATCGCAGTCCGCTGTGAGGGCCCAGCAGAGCCTCGGCGAGGAACCTGCAGTGCTGGACCCCGCTGCCCCAGTCACCCTGCGAAAGAAGGTTCCCTGTCTAACCATCGGCTGGGTCTGACAGTCAACCGAGTGGGCTCCTCGGTCCTCAGGCAGACGGGAGACTACGGAAGAGGGAGCGGGCGGCGTCTCCCGGACGCTGGCGGGACAGTCCCATCACCTCCACCCTAAGCCCACGTCAGTCGTCGTGCCGGCAGCCAGCCCATGCTTTCCAGGGTTAGACTGTTCCAGGCTCAGATTCTAAGCACACTCTTGGAATCTAAACAGAGCAACCAGATTTCCCCCTGCTCTGAAGTCTCCTGAAAGTCTTGCGGGATGACCACCGTTACGAGTGGCCACTCAGGCTCCACTCTGTGGGCTCAGAAGGCCAGATGGAGGAGCACACAGCGGCCCCACCCATCACAACCAAGCTTGGCACTGGAACGCCCCTTGGCCTTAGTGGCTGGACTAACCTAACGGACCCCAAACGCTTGGTCTGAACTTCATTGATCCTTGATCACTCAAACACCTTCCCTGGCCCATTTGGATGGAAGGGAAAAACGTGGAAAGGATCCTCTTTCTATTTCAAAATCCAAAGGCAAAACGTATGATTCCAGAAGCCCCTTCAACCCCACGCCTTGTGAAGCCTTCTCTGATCCCCTGGGCCCGAATCAGCCGCTTCAGCAGCACCCACCAGGCCCCTCGCCCTCGGGCCGGCAGCGGCTACCATTGCCCCTGGCCTCTCAAGCGCACTGGAATTTAACTTCTACTATCTGCCCAGCCGTGAAGAAGGAGAGGCTGGCAGGGCTGGGCTGTGCCCATGGCCGCGCTGGCTCGGGCAGGATGAGCCCCCTCAGCCCAGCACCCAACCAGCCCAGAAGCAGAGCAGCGCCCGGGGTGCCCGCGGGGCGTGCTCTGGGGCACCGTGGGAGGGAACCATCGGGGAGAAAGCGCTCCACCCACGGGAGCAAGCCTGAGCTCCAGGCAGCAGAGCGAGTCCAGCCAGAAAGCCCTCAGCCTCCCCGCGTGGAGAGAGGCGCCTGGGTTCCCACTGGCTAAGCTTTTAGCAGAAGATGGGAAGGATGCTAGAGAAACACAACAATTAAGTGTAACTCATGATCCTGGACTGGATCCTGGATTAAAAGTACTAACACAGAAGGCTCTCAGGCCAATATAGAGGCACCTGGGAAACACAAACAGGATAAGTGTGTTAGAAAATGTTCTGGGGGACTTCTCTGGTGGTGCAGTGGATAAGACTCCACACTCCCAATGCAGGGGGCCCGGGTCCGATCCCTGGTCGGGCAACTAGATCCCACATGCATGCTGCAAATAAGAGTTCACGTGCCACAACTTAGGAGCCCGCCTGCCGCAGCTAAGACCCGGTACAACCACATAAATAAATAAAATATTAAAAGAAAAAAAGAAAATACTCTGGTATCGATGTCACCTTTCCAGGGCCTAACGCTGGCGTCGTGTTCCTGGGGGTAAATGAGAGGGGTCGGAGATGGGAAGGCAGGCTGGACACGGACTCATCCTCACAGGAGGGTCTGCACAGCCGCTCTCCGTGCGCCCACCCACCTGCTTCGCAGCAGCGCTGTCACTGGGCGTCTCTCCCTCTCCCTGACGCCCAACCCTCTACCTGGCACGAAGCCTGCAGCCTCCCCTCCCCCTCGCAGGGCCCCTCTCCTCCGCCCCCTTTCTTTCCTGCTCCTGCCCAGGGCCGGCCCTTGCCCACCCGTCTCTCCTCTCTCAGCCCGGACAGCCCCATCCCCTCCCTCCCCTGCCCGCTGGGCTCCAGCCACCCACCCGCCAGGCAGAGCCGGGACGCCCGCTGCCCCCTCTCCCTCAGCCCAGAGCCCCTGCCGCCCTCCCACCTCCTCTCTGCACAGCCCCGCCGGGACCGCACTGCCTCGCCCCCTTCTCAAAGCCTCCAGGCCTCCTCCTTAGATCAAGACACTCACAGCTTGTTCTAAGCAACCCCGCCGGGCCCGGCACTCACAGGCCGCCCGAACACCACGGCGCCGGGGTGCAGGTACACCTCCACCACGTCGCTCTCGGGCACCACCTGCACCCGCTGCACCTCGCCCTTGGCCAGCATCTCGTGCACGAAGTCGCTCCAGGAGATGTTGCCGCCGCTGGAGCCGAGCGCGTTCAGCAGGCTCATGACCACAGCGATGACAAAGAGCGTGCGCAGCCGCTCGCGGTACATCTGGTCCTCGCGTTCCCGGCGCCGCCGCTCCTCTGCGGGGTGGGGGGGAGCGGGTGTGAGGCCAGGGCGGAGCCCCGCCCCCGCCCCGCCCACCCACGTCCCCGCCCCGCCCACCCACGTCCCCGCGGTAGTGTCTGTCTCCGGTATGATCCTGCGCCTTAGCCGATGCCTCAACACAGTGACTGCTTACACGCCGTCCAAGGTCACCAACATCCCATTCCCTGAGGTCCCACCTGCTCGGATAACATGGAACCATTTTTAAAGTCAAAAGCCTCCCAGGGGGCTTCCCTGGTGGCGCGGTGGTTGAGAATCCCCCTGCCGATGCAGGGGACATGGGTTCGAGCCCTGGTCCGGGAAGATCCCACATGCTGCGGAGCAACTAAGCCCGTGCGCCACAACTATTGAGCCTGCGCTCTAGAGCCCATGAGCCACAACTACTGAAGCCCGTGCGCCTAGAGCCCGTGCTCCGCAGCAAGAGAAGCCACCACAATGAGAAGCCCGTGCACCGCAACGAAGAGTAGCCCCCACTCGCCACAACTAGGGAAAGCCCGCGCGCAGCAGCAAAGACCCAACATAGCCCCAAAAAAAAAAAAAGGCTCCCAGGACCAGCGCAGCTCCACAGTGACGCCACATCTCACTGACAGCACATCTGCCCAACTACGACCCTCGACCCTCGCGGGCCCTCCTGGCTCGACCAGATACCGACCCGTTCCCAGTGCTTGCGGCACACGCCCAGGTCCCTGATGACAACAGCCTCTCCACCACCACCTGCCCTCCCCCCACACAACCACCTGGGAGTGACACTCAGGTGAGCTGCACGGCACCCATCACAGAAACACTGGAAAAACAGCACACTTAGAAGTGCAAAACACAGAGTCTGGAGGCCCGTTCTTTATCAGAACCACCAGATCAATTCCCCCGATTCACACCTGACACAGGAGCTCCCGGGGCGTCACCTCCCTCCGGCCCACAGCACAGATGGGAAAGGGTCCCAGCAAAGGCCAGGCCACAGTGCTCCTCCCACCAATCACACGCGGGCAGGGGCTGCGTTTTACTGACACGGTGCTGTCGACTCAGCACTTCACATGGTCTCACTAGCCCACCGCCCCCAGGAGCCCACCTCCCCAGTCCTTGCACCCACCGGACACCTCATCCACACCCCAGGAGGCCCTGGAACAACCCGGCCTCGCTCACCTGTGCAGGGTGGGCCCATCCTTCCTAACACTCCATGTAGCTTTTGCAAGACCTGCGGTTAACGACGCCTTTTGAGAAATGCGTGTACAATTCTTCACCAGCTCTGCCCAAGACAGACCTGTCTCAGCAACCAAAGCTTCCACCGTTCACTCACCCTCCCCAGAGGCCATGCCGACACACACAGCGGAGCTGGCCGTGGTCACCTCTCCAAGGACAGACTGTGGAGGGACTCAGGCCCCCTGCCCTCTGCACAGCCTGGAGGTGCAGCCGCCCACACACACCACCTGCTTCTCCAACGGGCAGCCTGGAGGAATTCGAAAGCATTTTAAATCGGTTTAGAAACCTGAAGCCTGAGGGACTTCCCTGGCGGTCCAGTGGTTAAGACTCCGCGCTCCCAATGCAGGGGACCCGGGTTCGATCCTGGTCAGGGAACTAGATCCCACATGCTGCAACTGAAGATCCCGTGTGCCGCAACTGAGACCCGACGCAGCCAAATAAATAAATATTTAAAAAATAAAAAATAAATAAAAGTAAAAACCTGAAGCCTGAGAAGACTGTCGCAGCAGCCATTTAGAAAACACGAAGGTACATTTTGGGTATTACCCTATCTTACAATAGATTATAACAGTGTATCTGATATTTCAAGCTCATAAAGACGACCACTTATTGTGATTGTGGACAGCAGATTCATGTTCTCAGGTGAGAAGCCATCTCTCTCAAATATTTAACCTTCAGCCCTGCTCTCTAACAACCCAGCGGGGGGCAATCAACGCCGGCCCGCACTTCCCGACAGCCCTGCCACGCCAGCTGGAACTGGCTGAACTAGTTCTATTTCTGAAACTTTAACATAAGGAAACCAAATGTAACAAGACATACATCCGTAGTACTGATCAGGTATGGAATCATGAGGGCCGCTCCAAGAAAGACAACGGGAAACAATAAGGGAAGATACGAAGGTGAGACACAGGATCGGCTAAACAGATGGAAGATTCTTGAGGTGTAAGAGATGAAACAAGATCTGACCCTGAGACTCTACATAGAAAAGGCATGTGAACGCTCTGGGCAGAAAGGACATTCCCTGCACTCCGAAGGCCCGCTGTCTCCTTCCCACCAAGTCCATCATCCCTCCAGACTCAGGGACACGAGGCTGCCGACCGGCGCCTCTGCCCGTGTTCTGTCTGCAGGGGGTGAACCGGCCTTCGTGAGCACAGCTCCTCCCACATCCAGCTCGCGGAGAGCTGAGGATCACCCCAAACTCTCTACTGCCCGGAGCACCCAGGAAAGGCTGCTGCCTCCTAAGCCGTTAGACTGTCTACCCGCTGGACAGCAGCCTGCGGGCCTGCTGGAAAACTATGGTCCCACAAGTCCTTCTTGGGGGTCGGAGGATGTCACCTGCTGCGGTGAGTCACCTGAACCAGCCACCTGAAGACAAATGAACAAGTTACGACACTGCTGAACGTGCAGGAGAGCACTGCAGGAGCCCTCCAGGTGTTCACCCCAGCCGTGAGCACTGTGCCGTGAACACTGGGAGGACGCAGCGATACCCCGGCTCTCGTTAATACCACCACGGGGCTGGTCCTGACCCACAGCCTGGAGAGAAACCTGAAGATGGAGACGAGGTGCACCTCGCAGAGGATAAAGGGGCACCGTCCACAAAAGGTGTTCTGGAAATGCCAGCCATCACTGTTTGTTAACCTTTCACGACGATGTAACTGTAGGCGCCACGGACTCGTGAGAAGTAACAGAGGCCCCTCTTCCGCATCTACTGGGCTCAGGGCCTTCCAACAGTCATCTGACAAAACCGGAAACAACATCACAACCAAGACGTGGACACTACTGACACAGCCACCCCTTGTGACCCGCGCTCCTGTGTGGTTTTAGTTTTGTGCAATTTCGTCCCAGGTCAACGTCTGCGTATCCATCACCAGTCAAGACACGACAACTCCATCACTCCAACCACTAATCTGTTCTCCAGCTCCGTAATCTTGTGTTGGGAGAATCGAACGGTATATAACCTTTCAGGACTGGCCTTTCTCATTCAAGGCTCTCAGAGGGCAGGTCTGAGCGGGACGCTGGGCTGTGCTGCTTGCACGCAGTCTGCAGAGCTGAGAGCTCACGGGCCAGTCAACTCCCTCACAGTCCAGAAGACTCCCTCACGGAAAAAAAATCTTTGCTTAAGCAATCAATTATCGTCTAATGCAAATTTAACGGACATGAACTTTATCCCGTTTTCTCAAAGCAAGCTACAGTTCAGCCTAAAATGAACAAGCATGCAACAACCACGTGAAGGCGGCGGGGAGGCGCAGACCCGCCCCAGGGCCGCCGCCTCATCAGGTGTGCACCAGGTGTGCACCAGGTGCGCACGGCGGCACGGGCGGACGGAAGGAGCCGGTGCGCCCCTTTCTCCAGATTGACTCTGCCTCTGGTCCCCGGCGCTACAGTGCCTGATGGTAACTTGCGACGGGATTCAGCGGGGGGAGCACGTGTCCGCAGCCACGGCAGGTCAGGAGCTGCAGAAAGGAAGTGGCCTGGCCACTCCTCCCAGAAGTCAGTATCCGCAGGACCACGCACCAGCCTGAGCGACGGGCCACAGGCCAGGCAGACGCAGAAGCTGCTCTGGCCCACCTACCTTCTCCTTCTAAAGGCTTTGCCCGTTTCAAGTTAAGGAATGGTCCCCTCTATTTTCTCCTAATTCTTTTCCGGTTTTGCTTTTTAAATTTAATGATTCAATCCACTCAGAATTTATGTTGGTACATGGAATGAGAGTCTAATTTAATCTCTTTCCAAACAACTAAGCAATGGTTCCAAACCGTTTCTCATACAATCCACCCTTTCTGCCACCGTGTGAAATGCCACTTTAGTTACTTGCTAATTCTTAGACAAAGTAGACTCTGCTTCTGGGTTTCCTACTTTGTTCCATTAATCTATGTGTTACTGGATCCAGCATTGACTTGTTGGGAGGAAACAATGTTCACATCTGCCAGTATCAGCCTCCTCAGCGTTCCATAACCCTGCGTATTTTCTCATCAAGCAAGCCCTCACCTTCCTCCTCCAGCTCAGAATGTCTCTGAAATGAATGACACACTTGAAGACACATCACATATCTCAGAACATGAAGACACATGTGTTCAAACAATCAGCTTTAAAGGAAAACTATGATCTCGGTGATAAACTACAAGTTATCACTATTAAAGTGCTACTTGCCAAGCGCCGAGCAGAGGGCTCCTGACCGGGATCCCCTTCAACAGTCAGGTGCCGACAAACCTCGGGGAAAACTGGCATTGCCAGCGCCATACCCCAGGAAGGTAGAAGAAGTACAATCTGCAAAGTAAACTCACGTGGAAACGTGTGGCGTAAGAGACCTGGAACTGCTAACAAAACCAATGAAACTGCAGGAAAAATATAAAAAAGTAATATCAAAAAAAATTGTAGGAGGGAATTCCCTGGCCCTCCCAGTGCAGGGGCCACTGGTTCGATCCCTGGTCTGGGAACTAAGATCTCACATGCCACACGGTGAGGCCAGGAGAAAAAAAAAGTAGGAAAAATAAAGAAAAATACCCATGGTCAAAGGTCACGCAGTGAAATGTTTAAGAATGCATGGGGGGACTTCCCTGGTGGCACAATGGTTAAGAATCCACCTGCCAATGCAGGGGACACGGGTTCGATCTCTGGTCTGGGAAGATCCCAGATGCCGCAGAGCAACTAAGCCCGTGCACCACAACTACTGAGCCTGCACTCTAGAGCCCGTGACCCACAACTGCTGAGCCCACATGACACAACTCCTGAAACCCGCGGGCCTAGAGCCTGTGCTCCGCAGCAGGAGAGGCCACCTCAATGAGAAGCCCGCTCACCGCAACTACAGAAAGGCCGCGTGCGGCAACGAAGACCAAACACAGCCAAAAATAAATAAATAAATAAATTTATAAAAAGACAAAAAAAAAAAGAAGAGCCAAGTCCCCTGGGGGCTTTCCCCCGAGGGTGATGATGAAGGAAGCCTGCAGCACCCACACTCCCTGAGCCTGCGGCCAGGAGGTCGACAACCAGAAACGTCTAATCTGAACCCAACCAAGGGCACTACAGGAGTCAAGACCAATGGAAAGTTACAGCTCCTCTCAAGGTGAACGAAGGGGCCGCCAGCGAAGAATGGACGTGAGCATCAGGAAAACGCAGCCCCTCCTAGAAAGTCGAGCACAAGGGGCTTCACCTCATAACCAGTGGGCTCTGGGGCCGAACCTCCAGACCCCCAGCTCCTGAAGACGTTTCTGGACCAGACTAGGGAGGAAGGTCCTCCCCACGGTTACCATAACCTGGTCGGGAAGCCGTCTCGTTCCAACTAAGCTGCCAGGATGGCTGCACCCTTCTGGAAAGATGGGGCCTGGGGAACGGGACCAGTCTGTGTGCAGTTCTGTGACAGGCCCGGGGTCCGATAAAGAAAGCGTTTCTCAGGCTGCCGTCCCCCCTGAGGCGTCTGGGGCTCACAGGAGCCTGGTTCTGAGCATGGCTGGCCTTTGGGTAAAGTACCTCCTCCAGGGCCCCCGGGCCTCGGGTTCCGTACCACAACCCACTGCAGCCACGTCAAAATCGGCGCCACTTCCCCACGCGTGTGTCCCTCCCTGGACCCAGCACAGAGCAGGCATCCAGCGTCCTCGTGTGTAGAAAGGGCCAGTGACGGGGTCACTCTGAAGAGGGAGCGCACAAATCACTGAGCACACGCTCCAAGCACTCCTAAGGCCTAGCGAGTTCCATGTGTATCAGCTCCCCGCAGCCAGCTGTCATCTTAGAGGTCAATTCAGTCCAAAGTTCCCTTTTCACTTCCCTCCCCTTCACACAATCATCGAGTCCTAATTCCAGAGTCGAGAGGAGGCTTGCAAGCGAGTTCGCTGTGCCCCGGGGCTTGGGGCCCCACTCCTTCCCCAGGGCCATGCCCCGTACCATCCTGGCTTCTGGGGCTGCTCCTCAGGCCTGGAGGCAGTGCCAACACCAGTCAGGTGCGCACGAGAGCGGGGCTTCAGCCCGGGAGTCCTGGAGCCTTCCTCCCCCAGAGCTCTGAGTCCAGGGCGGATCCGAGGTCCACCCTCTCCACACAGAGCACAGCAACCCCACCCGCCTTCAGGTACTCTGAACACGGGACACAGGCACTGATGAAGCCGTCCCCAAAAGGATGGGCAGGAAGAATCCAGCAACTGCATTAGGGACGGGGGCAGGTGTGATCCTAGGACGGACTTCCTATTCCTTAGACTAGAGCACACACGTGCAGACAACCAAGGCAGCCATCGCTTAAGATCTGATGGATATACCTTCGTCATCTTCAGGGCTCCTCCCCTTGGCTTTATCACTGCCTTTAGTCTTCTGCTTCCACCTTGAGGTGTTAAAGTAGTACGTGCCTCCTACAAGGAATAGGGAAAGTGTTTAACAACAAACAGGTTTGCAACTACAAGAGAACCCTTAGGAGAAGAGTGTATTCCCAGACAACCAAAACAAAACAGAAACTATCTGAGAGCTACGTGCACAGGATCTAGAAGCTGGGGTAGTCATTCTTACTCTAATATCTACTCATTATAAATAATGAACTACTTCAACTGAAGTACGTGTTTTTGTAATTTAAATTAGCCAACGTGAGGAAATAAAAATGATGAACACAAACTTGAGAAAGTGTCATGAAATTGTTGGAGAACAGCACTTTTAAGACATGCAGTCACTTTAAATGACTTTAAACAAATGAACAGCGGCGAGTGGCTTCCGCATGATGCAGCAACAGCAGCCCCGGGCCACCACCTTCACCCAGACACGCCCCTGGACCACTCCTCACACCAAAGGCTCTAACTCGCCCAAGGTCTGAAACAACCACTGCTTAAAACGGGGGAAAGCGTCTCACAACGTGATTGGGCTGCACCTTTCTTCACACACATTAAGAAAATCACAAATAAAACTGCCTCGATGTCCCCCTGACACGGGGGTGTCTGGAGGTGACGGCTGTGCCACTGGGGGCACGTGTAGGCTGCCGTGACCGGGGTGGGCACGTATGTAGCAGTGGGAGATTTCACTTTTTCCCTGTTCCAACTGAATAAAGGGGGGGGGAGTAAAAGTACAGGTGTCAACGCTTATGGTCCTTTGACCCAAGATCAAAAGAGACGGCAGGATGTCACAAGATCTCATTAAACGGTGCAACTCCAGTGTAAAAGCACGTTATCTGTAGGCTGTGTTTACTTGCCTTCTGTACGTAAGACATACACAGCCAGTTTGTAGCTCCTTACTAAACGTTCCTAGAGTTGGCTACAGCACATGAAAAACCTTTGTCAAGCAGCCCAATTATTACCAGAATTAAAAACAAAAAAAAGAGAGACAACTCAAAAGAAGCAAAAATGGCTTGTTCAGACCTTAGACAAATTTCCTCCTCATAAACTTCATTTCAGAGCATCTGAGGGCTCACAATGAGTAGCGGCCGAAGGTCCTCTTCGTGATTTCGTTTTTCTGACGATGCCAAACAAGCAACATTTTCTGAATTTATTCACAAATGCCATAGGCTCTGCCTGTCACCTCTGTCTTCAAAAGATACACACCTAGAAGTTTCCAGAGTCCGACTGGATTCTGGACGAGATGCTGTTTCACCAACCATCTGCTGATTCCTTCAAACGTAGGGGTTAGCAGTCGCAACTGGAAACTCTGAAAAGAGCGGTACAGAGAATCAGTCACACCAACACCACAGCGCGCCCAGGCAATGCAGGCTAATTCCCTGCTGCAAAATCTTTCCTAAAAGCTCTGACATTTATTTACTTGTAATATTTACACTGTCCTGAAATATGAAGCAACAGTCTGAGCATTATTGCAAAGTTTTAACATAACATCAAAAGAAAAAAACAAACAACATCAAAACCTTAAAAGCAGTGTTCGCTTCGGCAGCGCATACACTAAAGTTGGAACGATACAGAGAAGATTAGCATGGCCCCCACGCAAGGATGACACGCAAATTCGTGAAGTGTTCCATAATTTTGGGACTTGAGGACACGGGGAGGGGGAAGGGTTAGGTGGGACGAAGTCAGAGAGCGGCATGGACATATATACACTACCAAATGTAAAACAGATGGCTAGTGGGAAGCAGCCACATAGCACAGGGAGATCAGCTCGGTGCTTTGTGACCACCTAGAGGGTGGGAGGGAGATGCAAGACGGAGGGGATATGGCGATATATGTATACACATAGCTGATTAACTTTGTTATACAGCAGCAACTAACACAACAATGTAAAGCATTATACTCCAATAAAGATGTTAAAAAAAATAGTAAAAAAAAAATAACTAAATAAAATAAAATGGGGATGTTGATAAAAAAACAAAACAAAACAAAACACCTTAAAAGCAAGTGAGCAAGTCAAAGAAATGCTGAACTCAAGGTGCAGAACACTGGCTGCCATTCTGTGAGCCAAGGCTCACAACCCTTCTGCAGGACCCAAGGAGCAAAGGCCACAGTGGCTGCCCAGACCCTTTGCTCCCCACAACTCCAGACGACTATTCCTTGTAGAACGTTCCCAGGTAGTCCACCAGTTTCCCGTCTGAATGTGTTTTATGTTATGGTCAACGGTCCATCTTAATTTCTTCTATCTCTGTGGTGGCAATTTCTTCATTTCTGTTTTATTTACTTATTTAGTTTTAATTTTTTTTCCCTTAGTTCATCCCTGGTCTGCTGTTATTACGGAGAAAAGTAACTCCTTACCAAAGGAGTATGTTACATGTAATTTCCTGTCAGCAGCAGGTTAAAAATTCCTCGTCCATAGAATTATTGTCCCATTTAATTAATACTACTATTCCTGGCTCAGTGATGACCAGGAGGCATATAAGGGAGGACCACAGAGTGTGGACTGGGCCCAATAACTGAGAAACATCACCATGTTAGATACAGTGGGGGAAAAAAAGGCATTCTTCAAAGTCAGCCCTGAACACTGCTTGTTTAAACCAGATGACTTTGTTTTATTACTATTATAGCCACTGGTGAGGTTATCTGTTTAGACTTCACAAGTATGTGTGAATTGCCCACTTCAGTCCTTATTTATTTTCATAGAATAATCAAAGAATCTGATTAAAAATAATAAATTATGATTTTCCTTCTCAACAGAACTAAACAGCAAAAACAAAAACAAGTGTAATGCAGCCATAGCTGCCCTCAGACTCAGGAAAGGTGGCCAGGAATCTAGAATAGGATTAGGATATGAAATTGGTCCTCAAGTTATGGTGAAATACAATAACAATAATACATTATAACCTAAAATGTGAGAGTCGAGGTCCTAAGAGAGGGCTAAAAAACATCAGCGAAAAAAGCTGATTTTTCAGCTTAGAACTTAGGGTCTTTGTTTTCAGAGTGAAATATTAACATTAACAGTGACTGGAACACACCCTTCACAAAGAGGGTCTATGAATTTGAATCCATAACATG
This sequence comes from Eschrichtius robustus, assembly GCF_028021215.1. NCBI lineage: Eukaryota > Metazoa > Chordata > Mammalia > Artiodactyla > Eschrichtiidae > Eschrichtius > Eschrichtius robustus. The sequence continues at coordinate 871,684 of NC_090842.1, forward strand.
TCAAGCTACACGACAAAAGTAAAACACAGTTACAAGGTAATTTGCTCACACAAAAAACTTTCTGACAGCCCCCTTAGAGCATCTGGAAGGTGCTGGAATTCATCTGGGTGGGATCTGATCTATATGAGCTAATAGTTCTCTGCCAGAAATGGACGAAACTCTTACTCGATTCAATTTCAAAATACCAGGAAGACGGGCAGAAAATACCAACACACGAAACAAGGACTAGAAAAGTCCAAGCATGAACTGTGCGGCCTCGCCTGTCGCCCCTCCCTCGGGCTGCCCGCCCGTCTCGCCCCCCGCCCCTTCCCCGGCTGCCTGCCCGCCCGCCTCGGCCCCCGCTCCTTCCCCGGGCTGCCGGCCGAAGCGGCCTCTCGGACGACGAAGACCCGGCGGCGGAAGGGCATCTTCCCCGCACATTACCTGCAGGACTCGGCCTCCAGGCCCGACGACACCCATCAGAGGCCTGTGGACAACATACGGCCACCTCCACCCGGTCTTGGCGGAGCTGCCTGGGCTCCAGCCAGAGTAGGGGCCCCGCAGCCGCCCAGGCCCTGGCCCGGGACCCAGGCGGAGAGCGCGAAGCAACAGAAACGCAGCCGCCATGTTGACCCGGAAGCAGCGCCTGCGCGGTCGGGGCCTCCTCGGGGCGCCTGCGCGGTCGGGGGTTGGGGGGGGCGGTTTCCTCGGGGCGCCTGCGCGGTCCGGGCCTTGTTGGGGCACCTGAGCGGTCAAGTTTGCCAAACCTCAGTCCCCTGCTCGCGGATTCCCGCGCCGCTCGCGGCGTCCGCCGCGCCCCTAATCCGACTGGAGTTCTCTAGCGGTTTGAGGTGCCACCTCGTGCGGAGCGCCTCGAGTAGAGCTGCAGCCAAGGAGGACATCGGAACGCCGCGCCGAGCCGCCGCTCCCGTAGGGACTTGGCGCGACGGGTCCCGGGGCTTCAGAGCGAGCGAGGGAGCCCGAGGGACGCGGAGCGTGCGCAGATGGCAGGGCTGCCCGCAGCCCTGACCCCGACTTCGACCCTCAGACCCGGATCCTGACCCCGACTCCGACCCTCAGACCTGGACCCTAACCCCTACTCCGACCCTTGGACCCCGGCGCGGTCTTGGCGCTAAGAGGGTGCTGCCGAGGGGAGGAGGGCTTCGCTGGTCCGGGTTCTGGCCGCAGAGCCTGCCCGGGTGTGCCCGGAGGGTCCTGCGGACGGAGCGGACGAGGAAGGGACTTAGGGTAAGAGCAAGGACTTCAGGAGAGGGTAGCTGAGCCCCCCGGCGCAGGCGGCTGGCAATCTTGGCCTACAGATGCTTAATTTTGGAGAGGTAACCATCTCGTCCACTGTTATTTTCTCCTGGAGGCAGGCTGACTCCCTCTGGAAGTCGTGCCCAGCTCTGGAGACCAGGATCACAGCCCGGGGGAGGTAGTCCGCTCTATCCCTGGGAGGGGGTGGGGGAGTCTGTGGTTTTATCCCTGGGATTCCGGACCCCAGGGTCCCGGCCTCTTTCCCAGTCCCCGGGAGGTCTGGTGCTTGAACCCTTAGCTCTGAGACTGCTGATTGTGTTATGGTGACTTAAGTTTGTTTGTGTGTTTTTCTGTAATCCCCAAATTCCTAAGGTCATTAGACGATAACCAGTCTCACTGAGTGCCAGCTAGTGCCTGGCTGTGTATCAAACATTCTTTTAATCTTCACAAGTGTGCGAAGTAAATGCTTTTACATCTATTTTACAGATAAGGCAACAGACTCAGAACACTTTAAAGTAACCTTTCCAAGGTCGCAGCTAAGAATTAATGGCACAGAGTTTCAGAGATGGTCTGACTGGTCTCAGGGCCTGTGTTCTTTGCCCTATGGCTGTAAAAGTCCTATGTGCTCCCCCCCTCGGTCCTGAAGCTACAAAGGTTTAGGGACATTTTTTTTAATGCAGTGTCCTGATTATAGGTCCCAGCTCTGGCAGCCAGGTTCTTGAGTGTGGTTGATTGTGGAGAGGGGGCTGCCCCTGACCTGCACAGCTGGACTGCCTGCCTTCTCACTTTCTCTCTGAACAATCCATCCATCCTCCCCGGTGTCCTCCTTCACTATTTTTCTTTCACTGGTTAAACTGTCCCACCCACATTATGCTGTCCACTCTCCCCAGACCAGTGCCGTAACCGTGACCAGGCTTCCAAGTAGTTTCTTGCCCCCTTGCACCCTATCAAAGCTTGTGCAACGCCGCCCTAACAGGAAGTGGCTGAGCCCCACCCTCACCCGGTTCCCTCCTCACCCAGCACAGAGAATTTGTGACTCACAGCCTCTAACAAATTTGAACGTGTTTGGGGAGAGTGTAAGATGCAGTCCTATTAACATTGTTTGAAGTAAAAAGTGTTACTGGAACCTAAGCTCTTTGCAGGAGGTTCATTTGGAAGCAGTGCAGGGTGATAGCAGGAGCTGGGCTTTGGGGAAGGAGTGCTGGCTTCTGTCCTTCTGAGTCTGTGGCCTTGAGCAAGTGATTACCTTCTCCAAGCCTCAATTCTCTCATCAGTAAAATGGGGATAAAATTATCTGCAGAGTGAGGCTGATATTGGGTGTCCCACGGGGTTGTCGTAAAGATAAAATGCAATAAAAATACATGAAAGCAGCTCGTCAGCTGGGAAGCCGTCCACATCCAGGATGTCGTGGGAAATGAGGTTCTGGGAAATATTAATTCACTCATCCAAACACATTTACTGAACTACTGTGCTTTGAGAACTGGCTGCAACCCAGGCCTCGGGTGAGAGGTGAACCTTGACTCTGAACCCCGCCCTGCTCAGTCCCACCACTGCAGTGGCCTCGGGCGATGGGGGTTCAGTTAGAGAATTCAGACGCCCAGTGGCCTGGACCCTGGAAGAGAAGGACCTGGGGTTGGGGGGTGGCCTTAGCAGACCCGGCTCCTCCCGGGCCGCACTCCTGAGGCACCGCCTTCACTTTCCTGAGCCACTCCTGTCCATCACCTGCTCTCTGTTCTTTCTGTACCTTGTGACTTGTGTTTACTCAGTTCTACTTCCTCAGCTCTCGGAACCCTGTGCACATCAGGACCTTTGGTCTTGGCTTCCCTTAACTGTGTCAGAGGCAATCACGGTGAACTGGCTGCGGCCCAGGCTTGTCTAGGCCTCTGTATCACCTCCCTGACACCAGGCGGGAAGGGCAGGGGAGCAAGGCGCCTCGTCCTGCTGCTGTCCCTCTGACCCTTGCTGGGCTCCTGTGCCGCCAGCTGTCAGCCGAGGGGCTTCAGGCAAGCTGCTCTGAGGACATCTGTCCGTCCCCTTGTCTGTAAAATAGGAATAACACTTTAGCAGTCTGGGACAGAGGTTGATCTTTTGGGCCATCTTTGGTTTTAAGATATAAGCTTCATTATTAATATCAGAGCAAATAATTATTTGCTTCTTCGCAAATTAGGCAGCTTGGCTGCAACTAAAGTGCTAAACTTTTTTTAAAAAATCACAGTTCCAATAAGGAACTACTGTATAGCACAGGGAACTATATTCAGTAACTCGTAATAGCTTATAATGGAAAAGAATCTAAAAAAAGAATAGATAGGGACTTCCCTGGTGGTCTAGTGGTTTAGAATCCACCTTCCAATGCAGGGGATGGGGGTTCGATCCCTGCTTGGGGGACTAGATCCCACATGCCTCGGGGCAACTAAACCTGCGGGCTCTGGAGCCCAAGCGCCACAACTAAGACTAAGACCCGACGCAGCCAAATAAATAAATATTAAAAAAATAAAAATAGAAAAGAATATATATATATATATATATATATATATATATGTATACACATATGTATGTGTAACTGAATCACTTTGCTGTACACCTGAAACTAACAACATTGTAAATCAACTATATTTCAATAAAAATTTTTAAAAAAGCATAGTGACTCCACACTTGGGCCTGACCTTTGGAACCCTTTGGCTGTCGCATAAGGTAATGACTGTAACTGTTCCCATAATGGTGAGCTGCTGGGCTGAGGCTGTCTTGCAGCTTTGAATGACCTGGCCTATACCTAGATCTTTGGCCAATATTAGGTTGTCATCTATAAAATACACTCCCCTGTGGAATGTTTGAATAAAGTCATCATCCCTCTGAATTTTGGTAAATTTTGTTTCTGGACTGCACATCTTTCTTAGGAAACGATTTCTTCTCGTATGGCTCACTAATTGGGTTTTACTCACACATACAACAAGATTTCATAATATCAGATTTGTTCTTGAAAGGGGAAAAGTCCATTATCACTAGCAAAAAACCTGTCCAGGAATTCGCACATGACTAAGTAGCTATGTATTCCTCAATAGTTCTCCAGACGTGGGCGTGGGATTCTGGACAGACATTTAGGAGGGGCCTGGAAAGGGCAGGTCTGTGTTAACACCCAGAGTTCTGGACAGCACATGCCAAATTCACTAATTTAACCACTTGCTCTGTTGATTATATCAGTTATCCATTGCTGTGTAACAAATTACCCTAAACTCAGCAAGTTAGAACAACCAGTGTTTATTGCCACATGGTTCCAGAGTGCTTGGCCTCTCACCAGGCTGCAGTGCAGGTGACGCCTGGGGTTGTGGTCACTTGAAACTTGCCAAGTGTCCAAGGTAACGCCCTTGCCTGGCTCCTGGCAGGTGGCAGCAGCTCCTCACCGTGTGACTCCATGGGCTTCTCATGTAATGTGGTGCCACGTGGCAGGGACAACCGAAGGGTATGAATCCCAGGGGGCAGGGGTCATCGAGGGCCAGCTTGGAGGCTGCTGCCCGCAGTGATGGTTGGAGAAGATGTCTGCTGTTCATACCTGCTCAGTAAAGCCCATCCGCTGGGTTCCTCACTGCCCATCGTGTGGCCCTAGCCCTTTGTAGCGTCACACTAGTCACCACATTGGTTGTTAGTTCAGGGAGAGGACAGTCATCCCCCAAGTCCTTCCTCAGGACTCATAGTTTGTGTTTTTTTTGGCCGAGCCACATGGCTTGCGGGATCTTAGTTCCCTGACCGGGGATTGAACCTGGGCCCCGGCAGTGAAAGCTCTGAGTCCTAACCACTGGACCGTGAGGGAGTTCCTAGGACTCGTGTTTGCAAACGGGGAGAGGACTTTGCCTTTGGGCTCACGGAGTAGAGGCGTGAGTTGACAGTGCTGCCGGCACCCTCTGAGCTGTGGTTGGAGTGGGCGCGCCCACAGCAAAGGGGGAGGCTGCAAGGGAGCCTCCAGACAGCCCGGTGTGCGCGCCAGATCCAGTCACAGTGAGTGGGCACCCCCATCGTTCCCTTGTCAGGGGCCAACCCCTTTCCTACAGTGCGAGTTTGCAGTGGGTTTTCTGTCTGTTCAAACTGGGGTTTGCCTGTCCAGGTCCTTTAGCCACTGGGGAGCCACAGCCAGACACCCGAGGTTCACCTCCACGCCCTGCCACCTGTTCAGCAGCCTTGTCTGGGTCCCGCTGGCAGGAAAGAGGGATCGTGTCTGGATGTCCACATTATAGCCAGCATCTGAAAGTTACAGGCTTGGTATGTCTCTGGTCCCTCGGGTTACCTGTTAGGGGGATGATAAGATAAGGAAAGAAGGAAGGCTTCGCTCGTCTGTGTTTGGTCTCCCGGGAGATCCCCATCGGACGTGCCCTGTAGCCAACAGGATGCTCTGGGATCCTGTAGCCACTAGTCAGATTGTGCGCCCATAACACACAGCTAGCAGCTGTCGCAGAGAGGCTCCGTTTCACCCGCTGGACAGAGCATGCCGTCTCCCGGAAGGAGGACGGTCCTAGGCCTTTGTGCTTTTCCATATTAAGACACAGAGTGGCCACCGGCTGGCTGCTTCTGGACCCCAGAGGTCTGTGGCTGTTAACGATTTATCAGCACATCAGCGGTGGGCCTGCCTCTGCAGATGTTCCACAAACCACATTGAAGTTGGACAGTGACAGCAAAACGGGAAAAGACAGTGACGAGCAAGTGCTTGCAGAGGTCCTGGCCTTTCCTGCCAGCCCACTGAGGAAAACCTGCCTCCCTCCGACCTCCTGTCCCGTCCCCTCAAACTCGGAGGTGGCTGGCCCATTCTCGATACTCTGTAGGGCAGAACAGAAAGACAAAGGACAAAAATAGCTCAAAAGAAAGGATGAAAGAGGCAGAGGATGGGGAAGACACACCAGTGCTGTTACTGGTCCAAAGCAAAGCTGATGGGGAGATGGGGTAGGAGGCTGGAGTTTCTGGGGGCGAGTTTTGGGGGGGGATTGGTGAGAGGCCTCCAAAGCAGTTGCAGAGAAGGAAGGAACTGGAGAGATAGGGAGATTTTTGTGGTATAAACTGAAATTGCCTTTGACAGATGTTTACTGCATGGCTGTGTCCTGGGTGCCGAGGACACGGCCGTGAACAAAGTGATGGCTGGTCTCAGTGGCCTCCTGTTCTACTGACAAACCCTGAGGCGGGATGATCAGACTCCACAGAGAAGGGAACTTCTGAAAAATTGTGGTGAAATACGCATAACATAAAATCTGCTCTCTTGGAAGGGAAGGGAAGGCAGAAGCTGGGAATGTGCAGGTGGGAGATGCTCTGTGGCCGGGTTGGGTGGAGGGAAGGGGAGGGAGGCAGGGCTGGGCTCAGGCCAGGGCCAGAATGCCCAGTGGTCAGGACCCTTCCTCTGTGCTGGAGGGGCTGGAGGGTTTTGAGCCTAGGCCCAATTGCTCTGTTTTATAAGCATGATTTGGACTGCTTCGTGGCGAGCAGACTCTAGACAGATGGGAGGTGGGGAAGGGGAGAGCAGGAAGACCCTGCGTGGGCGGAGGGGAGGTGCGGTGACAGGGGCTGGTCTCCAGGAGGCCCTGGAAACCTGGGGAGCTTCCAGTTTCCCCCAGTGGCGGGCCGCTTGGCTTGCCTCGCAGTCCCAGGGAGGCCAGGCTGGCCGAGCACAGGGTCAGCACACTGGACAGCCTCAGCGCAGATGCGGCGCAAAGTGAGGGCTGGGCTGCGGCGGCAGCGGCCACGAGGCTCCGGGGCGCAGGCATTGCTGCCTTTTCTCTGTGATTGACAGGGTTGATTTGACAGAGGAAGAGGTGGCCGCTTCTACATAGAATTTCAACCATGGCTCACATACTCCCCCCTCCCCCGTGGATCGTTGAAAAGATAGACCAGCACGGGCGGCTGGGCACCAGGATCTCCCAGCAGCTTCCCCCAAGGGGTCCTGTGTTTCTGGAATTCCTCTTGTGCCCCCTCCAGCCAGCCCTGGTTGGAGAGGGCACAAGAGTTGATCAGGTCAAGTTGGAGATTATTTGGAGACAGGAGGATACTTTGGCTTCACAGATGCCTCAGATCGCAGTGTGCAGTTTGGGTTTTGCCGTCTCCACCCCTGCTGCTTTATGTTTTATTTCGTTTGACAGTTTATTTGTTACTTGGGCCCTAAGGCAATCCTATATGAGGTTACAGTTTAATAAACAGAATAAACAGAACAAATCCGGTAGACTGTGTTTACAATCCGTCTCTGCTGGCAGAAGGGAAGAACTGAAGCACCCTGAGGGTGGGCGGGGAGAAGCTGGCCTGGCCGGAGCTGGCGGATGCGAGAGGGGTCACAGCCCCGAACACAGGAGCCCAGGGGCAGCCAGAGTGCTTCTACATGCACAGCTGTCCTTTTAGAATCCCCTTTAAAGTTGTGAAGTAAATCTGGGTTTCAGTGACAAACTGTACTAATTCCTGTAACACCGAATGCCCACGCTGTCCCCAGATTACCATATCGTGGGAGTTAGGTGCACGAGCACAGCACCCGCCCAGGACCCCGAGAAGCAGGCAGGGGCCGGTTCTTAGGCTGAGGTCAGGGCAGGAGCTGGGCGGCTGGCGTCCAGGCCCTGCAGCCCGGGCCTGGGCAGGGCACGTCCTCCACAGCAAACCCATCGGCAGGTGCGTGAGTGACATGCAGGACAGCTCCGGGGCCATGTGCAAGCCCACGAGCCACCGAGGCTGGGCCGAGCTCCATCTTTATGCGCTGCTTCACCGTTTCCCATCTCCCCGTGATCTCCAGGGCCGAGCCTCCTCTCTCCCTCCTTGCTGTCCTCCCGCCCGCCCATCTGGTGGCACACAGCTCCGTCTTCTGGACCCCAGGGCTCTGAGAACAGCCGTCCCCACAGCCCAGCCACGGCCCCCAGGCTGCCTAGCATCTGTGCACCCTGCTCACTCCCGTGGGCATTCGAGAACTGGAGCTTGATGCAGGGTAACTCTAGAAATCAAATACAGAAGGGCACTCCCAGCACTAATGTGAGCATTTCCTTAGGTTTGTGGTCACGGTTAACAGGTGTCGGTTGCGTTGTGTGAACCGTGCTGGGTGGGTTATTCTTCTTGAGAATCCGGCCAGGTAGGTGTTCTCATCCCCCATTGCAGGTGGGGAAACCGAGGCCCTGAGTGAACGCGCTGCCCCGGGTCACAGTTAATAGGGGGCAGAGCTGGGGTCTGAACCCAAGCAGTCTGGTGCCAGAGTGTGTGCTCTTAATGACTACTGTCGTGGGAGAGGGATCCGTGGGGCCTTGTCTACAAAAGACAGAGCACACGCCCGCTCCGGAGTCCGTAGTCATGGTCATCTTGCCGTTCATGTATTAAATACACATTATGCATTATTTTACTTAATTTATTTATTTTTTTATTTTTGGCTGCGTTGGGTCTTTGTTGCTGCACGCGGGCTTTCTCTAGTTGTGGCGAGCGGGGGCTACTCTTCGTTGCGGTGCGTGGGCTTCTCATTGCGGTGGCTTCTCTCATGGAGCAGAGGCTCTGGGCGCGCGGGCTTCAGTAGTTGTGGCACACGGGCTCTAGAGCGCAGGCTCAGTAGTTGTGGCACACGGGCTTAGTCGCTCCGCGGCACGTGGGATCTTCCTGGACCAGGGCTCAAACCCGTGTCCCCTGCACTGGCAGGCGGATTCTTAACCGCTGCGCCACCAGGGAAGTCCCTATGCATTATCTTAAAATGTTTTTATATTCTTCGGGACTTGACCTTGGCATGACTGGTGCTTGGTCAGTGCAGGCCTGGCGCGTTCACAGCTGCACCACCCTTGCCTCCAGCTAAGCCTTTCAATATGTAGATTCTACTACGTAAGAGCCCAAGACTTTTTGATTACGTGGGTTGTGTCTATTGATGTTTACCATGTTCATATCAAAACTGAGAAATGTTTAAGACACAAGAAGGCTTGTTCCTCAGCTGTCAGAGGGACGTCGCTGTCCCACGTCATGCGTGTGCACTCAGGAGCAGAGGGAAATAGACACCTCCTAGCATTGTCAGGAAGAGAGTTTCACCTTGCTGACACCCACAAAGGGTCTTGGGGACCTCCCCCTGAACCTCGCTTTGCAAGCTGTGGTCTAAGGTAAACATGGCAATTCTTATGCAACTAGAATTATTTTTTTTACCAAAGTTATCTATGAGTGTCATACATTTTTTTTTTTTTTTTTAGCCGCACCGCGTGGCTTGCAGAGTCTTAGTTTCCTGATCAAGGATTGAACCCGGGCCTCGGGCAGTGAGAGTGCGGAGTCCTAACCACTGGACCACCCGGGAATTCCCCATGAGCATCATACATTTAACAAGGGAAGTTAGATTCAAGATTATTCTTTGGATGGACCTAGAGATATCATAGTAAGTGAAGTAAGTCAAACAGAGAAAGACAAACGTCATGTGATATCACTTACATGTGAAATCTAAAAAATGATACAAATAAACTTATTTACAAAACGAAAACAAGATTCCTAGACATAGAAGACAAACTTACGGTTACCAAAGGGGCTGGGGGGGAAGGAGAGATAAATTAGGAGTTCGGGATTAACACATACACACTACTGTATATAAAATATCTTGTAATAACCTTTAATGGAAGAGAATCTGAAAAAGAATATGTATATGTATATATATGTATATCGAATTACTCTGCTGTACACTTGAAACTAACACAACATTGTAAATTAACTATATTTCAATTCAAAAAAAAAAGAAGACCATTGAAAAAAAAAAGTTTATTCCTTTTGGGCCCTTCTCCAGCTAAGACAACTTCAAGTACCAAGGGACAATTTGGGGAATTTGTTTTTAATGTAAAGTCTTTACTGAATTCAGCATTACTAAAAGTTTCTGAATTTACCATCCTGGAAAATAAGCACTGTAGTTAGTTGCAGAACTGGTACCAGCCAGAGGGCTGCTGTCCCATCCACCATCACCAGCAGAGCTCAGCTGTATCTCCAAGGGCTGCTTTCCAGGGACGGCGAGGAGCACGGCCTCCCTGAAGGGACGTCTGTGGCTCTTGCACAAATCCAAGGAGAGGGGCTGCAGGCGGTGTCACGTCACTTACTTGAATGTGTCTGCCTAGCAAAGCTTCTGGCATATTCTACTCCAGTTACATTATCACAAAACGGTGCTTCAAGTCCTGACTGTGAGTGTTAAGAGATTTTCATGTTCTGTTGTGGCTGTAACACTGTCCAGCACACAGCAGGCATCCAATCGTTTGCTGAATGAGTTCACGTTCATCTCCCAGCTGAGCAAGGCCCCTGCCTTCTGCAGCCTGAAATTCATCACATAAAACACATTGTGCAAGTGTGGGACAGCCTTTCTAGGAAAAAAGTCTTAGGAAGACATTTTTACTCTCAAGCTTCCTAGTCGGATTTGTGATGAATTCATTAAAAAAAAGAATACATCATGACATTTTGACTCTAACATGACATCAAAGCAGGTGGGACTACAGGAAAAGTACCGGGTACAGAGCTTTAAAAATTGGAGGGTGGTTCTGGTGGTCCCAAGGTCATGGGCCCCAGGAATATCTGAATACGGCTTTCTGCCGCAGTTCCTCCTCCTCTTGAGGTTTTGGGGAAAACACACCACAGAGCTATGGTAACTGGAAAGCAAAACGCGTAATAATTTACTGTGAAATGAGCTTGGGTTCCAAATTCTAATGCTGAGAACGCTGGCAAGCTGGGGTCGAGCACAGGGCTGAGGCTGGGCCAGCTGGGCCCAAACCCAGATTTCAGTTCTTATCACATGGCCGCAGGGAAGAGAAAGAAGGGAGGCGCCAGGCTGTGGGCCTGCTCTGGCCACTTGGCAAGGGAGAGAGGAGACCAGCAGGTGCAGCAGCCCCGCGGCTCTCCCAGGCCACGGCACAGGGGTGTGGGCGGGCAGGGGAGCGTGGAGAGGTGCTCTGTGCCATCGCCCAGGGGAGGACTAGGTAGGACGCATCATTTCTAGTCCGGGAGGGCATCCAGCATCACTGGGCCTTTCTGGAGCCATGAATGGCTTGTGTCTGGTCAACAATCAGCTCCTTTTGGTTCCAGGGACACAGACATGCTGGAGCGTGAGTGCCTTTGGCAGGAACCTGGTTTTGTTCGTGGCTAAATCCACAGCTCCCAGGTCATTGCCTGGCAAGCAGTAGGCCCTGTACGAGTGTTTGCAAGATGAATCCAGGAGCTCTGGGTGGGGGGTGCGGATGGGCTGTGATGAACCCAGTCGAGGAGTGGTATCAGAGAAGATGTCCAAGCACAGGCACTGTCGGGGCCAGGCCTTCCTGACTGGGCTGGGGGACGCTCTGGGGGCGGAGGATGGCCCCTGGACTACGTGGGTGCACGCTCTGGGTTTCACTCCAGAGCTTCCGAGTCAGAGTCTTGGGGTGCGTGCAGGTAACTGCATTAAGGAAAGCAGGCTTCCCAGGCAAGGGCTGGAGAACTACCCCTTAGGTATCAAGATCAGGAATTTGTAGATCTAATGTTTTGCTTGGCCACACGATGTTTGGCAAATTAATTCCTTCTGTTGAAATGTCCAATAAAGATTTAATTTCCAATAAAAAACTGGAAGACGTGGCAATGCTGGCTCTGGCCCAGCAGGCGGTTGGCCCCTGACCCCTGCCCTACCACCCTGCCATCGTCCGCCTTCACTAGGTCCCTGTCATTCTTCGTGTCTCTTTTCTCTGGAACCACTATGCGAGCTTCCCTGCTGGCCTCCTGTCCTGTTCACACTGTTTCAGCAGCGCTGCTCCTGAGCCCTTCACTGCAGGGGCCGCTTGCAGGCTAAGACACACCCCTGTGCCCGGACGCCTTGCAGGCCCTGGCCACCTCTCTGCTGCTGTCCCCCTAGAGCCCCACAAGGAGGCCAAAGCATCTCAGACTTAACTGTACAAAACTAAGCTCTCCCCCGCCACGTCTTTCCAGCCAATGTCGATTCCATCCCAGACACCTTTCTCTTACAGCCCACAAAATCCTGCCTACTCTATCTTCAAAACACATGCCAGATCACACTGTCTCACCAGTCCAGACGTCACTGCCACCTCTTGCCAGCTCCTCTGTTGTCCATCATCTCCAGAGAGACTCTTTCTTTCTCTCTTTGGCTGCGCCAGGTCTTAGTTGTGGCCCGCAGGATCTTTGTTGCAGCACGTGGGCGTCTTGGTTGCGGCATGCGGGATACAGTTCCCTGACCAGAGATGGAACCCGGACCCCTGCATTGGGAGCGCGGAGCCTTACCCACTGGACCACAGGGAAGTCCGGCGACCCTTTCAACAGTGGGTCCCTTCACCTCCTTGGGACCTGCTGTGGCTTACTTTTCATTCAGAGTGAAATCCCAACTCTGAACTGGGACCGTCACCAGCCACTTCCCTCATCTCATTTGCTCCAACTTTGCTCTGTGCTTGTCGGGGCTCCTTCCTGCCCCCTCCTGGGGTGCTCTTCCTCAATCCACTGGCCTTGCTTCCTCACTCTGTGATTCAGCTCAAAGGTCATCTTATCTGAGTCCTTCCCCAGCCCTCATTTCTCCACATTTAATACAGGCCTTAGAATGGTGCCAGGCACACAGTAGGCACTTAAAAGCCCTCAGTGTGTTTTGAACCGATGAGTGCTATCTCTCCAGACACCAAGGGAGGAGAGGTGCTGTCCCTCTCTCTACCTTAAGGACACGGGTTAGGCTGCCCCTTTGCCCAGGGCTGTCCAACAGAAATAGAATGCAGCCAGGGTATGATTTAAAATTCCCCAGTGGCCACAATTAAAAAGGAAAAAGAAACAGGTAAAATTAATTTCAACACTATATTTTATTTAATGCAACTGTCTCAAATACTATCATTTCCACATGTTGTAAATACAAAAAATTTACTTTTTTACATTCTTTTCTTCTTAGTACTAAGTCTTCCAAATCCAGTATTTTATATTCACAGCCCATGTCAACCTGGACTTGTCACATGTGGCTGGGGCGGCCTCTCTGGATGTTCTCCACCACATCTTACTTGGTAGTTCTTCTTTAACCTTCTGTCAGCACCTTGAGTGTCAATACTTAAGTAGGGAAACCTGCAAGCCACTCCCCAGACAAGACCTGATTTTCACTCAGTATTCTTAACTCCCTATACTTCTCTTTCAAAGCACTTATCACAGCCTGTAATTAGATAATTGTATGGCTATTTGATGAACTACCTGCTGTTCCTGGTCGTTCTCAGTGCCTGGCCCATAGACCCATAGGTTCTGCTTCTGTGGAACTTCGCTTTGCTTCTGCCTTAGTATGTTTTCAGATTATTTCAAGGCAAATTGCCTCCTTTTTCGTATTTCCTACTTTAAATTCTCTATTTGGTTGAGGTCTGTTTTTCTTTTTGATTTTTAGGCCGCGCCGTGCGGCTTGCGGATCTTAGTTTCCTGTAAAGAAGCAGGTCTGAGAGCTGACTCGGTTGGCGGACGGTTGGTCCAGCACCCCTTGGCCAGCGGCAGGTGCAGCCAACACAGGACGGACTCGCTGTGACCGGACAGAGAACCGATGGCCCCAGCCCCGGGCCCTGTCCTCGCGGGCGCGCCTCCGGACCAGCTGGCGCCGCGGCCGCACCGCAACACCGCGCCTTCCAGAGCCTTCCGCCCAGACCCGCTCCCGACCGTTGCCCTCGCCGCTTCCGGCACTTGGGAAGACCAATCGTCACGTCCGAGAACAAAAGACCCGCCCCCTCCGCGACGCAGGTAGCCAATCCAGCTGCTCGCTACCTCAGCGTCCCGTGCGCCTGGACGCAAGACCTTGCCCAATCCGTCCCGGGACGTGCTTCTGGTCCCGCCCCGGCCTGTGCTAGAAGCTGTCAATCTCGTCGTCCCCCGTGGCCCCGCGCGCACTTCCTTCCCGACGCCGTGACGTGCGCAGCCCTGTGCCCGACGGCGGCGGGCCAATGGCGGTGGCGGATACGGCGGGCCAATGGGAGGTAACGTCTCATGCGGCCCGCGCCGCCGCAGCCGCCGCCGGGTCCCGGAGCCAGAGGCCGCCCGAGCCGGAGCGCGATGGAGCGAGGGCCCCAGGCGGGGAGGCGCGGCCGAGCGCGCGGCCCGACGCCCCCTCAGTGAGCGCCCGACCGCCGCGGCGCAGGCCGAGGGCGGGCTCGCCTCTGCCCACCTCGCCGCCGCACCGGCGCTCGGAGCCCGCGCCGCCTTCCCGCTCGGGCCGCGGGCCGGGGACGGCCCGGGGCTGCATGGCCTCGCCCGCGCGCCGCCGCTGAGCCCTGGGCCGGAGCCGGAGCCGGAGCCGGAGCCGGTGAGAGCCGCGGCCGCGCGGGGGTCGGGGCGAGTGCGGGACGTGGGGTGGCCTTGCGGCCTGCAGGCCTTCCGCACCGGGCGGAGCAGCGCAGCGGGCTTCGGCGGGCCTGGGGGCCGGGGTCCGGGGCAGCCGTGACGGGCCTCAGGGGCCTCCGGGCGGGCTTTGGTGGCGGGGGGGGGATACGGGTGGGCCTGAGGGCGTGAGGGCCTGGGGGGTAGCCGGGAGGGACGACGGCGGGCTTCGGACGGGCTTGGGGGCCGGGGGCAGACGGGGGGCTCCAGGCTGGACTGGGGGGCAGACAGGGGCCGAGGGTGGGCTCTGGGTGGGCCTGGGGGGCCCAGAGGGCCTACGGGGGGCTCCGGGTGGGCCTCGGGCCCTGGGGGCCCTACCGGGGTCCTGGGATAGCCTTGAGGGGCAGAGAGAAGGCTCTGGACGGGCGGGGGCCGACGGGGGTCTTCGAGGGGCCTGAGGAGCCGACAGGGGCTCCGGGCAGGCCTGGGGGGCCGACAGGGGGCTGAGGGTGGGTTCTGGGTGAGCCTGGGCAGCCGGAGGGGCCGACGGGGCGCTCTGGGTGGGCGTGGGGACCTTGGGGTCCTGGGGCAGCAGTGAGGGGCAGACGGTGGGCCGCTGGGGGCTCCGGGCGGGCCTGGGGGGCCCGGGCAGCCTTGAGAGGCCGGCCGTGGGCTGTGGAGGGCCCCGGGCACCTGGGGAGTGGGGCGCCGACCTCTGACCCGCGGGAGGGGCGCCTTCGCGGTGTAGGCTGTAGTTGTTATTCCCAGCGTCCTATTATTATCGCTGTTTTGAAATGGGAGCAGGCGGCTTCGGGCTCCAAGCCGGAGGGGGAGGGCGAGCCGGGGCCCTGGAGGGAGAGGGGGCGCTGGGGCCGCAGGAGGCGCGTGGGCCCGCGGAGGGGCAGGAATGCGGGGCAGCGGTGCGGGGGTGTTTCGGGGGGAGGGTAGGCGGGACTGGGGGGCGGGTGGGAGGGAAGAGGCGGCGGCGGCTGCAACAGCAGCCCTTGGCCTCAAGGAACAATGTGAGACGTTGCCTGAAATGTTAATTTCCGTTCCTCATTTCATCATCCCCTGGCAGGGCGGTAGCTGTGAGAGCGAGTGTGTATGTGTGTGCGTGCGTGCGTGTGTGTGTGTATGTGTATGTATGTATGTATGTATGTATGTAGGGTTGGCCCTGCCACATGGATTCAGTCCGCTTTCGAAGAGGGATTGTGTTGTTGAATCTTGTTATCTCTGCCGTTTTGGGGGGAGTCTTAATTTTTCTTGAGAGCTGCTCTTTTCCTGGTGTCCCATCAAGGTTTTCTGCTTCTGTTGTATTTTGAAAGCTAGTCTCGTATCCAAACTTCCGAAGAGTTTTGGAAGAGGCTTTGGGAGATTAAGCTGTCCTAAGAGGGCCCCGTGCTTTCAAAACCATTTTCTTTCTAACAGTTCAGATGCAGCAGGCTTAGGTTTCATGGTTTCTGTAGGTTATGAGAAGTTTTATATTCGCTTGCAAGAACAGGACTTCTCAGCAGAGAAGTCATATTTCAGGCTTTCTTAGATGGTGAGAGGGTATTCTGAAGTGATTTTGCACAATGTCCTTAACATTCCTTTTCCACTGAGCAGTGAGAGTGCGCGCAGTTGTTGAATTGGGGGGGTGATGAGATGCTCTCAGCCAAAAGATGTAAGATGATACTGCTTGTAGAAGAAGTGCCATTGAAACAGTTACTATTTTTGGTTTGTGCAAACCCAGTCAATGGCATAACTTGGATAGTTCTAAATCAGAGACCCTGAGACTGTGTTTGATGCCTTTAGGACCTTGATTGCACTTACTCAGTGTTGCTGTCCTGGAAGACCTGGAGTTCTGTTTGTGTTTTTTAGGATGATTGCACAAGTACTCTGGTATTACTTTGTAGTTAGAAAGGAAAAAGGGAACACATCTTGCTCAACTTAGATTGTGACCCTTCATCCCCCGCCCTCCATTCAGCTGTTGTCCTCCCTCTGTGGTGTCACGCTCAGGAGCGGGCTTGCCTTTGATAGGCTGGCTCTCTGAACGGAGGAAACAAAGACCAAGTTGCTGTGACATTTTCCTCTGTTCTTTGTGTGTGCCTCTTGAGTTAGTTAAAAAGCTACCCACAGATAGTGCCAAATTTGACCCAGCTTTGAAACTTTGAAAAGATCTTTTTCTTCTAAACGTTTTTTTTTATTGTGGGAAAATATACATAACAAAATTTACCAGAAGTTTGTTTTTAAAGGTGTCACATAGTCTTGAATTCCTCCTTTGCAGTTGTACCTTTGTGCTGCCACTGTTGGATGTTTTCCTCTGGGCGTGCTGTGGGCCAGCCATGATAATCACACTGCACAGCAGGCCTTTCATCTCTCCAAACCAGATGGGCTGCTTGTGACTAGTGGCTGTCATCTTAGCTCTAATTACAGTGTTGATACAGTGACAAGTAGAACTTTCTACAAATAGAGTTAAAGAAGCTGTGCTATTTGTACTGGAGAATATTTTTCAAGAGGCGTTGCGTTGCGTGCCTTGAGTTTTTAAGTACATTTGACACAGTAAGGTTACGTTTCATCCAATATGAGAGGAGAGTTACTTTGCATAGGATGGCAATGAGCCCATCATCAACTAAATAACATAATTAGAGAGCGTCAGTAAATGCTGGTTCAGAGCATGGTCTGCATTTGTTGCCAAAATAAGTGTTTTGATCTGTCCATTAGTCCATGTAAGTCCCTTCATCTCTCAAATGTAAGTATAATGGATGAGCTTCCTTGAATAACAAGATACTTGCTAGTTAAGAGGTGCGAATGATACTGCACTTACTGCCTGGCTGTGTGCTGGGTCAGTTCACTATTGCTGTTCAGTCAGTGCTCTGTGGGGACTGAGTTTGGCCTGTTTGATAAACTTTATACAAAAAAATCGAATGAACACAAAAGTTACTGTCTTGAAATGTTTTCATGTGTGTTCTGTTAATTTGAATTTCAAATGGAATTTCTGTGCAATTCAACTTTTTCAGTTTTATCTTAAACTCTGTGAAAGATGGCGTCAATCCCTAGCACCTGGAACGCAGGCAGTTAGAGATAATCGGTATAGAAAGCCTTTTTAAAAAGGCTTAGGAAATGATGCACTTCAACAACTCTCTGTTAATTCTTATAGAGATGTTTCTGTTTCTAAGCGGTTCTTTTTTTTGTTGTTTGATGCATCTTATTCTTGATATCTTTGCCAGAGTCAGACTCAGCTGTGTACGTAAGTGTATGTTTTTGTTAGTATTCTTCTGTGCTTTTCTTAACTCCCGCTCCTCCCTCCCCATATTTAAAATTTTCTTTAAATTCACCTTTCAACCAAATAGTGTTTTGTATATATGTTAGAACTACAAGTATTATTTTTATGAAAGTGTCCCAAAGGATTATTAACTGGCCTAACCCTGATTGTGTGACCCCCCCCCACCCCCCCCACCCCATGTCCTTCACTCAAGTCCTCTCAACTCCTCATGCTCCGGTTCCATTGGCCTTTCATTTCCTAGGTGACCCTCTGCCTGGACCAGGGTCTTGCTGAATGTCCATCGTTGTCTCCCTTGCAAATCCTCCCCCCCCTCCCCCCCACATCAACACAGTAGATCAAACGTGTGATCGCAGGGCTCTAAGCTGAATGAAGAGAGGCACGGTCTCTTTGTCACCCAGGGCCCAGCCTAGGCATGACCCTGGGCTTAGAATTGGCTCAGGAAGTATTTGTTGAATTGTTTAAAGGCAATGTATGCAAGTGTTTGAGAAATTTTGAAAGGACATACTTAGGATCATGAACATTTATTTGATTGACTAGGAATTACGCTATGTACACTTTAGCCATTTTCCTATTTGTTGTTATTACAAGTTTACTTGCGAAAGGTGTGGGGCATGGCTTTTAAAATTGGCACAGGACGAGAGAGAAAGGAAATAATTAAACGAACGGTTGTCTTTGTGGAAGAAGAAGAATGCTTTCTGTGAAAGCAGCTTTAGTAGGACTGCCGTGTGGGGGCCACAGCCAGAGGCTCGCCAAGTGTAGTTTGCTGCTGCAGCTCGTGGTGATGAGAACTTCAAGCACCTCTGGCCACGTGTCATGTGAACTCTTTTGAAAGGTTTAGCATTTTCTGGTTTATGTTTTTTATTTCCTAAGCGCTTGTAATAAAAAAGGCCAAAGCAATATAAATTCTCCAGAATGGAGGCGGGCCCCTTAACATTTTTGCCTCACCCCTGCCCAGTTTTGGCACTTTAAATATTTATTTATTTATTTATTTATTTATTTATATTTATTTATTTTTGGCTGCATTGGGTCTTCGTTGCTGTGCATGGGCTTTACGTTGGGGAGAGCGGGGGCTACTCTTCATTGCGGTGCGCGGGCTTCTCTTTATGGTTGTTTCTCTTGTTGCGGAGCACGGGCTCTAGGCACGCAGGCTTCAGTAGTTGTGGCACGTGGGCTCAGTAGTTGTGGCTCGCGGGCTCTAGAGCGCAGGCTCAGTAGTTGTGGCACATGGGCTTAGTTGCTCCACAGCACGTGGGATCTTCCCGGACCAGGGATCAAACCTGGGTCCCCTGCATTGGCAGGTGGATTCTTAACCACTGCGCCACCAGGGAAGTCCCTAGTTTTGGCATTTTAATGAAGAAAAAAAAAAAAATCTCTTTGGGGGGAATACACCAAAATGGAGTTGTGTGTTATTTTTTTCCCCCTTATGTTTCTGTTTTCTAAAATTTAAAAAATGAAACATATATTTGGGAAAAGGTTGTTATTGAAAAGCCTAGTCGTGGGTATAATTTGGGTGATAAAGACTTGAGTTCTTGGTTTAGATAACAGTAGATTTGTGTGGTTTTAACATTTTAGGTGGTAATGAGTGAGGGGAATTGGTGGTTGTTGAAAACGTTTAAAGACATCATTCTAGAACTTGAGATATCCTGAAGTTCAAACTCTGGTCCTTTGAATAAAGAGTTAAGTGGGTTTTCAATATGAAAATAGAAGTCTGGTCTATTAATATAGCTCAGATTTTTCCGAGGCTGAAAGGACTGAAAATCCTTCTGTGATGCCCCCTCCGCAGCCAGGATGGAGGTAGGTGGCCATCGGGAGCGGTGCTGTCTGAGTTTGAGCGTCCTTGCTACTGGCTGAGGGCGAGACCTACGTGTCCAGTCCTGCCTTTGGCATCTGTGCAGTGAATTATTTATTATCCTGAAAATCTGTAGGTGCTCTTTCTCCACTTGCAAAGAAACCAGTGTGCACCTCTTCACAAAATAAGAATGTTGGCCTTTGCTCAACTTAAAACATTTTTGATCACTTAGGTCAAAGAAAAGTATTTTGTCAGGGTTAAATAAAATTCATAAAATCCCCCCTTCAGTTACCTGTTTAACTAAAAAAAAAATGTGACCTTTAAGAATGGCTGGGATTGAAATTTAACTTGTAAATGCTTAATAGCTTTGTGATATCAGAGATGACTTTTCATCTAAAATGCAGCAAATAGACTTTTCTCAGCTCATTAGTAGTGTCCCTTTCCCCCTTCCAGTGGCAGTCTTCAGACCCAGAATGCGAATGTCCTGGAATAATGAACGTTTCTAAATAATGAGAACATTTCGGGAAGGTGCTTTGTTCATAAGGTTTGGGCTAAAGTTATGAATAGTGGGTTTTTTGTTTTTTTTTTTAACTGCATTCATATCCAGTAAAATAAAAAAGATTTTCATTTAATTCTCGGTGATAATGTAGACTTGAGAATATTATGGCTGTACTGTGTAAACTTATCTAAAATAGAGAGCATGAGAAAAGCAGAGAAGAACCTTATTACTCTTATTAAGCCTTGCTGGTATGTACCATGTTTCTAAATGCGGTTTTACATCCTGTAAAACAGGAAGTAAAAATAAAAAAACAACAAAACCCCAAAGCAGCACTCTTGAAGGAATTAACTTTAAAAAAAATTACTAAAACACTTGACTAATTAAAGGATGTGCAGAACACTATAAGAAATCTTGCCTTTTTGGATGCTTACAGAGGAGAAAAGCCAGTCTTTTTTTTTTTTAATAACTTTATTTTTGGCTGCATTGGGTCTTTGTTGCTGCGCGCGGGCTTTCTCTAGTTGCGGCGAGCGGGGGCTACTCTTCGTTGCGGTGCGTGGGCTTCTCACTGCGGTGGCATCTCTTGTTGCGGAGCACGGCCTCTAGGCGCGCGGGCTTTAGTAGTTGTGGCTCACGGGCTCTAGAGCGCAGGCTCAGTAGTTGTGACGCACGGGCTTAGTTGCTCCACAGCATGTGGGATCTTCCCGGACCAGGGCTCAAACCCATGTCCCCTGCACTGGCAGGCAGATTCTTAACTACTGTGCCACCAGGGAAGTCCTGAAAAGCCAGTCTTTAGGGGTCTGAAACTATAGCCCTCAGGTGATTCTGATTTCAAAGAATTTTTAGACTTTGTGAAATCTTTCTTTGCTGAGGTGTATGATTTTTTCCGTTTAGCTTTAGCTTACCTACATAGGTATTTCTATTACTTTGAGAAGAGTCCATCTGGAATTTGAAGTGTTTTAGTTTAGAGGTTAATATATTAAATATGCTAAAGCTCAGAATGTTTTCTTATGGGAAAAATTTTCCCTAAATACTTGGGAAAGGTGATCTTTGAATTGTGTCTCTTATCTTTTAGTATGAAGCTTAGAAAAGTGATATGTGCTTTCACTCACAGCTGAAGTAGTTTTCAGCAGATATAACCTTAACGAGATTTACATGTGAACTTTGTTTTTCTTTGGTGAAGTGATCAGATCTGTTTCTGCTGAACCTGGGTTCTCATCAGATGACTAACTTTTTAAAGAAGAGTGTTTAAGCAATAACTCTAATCTTTAAAAAAAAAAAAGATATTTAAGCAAAGACTAAGGGCACAATGAAGTTTTAGAACACTGGGGAGGGAATCTCTTAGAATTTAACCCACAGCATCTCGTTTTCCTCGCCTTGATAGTTTTCTTCTAGGCTCCAAATATGTTGTCCAGAGGGAGATGGGAAACAGAAGGGAGATGGAGGATTTGAAGAGGTACCACAGGAGGGTGTGAAGGTTGGAAGGAAGACATGCTCTCACAATCTGGAGAAATCCTTGTGGTTTTTATATTTCAGTGCTGTCACTGTTTTCTATGGCTGGTATAACAAATGACCAGAAATTTAAAGGCTTACAACAATACAGATTTTTTCTTATTTACAGTCCTGCAATTTAGAAGCCTGGCATGGATCGTGCTAGGCTGAAGGCAAGGTGTCGGCAGGGCTGGTTCCTTCTGAAGGCTCCACGGAGACTTCATTTCCTTGCCGCTTCCATCTTTTGGAGGCTCTTCACATGGCCCCTTCCTCCATGTTTGAAGCCAGCAACCTTGTGTCTCTCTGACCTTCTTCGGAGGTGGTTTTGTTTTGTTTTGTTTTTAAAACACAGCACGTTTATTTAAACTGTTACTTTTCATAACTCATTGGAACTTATCACAGGTCAATATCTTCATTCTGTTACCTTAGTGGGTACATTCATTAGTGTTATGTAAACCTTCATATAAAATTAAAGAATTAAAAGTACAGCTAAGAACGTAGCTCTCTTCTGACTCTCTTCGGCCTCCATCTTCCACTGTTAAACACCCTTGTGATTCTGTGGGGTTCACCTGGATGATGCAGACTCATCCCCCGTCTGCTGATGAGTAGCCTGAGATATCTAGAGGCTCCGGGGGTTAGGACGTGGACCCCTTGGGGACGTTATTCTGCCAGCCACACCGGGAGTCCACGGTGCTGTCGTAACACGTGAGGTTGGGCCAGGTCAGTGTGCAGCAGGCTCTGGCGCTTGGCCTTGGTTCCCCAGAACTGTTTTGGCTCTTGGAGAGACTCAGTGCCGTCCATCAGCCAGCATAATTTGGCATTGATAGGGGATTAGTGGATATGGTGGAAACACATGTCCTGGACAAGGTTTTGTGTTATTTTTTAATTTTTATTTTATTCTTTTTAATTTTTATTTTATTTTTAATTTAATTTTTTTGGCTGCGCCGCATGGCATGGGGGAACTTAGTTCCCTGACCAAGGATTGAACCCACGCCCCCTGAAGTGGAACTGTGGAGTCTTTACCTTTGGACTGCCGGGGAGGTCCCAAGGTCTTGTTTTAAATAAATTTTTATTTTGGAATAATTTTAGATATACAGCAAAGTTGCAAAAGTAGTACAGAGAGTTCCATTATATTCTTTACCGAGGTCCTCTAAGGTTAACATTTTACGTAGCAGTGGTAAGGTTGGCCAAACTAAGAAATTAGCATTGGGACTTCCCAGGTGGCGCAGTGGTTAAGAATCCGCCTGCCAATGCAGGGGACACAGGTTTGAGCCCTGGTCCGGGAGGATCCACATGCCGCGGAGCAACTAAGCCCTGTGCCACAACTAGTGAGCCTGTGCTCTAGAGCCCTCGAGCCACAAATACTGAGGCTGCGAGCCGCAAGTACTGAAGCCCATGCACCTAGAGCCCATGCTCTGCAACAAGAGAAGCCACAGCAATGAGAAAGCCCGTGCACAGCAATGATGACCCAACGTGGCTGAAAATTAAAAAAAGAAAAATTAGCATTGATGCGTTATACTGTTAATTGCATCCCAGATTCGTTTAGATTTCACTTGTTTCCCACTAACGTCCTTTCACTGCTCCAGGATCACACATGGCATTTAGTTGCCTGTCTCCTTGGTCTCCTCCTATCTGTAACAGTTTTTCGGTCTTTTCCTTGTTTTTCATGACCTTGGCAGTTGTGAAGAGTACAGTCTTTGTTTTTTCTGTCTTTGTAACCATTCACCCATTTGGCACAGTTGTAAAGCAACTGTGTATAGGCAGTTGTGTAGCTGACTTCTGGTTTCTCTGACTGCTTTCCTGAATGTGGCCTGCTGTATACGGGGAGAACAGTTTGGTGTCTTTTTGTGACTGGAATGCGTAACATGCTTTAGGGAGGGGCTTCTAAGACTAAACAGACAGCTTTCCCCACGTCCCACTGACTTAGTCAGATGTTTGTTGGTTGCTCACTGTGTGCAGGGCTGTGTGGGGGAAGCGCAAAGATGAGGGCAAGGTGTGGGGCAGGAACTGCACGCGGGGGCGAGGGCATTTCTGGCTCCGGGTCTGGGGGGTGATGCAGGAAGTGCTCTGGAAGCATGGTGGGCATCGGTGGGCGTGCAGAGGGCAGGGTCAGGCCGGAAGGCTCTGGACAAGGGCCAGGAGGGCGGGTTGTAACGTGAGAATGTCAGCTTGGCCTGTTTGAACACGGAGCCCATGAAAGGAGATGGTAGCAGATGAAGCCAGGGAAACGGAGTACAGCCCGAGTGTGTGGGACTTAGGATGAGGGCCCTGGCCATGGCCTGCTGAGGGACGGCAGAGGCCGTGCGTGGGGTCTGCTGGTGCCAGCAGAAGGCCAGGGCCTGGCGATGCCTGAATCTGGGCTGCCAGGAGAGGGGTGGCGTCTAGGGCTTGGGTGGAGGGAGTGAGCGCCAGCCAGGGCGGCCACTGCTCATGAGGGGCCCCTGCCTTGTCTTCTGGCCTGTTCTTTCAGCCCCACCATCTTCTGCTTTTGGATGATGTCTGGTTTAGAAAGGTCTCAGTGGAAACTGTTACAGGAAGTGGGAACACCATTTTCTAGAGAAATGTATGATGAGCAGTAGAAATGGGTGATGGGATTGAGATTTTGTTGTAGGAATGATGCCTGACTTCGAATGACTGGCAGAGATGCCGTCCCAGGGAAGTGACTGAGGAGCGAAGTGTGTCTGCCGGAGCCTGGCCTGAGGCGAGGCTGGGAGGGCCTCCCATCGAGGCCGCCCTCAGAGCACCTGGGGATCTTGAGAGTTGGCTGCCTGGATAAGATGCGAAGACTTTATTTATTTGGTTGCACCGGGTCTTAGTTGTGGCAGGCGGGTTCCTCAGTTGTAGCTCCAGGGCTTCTTAGTTGCGGCAGGCGGGCTCCTCAGCTCTGGCATGCGGACTCTTAGTTGCGGCATGCATGTGGGATCTAGTTCCCTGACCAGGGATTGAACCCGCGCCCCCTGCATTGGGAGCGCGGAGTCTTATCCACTGTGCCACCTGGGAAGTCCCTGCTGACAAGTGTTGATGTAAATACTTGAGGGTCAGCTGAGAGGGATGGCCAGTTATATAAAAGGTCCCCTGCCTTGTGGAGCTGTGACAGACCCAGGCGCCCCAGTCTCTGGTGCTTGTCCCCTGCAGGGAGGAGTGGGCAGCTCCCCAGGAGCCTGTGATTGGCTCCTACACGTCTTATTCCTAGACAGTTAAACTGCAGGCCAAGGAGAGTAGCTCTGAGTCTGGGTAGGAGGGGCTAGAGAACTTGAAGCTGGAGAAGCAGCCTTCGGTGAAGGCGGGTGGGTGGAGAGGAGAAAAGCCACGATATCTTAGGCTTTTCTTGCACGTCTGTTTTGTATTTCCCATAGTTCTACTCACATGTTGTGCATGTATGATCAAATACCTAGTCAGTATTTGCCTGAAAGACGGATCTTAAAAGTTAGGCTCTAGGCTGAGGAAGGAGTGGCACCTGGCAGGAGATACAGAGCCCTGTGTGCCTGGAGCTCGTCGTCCAGTGAAGGTGCGCCGGTGCCTGCTCGCCTGAGAGTAGGTGCGGTTTGCTTCAGGCCGTCAGAACAGAGCCTCTGTCCTGCTTTGTCACTGCATGCTTGTCATGTGCTGTGTCACGAGGACTTTGTCCTTTGGTTGGACTGTGGGCGGCAGCAGTTACGCTCAGGGCGTCTGGCCCTGGAGCCTTCAGCGGGGGATGGTCTCTAGGCTTTACTGGGCCAGCAGTACAGTCAGGGCCCTGAATTGCATGCAGTCTAATTGCAGATGGAGAGATAAACGGAGAGCAGAAGTGGATGTTTTGGGCCGCTTGGCTGTGTGGTGCTTGGCTTTGAACGTTCACTCTCACTTAAACGGCTCGTAGCTCTCCCAAGTCCCTTTGTTACCACCCCTCCATAACATTAAAGCATTTCACCGGCTGACAACTGCCCTGCACCTGAGGGAGAGAACAAGTTGCTATAGTTGTTTTTGTGACCCTGACTGCAGTGTTTGATGGCTGCCCCATTACCACCGGGATGGGGGATCGGGGATGGGGCAGGGACTCAAGTGGCTTCGCTACTCTCTGGCCTTTTCTCACCCTCCCCGAGGCTGGCCTGGTACTGTTTCTTTGTCCAGGGATGCTTTTGAGAGCTAAGAGGGTTCTGTAAAAATAACTTAAGATTAATGGGCGAAGGCTACTTGGTTTCCAGGTGTTTGCAAGTGGGCTGTTGGTTTAAGAAGAGAAACAGTCTGTGCTCCCCTCATTCTCAGACTGTTCTTTCTGAGTTGCTTGCAGGTTGCAGTCCTAAGAGCAGTAAATAACAGCTGCAGGGGTGCCAGGTATCTACTACTGGGGGGCCAAGCTTCACCGCATCCCTCTTAGGGGAGACTGGAAGTGGGTTGTGGGCCTCTAAAAGGAGGCGGAGAGATTTGTAGCAAACAGACTAATGTTGATGAGTTTATTTCCTGCGTGGCCTGGTGTCTGGGTGTTTAACTCCAGCCCACACCTCTGTTTACAGGGCAGCCACTTGAGAGTTGGAACGAGGACCTGTGTCCTCATCAAAAGCTAGGGTACTTTCTAAACTTCCCACATAAATAATATCTTTCGTTAGTGGCTACATTTCCTAAACTGTAGCTTTACTGCTGAAAATATAACTAACTTGTCACCTAATAAGATTTAGAGGTGATAGTCACATAGATGAGACTCAGCGCGCATGACTTTTTTCCCTTGAAATAAATTCACAGTTTGACTTGGAAGCCTAGCATGTAATTCATAGAAGTAAGCCCTCATTGTTAATTGTTGATACTGTCTGCTGAATAGATTCTCCTGGTATTGTCACTGCATCAAAGGGGAGAAAAGGCTCTCCTGGCCCCCCTCACAGGGGAGAGCACGCCAGTTTCCTCGCCCAGAGGCCCGTGTGCGCTGGGGGCCCAGGTAGGTAGAACTGTGGTGTGGGTGAGGAGGTGCTGGTAGGTTTCATTCCCATGGGCCTCTCTTGCAAATGTTACAAACTGATTACATAACGAAAACTACTCTTTGGGATGTAAAATGTAAAAGTCAGGTTCGTTCTAGATGTTAGTGAATTTATATTAATAATTCGATTAACAAAAGAAAACCATTACCAAAGTGAACAGAAAACCTATGGAGTTGGGAGAAAATACTTGTAAACCATGTATCTGATAAGGAGTTAATATCCAAAATACAAAAAAGAGCTCATACAACTCAATAGCAAAAAGCCAAATAACCCAAATAAAAAAATGGGAAGGGACCTGAGTAGACATTTTCCCAAAGAATATAATGAATCACGAACAGATAACATGAAAAGATGCTCGTCATCACTAATCATCAGGGAAATGCCAATCAAAACCACAGTGAGGGCTTCCCTGGTGGCGCAGTGGTTGAGAATCTGCCTGCCAATGCAGGGGACACGGGTTCGAGCCCTGGTCTGGGAAGATCCCACATGCCGCGGAGCGACTAGGCCTGTGAGCCACAACTACTGAGCCTGCGCGTCTGGAGCCTGTGCTCCTCAACAAGAGAGGCCGCGATAGTGAGAGGCCCGCGCACTGTGATGAAGAGTGGCCCCCACTTGCCGCAACTACAGAAAGCCCTCGCACAGAAATGAAGACCCAACACAGCCATAAATAAATAAATAAAATTAAAAAAAAAAAAAAAACCACAGTGAGATATCATCTCATACCTGTCAAGAGTGGCTATTATCAAAAAGACAACTAACAAGTGTTGGTGAGGACGTGGAGAAAAGGGAACCCTCCTACACTGTTGGTGGGAATGTAAATTGGTGCAGCCCCTATAGAACCAATATGGAGGTTCCTCAAAAAATTAAAAATAGAACTAGCATATGGGGACTTGCCTGGTGGTCCAGCGGGTAAGAATCTGTGCTCCCAATGCAGGTGGCCTGGGTTCGATCCCTGGTTGGGGAACTAGATCCCACATGCATGCCGCAACTAAGAAGTCTGTGTGTCGCAAGTAAAAGAACCTGCGTGCGGCAACTAAGATCTAAATCAATCAATAAGTCAGTCAATCAAATAACTGCCATAAGATCCAGCAATTTCACTCCTGGGTACTTATCCTAAGGAAATGGAAACACTAGTTTGAAAAGATACATGCACCTCCATGTTCATTGAAGCATTATTTACAATAGCCAAGGTATAGAAACAACTTAAATGTCTGTTGATAGATGAATGGATAAGGAAAATGTGGTACATATATACAATGGAATATTATTCAGCCATAAAAAAGGAGGAAATCTTGCCATTTGCAACCACATGGATGAACCTTGAGGGTGTTATATAAGTGAAGTAAGTCAGAGAAAGACAAACATTGTATGATCTTACTTACATGTGGCATCTAAAACAAAAGAAAACAAAACACTAAACTCATAGAAAAAGAGATGAGACCAGAGGCAGAGAGTGAGGAGAGGGGAATTAGAGGAAGGTGGTCAAAAGGTACAAACTTCCAGCTATAAGACAAATAAGTCCTGGGGGTGTGGTGCACCACTTGGTAGCTATAGCTGCCGCTGCTGAACAGTCTGCAGGAGAGTTGTTAGGAGGCTAAATCCCAAGAGTCCTCATGAAAAGGAGAAAGGTTGTTTTCCTTTTCTCTCCTTTTGTTTTTATTGTGTCTGTATGAGAAGATGGATGTCAGCTGAACCTGTGGCAATCATTTCACAATGTATGTTCATCAACCCATCTGGCTATACACCTTAAATTTATACAGTGATGGAAGTCAATTATTTTTCAGTAAAACAGGAAAAGAATACAGAAGTTCACTACAAGATCTAGTCTGGGAGTGCCGTTGAAACCTCCTGCACAGGGTGAGGCCCTTCAGCGCTCTGCTGCCCCCCACCGTCCCCATGGTGCCCCACGACCACTCTGCCCCTGCCCAGTCCTTGTTGCTGGCATGTTAGTATGTCTGTACATGCATTCACTTAAAAAGATAAAAGGTAAACACAAATAGTTCATAAACGGAGTTTATACAAAAGCAAATATCAAGTGCTGGTTAATCTAGGGAAGTAGGCTGCTTTAAATAGCCTTCAGTTTCATTAAAAGTCACTTCTGAGTAGTGAGATATTTTTTGTTATCAGGTCATGTTTGTTTCTTGCAGGAGCAAACCTGCCTTCTAGTGACCCTACACTTTCCCGAGGTTGGTTATCTGACACCAAAACCCTTAAGGACTGATCCTCCAGGGACTGAGTGTTGGGTGGGGACACATGGGGAGCAGGGGACGCGGTATCCATGCAGTTACCAGTGGTGGGATGTTTACCTGCTTGGAGTCATTGAGTGCAAGGGCTCAAGTGTGTCACTGTGGGACGTCTCAGTTCAGGCACGTTGAGCTTTCCAGGCTACCTCATCCTGGAAAACTTCAGAATAATCAAGGTTTCGTTCTGCTGAGGTGTGGTCCTTTGAGGTTACAGTTATAGTTATAATAAGGGGTTTTCACTAAGCATCCAGAATTGTTGATGACAAAGGTAGGAAGCAGCTGCTGCTTGTTGGCAGACTTTACCAGGAGTGGGTGCACGTGAGCGCCGCTCTCCACCAGCCGCGGTGGAAGGGGAGTGGGCCAGGGTGCAGCCCCCCGCCGGTGTGACTGTCCTGTCAGCAGGGACGCTGGTCGCTGCTCGCTGCTCGTGGGGGCAGGACATCCAGGTTGCTTCCAGGGGGCAGCCAGGCCGTGAGTTCCCATGTGGGATGCAGGCAGCAAGTTGGTTAAGGGTGTAGGGTCTGTCTTTTCTACTGAGGTATTTGGGATAAGATGTCTTATTTTTAGACAGATTTGAGGGATTTCAAAAGAAAAATCAACTCCAGAACTTTGGTTTTACTTACCTTCCAGTTTTTGTCTATCCCTCTCTTTCATTTTTGCAGTCAGAGTGTGCATTAGGGTGATTGTTCATATGTGCCCTCCAGTTTGTCAGACTTGGCCGTAAAAGTAAGGTCCTCAAGTCATGGGGACCTGCCGGCCCTGAGAGCCCCACGTGTGCTGCTCCCCAGAATCCACATGCAGGCTGGCCAAGCAGGCCACCGCTGCTGCTGTGCTCTGTCCTGGGTGTCCTAATAAAGACTGAACTTAAGTTAGGAACTGTTCCCGAAAGGGGAAGATGCAGCATCAGCTTATCAAGCGCTCCCCACAGTAAGCCATTTTCCCCCCTTAGATTCTTTTGAAGCCATAATAAATTGGAAATAGAAGAATACATACCAAGAAACAAATATGAGGTCTAATTTTTAACATTTAAAATATATCAGCCATATTTAATATTTCCGAAACTCTTTTACTGTGACCTGTTTTCCCATGGAGCACAATTAATCATATTCAAAGATGTACAATCACCAGTGTTGTGAAAACTTGGTGAAGGAAGAAAGAAAAGAAATGCAAGTTGGAGAGAGAAAGGAATTCTGGCT
The DNA here is from genome assembly GCF_028021215.1 of Eschrichtius robustus. Taxonomy (NCBI): domain Eukaryota; kingdom Metazoa; phylum Chordata; class Mammalia; order Artiodactyla; family Eschrichtiidae; genus Eschrichtius; species Eschrichtius robustus. Next base: position 901,579 of record NC_090842.1, read on the forward strand.
CTGTGCCCACAGTTCCCCTACATCCAGGGAGGTCAGGGTACAGTGATTGGAGGCAGTCATTCCTGGTCCTCCTTATCAAGGATGTTTTCATGTTTCTTACTCGTGGGTAAGCACTTTGTATCTGGCATGTGGATTCAGTGAAGAGGTATCTTCAGCTGTAGTGGAAACAAGCTAGTTAGGAAAGGGGGGACCCTCGTCTTAGGTACTGTAGCACTGAACCGTGTTTTCTGGGAGTGGCTTAGGAAGCTCTTGCATACTGTGTTGAGTTTGCCTTTTATGTGTTCATATTTAGCTGCAGTCCTCTCTAGGCACTCTTTGGTGTAGAGTTGGGGGTGTTACCTTGATCTATATGTTCTTAAACTTTTCTCATCCTTCTTTTATTGTGATAAAATGTAAATAACATAAAATTGACCATTTTAACCACTTTTAAGTGTCCAATTCAGTGGCATTAATTACATCCACACTGTTCTTATGACCATTACTACTATCTGTTTCAGAACTCTTTCACCTTCCCTCACGGAAGCAGTCTGTCCACAGAGACCCCTGGACATGGACTCGGCATATTTACCCTTTTGTGCCTGGCCTCTTTTGCTTAGCGTGATGTTTTCATGGTTCATCCATATTGTAGCATTATTTCTTTCCTTGTTAAGGCTGAACTGCATGTATATAAGAAGTTTTGTTTATCCATTTCTCCGTTGACGGATGGTTAGGTTTCCATGTTTTGGCTATTGTGATGCTGCTGTGAACATGGGTGTGCGAATATCTGTTCAAGTTCCTGCTTTCAGTTCTTTTGGGTGCACACCCAGAAGTGGGATTGGTGGATCATATGGTGATTCTATGTTTAACTTTTTGAGGAACTGCCGGAGTGTTTTCCACAGCAGCTATACCAGTAACACTTTTTTTTTTAAAGGAACACTCGTTTTTGACTTTTTGTTATAAAGTGCAGAAAAGAGGACAGAATGGTAAAGTGAACATCCCGTGTATCAGATTTAATAGTTAGCATTTTGCCATGTTTGCTTTATTATTATTTTGTTGAAGTATTTTACCCTTTTTAAAAAAATCTTTTTGGGCGCGCCGTGGCATGTGGGATCTTAGTTCCCTGACCAGGGATTGAACCTGTGCCCCGTGCGTTGGAAGCACAGTCTTTTTTTTTTTTTTTTTTGAATACATATGTATTTATTTATTTGGCTGTGTCGGGTCTTAGTTGCGGTACGTGGGGTCTTCGTCGTGGCATGCGAGATCTTTTGTTGCAGCGTGCAGGCTCTTCGTTGTGGTGCACGGGCTTCTCTAGTTGCGGCGAGCTTCTCTAGTTGCGGCATGCGGGCTTCTCTCTAGTTGTGGCGTGAGGGTTTTCTCTCTCTAGTTGTGGCTCGTGGGCTCCAGGGCACGTGGGCTCCGTAGTTCGCGGCATGAGGGCTCTCTAGTTGAGGCACACGGGCTCAGTAGTTGTGGCACACGGGCTTAGTGGCCCCGCGGCATGTGGGATCCCCAACCAGGGATCGAACCTGGGTCCCCTGCATTGGGAGCACAGATTCTTACCCACTGGACCACCAGGGAAGTCCCTCATACCTAGCGTAAAGAGTATTTTTAGTTGATTTTGTAAGTACCTCTTATTAGTCCAGCAAACTTGAGTGCAAAAAATGAAGGTTTTAGTTTTTCTCCAGTTTTTTAACATGACAATTTTCAGAACTATGGAGAGGCAGGAAGAGCACCGTGATCACCCACGTGCTACCATCTGGGTTCAGCGCTTGCTAAGTTTGCCCTGTTTGCTTCGTCTGTGGGTGTGCGTGCTACCCTACAATTTGGAAGCAAGATGTAGCCTCCTGACACGTCCCCCTCAGGAGCGCCTTCAAAAAATGACAGTCTCCTGTGAGCAACAGTGTTGTGCGCCGTGGGACAGCCTGCGGGACCGCGCTCAGGTCCTGGCAGACTCCATCCTGTGTTCGCACCTTTCCTTTGGGTCTTCAGCGTCAGCCTCCCTCTTTGTTTCTTCTTCCTGAATTGAGACCAGTCACCGTAGATGGAAGGGCATTCTTGAGTTGTCTGGCTTTGTCCGGGTTCTGGGGTCTTAACTGGTTCCTCCTCTGTCCTGTGTTTCCTGTGAACTGGAAGTTAGGTTGAAAGGCTGGATTAGAGTTGGATTAAACCTTTTTACCTTCGTGGGTAAAATTTTTGGTTCAAAGTATTCATGTACTGACAAAGGGTCACCCCACCGATGACTTCTTGGTTGTAGAAGGACTCGTGTGTCGGTATAGTAGGAAGACCTGCTGGTCCCACCTTAGCCAGGTGATCTAACTCAGCATCACTAATGCCAACTCACGGCTTTGTCTATGAGCTGTTCTAACTGATGTTTAACCTGCATCTGTGTTAGTGACCACAGGCAGTGAGGAAACCTTGCTTGGATCCTGGTTTGGAGGGAGCGGACAAAAGGGCTTTAAAAAAATGTTTTGAGCTGTGTGTCAGATCTCAAAAGAGTGTTTTGGGGACACTTGGGCATATAAATATGAACCAGATGTCAGGTGGTAATGGGAATTGTTAATCTGCTTAGGTGTGAGAATGATTTCGTGGTTTGTAGATTACTCTTTGCCCCCATGATTTTTAGGCAGGTAAGTCTGGCAGGGGACTGTGCTGTGTGTGTGTGGGCCTTGCTGGCCTCTCGTGTTGGAAAAGCCCTTTGTAGGTGACGCTCGTCCACGTCATGTTGCGTCCACATCCTGCGATGTCCTTTGTGCTGACCTGCTGCCCCCTCTGTGGTGGAGGAGGCCAGGGAAGACACTTATGGGGCAGACTTGCACCCGTTTGACTGGCTTCGTGTGGTGCAAGTTGCCAGCTGTGCACCCATGTGCGTGCGTGTTGTGTCTGCCCAAAGAGACTCTGGGGACTTCCCTGGTGGCGCAGTGGTTAAGAATCCGCCCGCCAATGCAGGGGACATGGCTTTGATCCCTGGTCTGGGAAGATCTCACATGCCGCAGAGCAACGAAGCCCGTGCGCCACAACTACTGAGCCTGCGCTCTAGAGCCCGCGAGCCACGACTACTGAGCCCACGTGCCACAACTACTGAAGCCCGCGCGCCTAGAGCCCGTGCTCCACAACAAGGGAAGCCACCGCAATGAGAAGCCCGTGCACCGCAACGAAGTGTAGCCCCTGCTCGCCGCAACTAGAGAAAGCCTGCACACAGCAACGAAGACCCAGCGCAGCCATAAATGAATGAATGAATGAATGAATGAATGACTCTGAAGTGCATACCCACATTTGGTCTCCACCCAGCTCTGCTAATGCCCTGAGAGACCCCGGTTCACCGGGACTTGAGGCCTGCTCTGCTGTGAGCACAGTGAGTGAAGAGCTGGGGACACTTCCAGGGTGTGTGTCAGGTGTGTCATTAGAGGGAACATGTAAGGAACTCCAACAGTTGGACAGATAGAGGTTGGCTAGGGTTTTCAGATCAAAGAGGAGAAAACAAAAATTTCTCTGCTTCGGACTGTTAAGATCCATGGTGATGGAGTAGATTGATCCTGCTGTGATGACTCAAACTGTACATTCTTTTATCCTCCCACAGTTTTGTTTTGCTTTTGTCTTTATGCTTGGTTTTCCACTGAAAACAGTGGTTTTCTCTGTAGGCTGGCACGGGAAGCCTTGGCTCCTGGCCCCCAGTGCCGAGCTCCAGGCCACTTCCTTCCCATCCCTTGGGTGTCCTTGCAGGGGTGGCCCTGCGTGTACAAGTGTATGGGTCCGTGCAGAGTGGTTTACATGAGTGGCAGATATATGTTCTTCTGTACTTTGCTTTTTTCCACTTATGCTTTGAGTTTGTTCTGTGTTAATACTTGTGGAGCTGCTTCAAGTTTTTCCATCATCATAATACAGATGTGCCACAACTTAGCTAACCTGCCTGTTCCTGACGGACGTTTTCTTGTTTCCAGCATCTCACTGTGACAGAATGACATCCTTGTGCATCCTTCTGGTGTAAGTGTCATCTGTTGGTTCCGTCCCTAGGATTCCAAGGTCAGGGTTATGGGCATTTGACGTTTTGCTTGCTCTCTGCTGAGACGGTGCTGGCTCACACTCACCAATGAGGTCTTGAGTGCTTTTGATTTGCTTTTAAAGCAGCACAGTTCTGACCTTTTGAGAGGAGCGTCAGGATGGCCAGCCTTTCTGAATAGGTAGAAAGCTTTCATACATTGAGGGAGTGCTGTTTGGTGGGTGTTTGTATCTTACAGAGATTCTCTTTCTGTCTAGAAAAGGCTGAAAAAGTTACTGGTTAGACAGTTAATCTTATTAAAAGTTGTCATGGTTTTAGTTTGTAGTTATGCCTGGCAGCATCTGCACATGTGTCAGATCGTGAAAGTCCTTTTGGACCACAAAGAGCGTGTAACCATGGTGAGTGGCGTGCGGTTCATCCCCTCCCAGATTCAGTCACCTTTAGACCAGTGTGTCGGTCAGGAGGAAGGGCAAGGCATCTCTCAGGTACCTTGTTCTCTTTGGGTCAGGGAGTTTCCAGAGGCGCAGGTGGGTCTGGGGGAGGAATACCAGTCAAGGAGGGGTGGTGGGCCTTGTGTTTGGTAAGGGGGTTGTGGGTGGCCCTGGCCTCTTCTGTGGCCTGTGTGAGGACTGGCAGTGGTCACGGTGCTGTTGGCAGGTGAGATGCTAGAGCCTCTTTCCGGAAGAATCGGTCACCCCCAGTCAGGTGGGGATCGGGGAGAAGAGTCTTTCTGGGCAGCCCAGTCCCCCGTCAGCCGCCGCGGTGGGGAGGGCCGCTTGGAGGCAGGCGTGGCCCAGCAGGGCCTGGACCCCTTTCCTGGTGTGCCTAGGTGTTGCTTTGTATTTCTTCCTCATGTTAACATGTAAATAATCATTTTATCATTACAAAACAAATCCTTTTCTGTTCTGTGAACAACCTAAGAACAGAGGATACTGTGAAATACTAGCGTTCTCATCTCTCTCCAGGGCAGCGTGACTGTTCCCACTGTGCTGAGTTCCTCAGATTGTGACACGTTAGCTGTAGCTTTAGGGATGTCGAAGACAGGGGCTTTTGAATTTGATTCCAGTTTTTGAAAATGGGTTGATGCGCCTCAATTGGATTTGTAACTTGTTTGTTTTGATGTGAGAAGGCCTTGGCTAAGGTGGTTTTGTTCTCAGAATTTACTTGTTTCTATCTTTTCATCTTTGTGTTGCTCAGCTGTTTTTATGTTCCTGATCTTTCTTCAGACTTCTGAGGGCATTTCTTGCTTGATGTAGATATTAGAGCAAAGATCAGAACTTTGATTTGATTGTATTTTTGTACTTGTTGACTTGCTCTTGTGATATCTTCTGCCACTTTCTTCTGATTTAAAGGTGGAAGACCCATCGTGCTTTATTGATGGTAATATTTAGTGCTCATAAAATAGCTTTCAACTTCTGGTGTGAATAATATAATATAAAGTAATTTTAGAATTTAAGGAAAAGTTGTACGGATGGTGAATAAATAATTAGCATTAATGTTATTGATGTTGCCTACCTAGTTGTTTGTCAAAATGCTTTTCCTGACTGCAGCATTTTATTGTAATGGAGAATAATTTCCATGTAAAACCGGTTGATTTAGAGTTCCTTTCTGGTTGCTATGGAAACAGTCCAGCTTGGTAGTGAGTACTCGTCGAGTGCTGAGTTGCTAGGCCTTAATTACAGGCTCTCCGCAGCCATGGCGCAGCTCCGCGGGGAGGGCCCTGGGTTGTCCGCTGTTCTTCTCCTGTTTGGTCACGAGAGCATCAGGTTCTGGAGGTTAGAACGGCGTGACTTTCTTTCCCTCCAGCTTAAGTGCCAGAGGCTTTTGTTCTTCAGCTGAGTGGCCATGGATTTGAGTCGATGGATACCTGAGTCGATCTGTGCGACCCCACCTGCTGCCCAAGACCCCTCCAGCCTCTCGGCCTGGCCTGGAAGATTGCTTCCCAGGGAGCATTCAGGAGGGCCTGTTGAAAGTGACTGCTTGAACAAGAAGTGTTCACATCTGTCCTGAATTGTGCAGGTTCCCCTGCTGAGCCCTCACTGAGGTCCTTGTGCCACTGCAGCAGCCGGCAGGAAGCGAGGGCAGGGATGGCCTCACGCGCTGCTGGGGGTGGCGGTGGGGGAGACCGCCTGACAGCGCCAGCATGGCTACACTGGAGACGTAAGCTGGGTTCACTGGGGTTTCTGTGGACTGCGGGTGTGTGTATTTCGGCCCGTCACGCATCACTCTGTGGTTGGAGGTGGTGGCCCGCTTCCTCCTGGAGAGCAGTGTTCTGTTCCGTTACACACAGCTTGCGGTGTGGTTGCCATTGGAAGCCACGAGGTCACTTGTAAAGACCTTGGTCTCCCTTTGAATGACAGGCTGTCGAGAATACTTTTGGTTCTGACATTCTGGTCTTGAACTTTGCGTCCGAGAGGCCCGCCCGCTTCTGGCAGCACCTGCCTGGTCATTTGTGTGTGTGAGGAGGTGGCAGCTGCAGATACTGGCTTGCTTGCTGCACGGCGTCTGGGGTCCTCTGCTTGGGCCTCGCCTGGTCACGGGCTGGGCAGCGTGGGGAGCGGTCCCCTCCCTGTGTCTGAGAAGTCCCTGTTTCTGTGCCGCCTCTCCCTGCAGGCTCCTGGCCCTGGAGCCCCGTCCCGAGCCCCTGGCTCGAGCCTCAGGCCAGCCGCCTTGCCCCAGGAGGAGTCCACACCAGGCCCGGCCCTGTGCTGGGCTGTCTGCCCCTGGTGGCCCCTGCGATGGGGGCCTTCGAGAAATCTGGTTCCCTGCATCTGACTGTGGCCTTGGTGCCTCTTCTCACCGCCCTCTTGGGCCTGCTCGCACACGTGGGATTGGGCGGCTCGAGTGTGCACTTCTCAGGGCCGGTGGAGACGGGTGGGTGATGGGGTGTGTCAGGGAACCCTGGGCGGGGCTCCGGACTGAGCCCTCCTCTGTTCTCCTGGCTGCGGTTGGTCCTTTTCCGGAGTCAGTGGAGGGTGATTGCCCGGCCGTGGCTCTCAGACCTCCCGCTCCTCCAGCTGGGGTCGGCGCGGGGCGTTCTCTGAGGCCTCTCTCTGTTCTCCCTCGTAAACACCTTCCTTCCCGTCTGTCCACTTAGGTCTGTCCCCATCGTCCCTCTGTTACTGTTGGTCCTTCTTTCCCTTTTGTCACCAGTCGCTGGCACTTCCACACAATTTCCACAGTGATTTTCTAAAACGAAGATTTGACTCTCTTACTTCCTTCCTTAAGGAAACTGCCCTCTTCCAGGTCTTAAATGGGGTGCTTCCTGCCCAGGAGTCCCTTCTCCCCACTTTCCCTGGTGCCTGGCGCTGCCCGCTCACCCTCAGGCCTCAGCTCCCCAGGCAACCTTCTCCACCTCACGGCTGCTCCTTTGTCGGGTGTGCCCAAGCCCCTGTTGGCTAGATTCTCATCCTCCGTCTCCAGGGGGACATCTCTGCTCCCCTCTCTGGTCATAGTTTATCGTTCTATGTTGTAATTGTCCTTTACTTAGCTGTCTTCCCACCCGAGGAAGCTGTCTTGGCGAGCACGGTGGGTTCCTGCAGCTCCTGGCCGTGCCAGCTGCTGTGCCTGTCGGCTCTGGCTGGCTGGACCCGCCTTGCCTCTCACTCGCTTCGTGTGTCAGTTAGGCTCCTTGCTTCACTGCTGGGTTTGCTGTGTGAGTCCAAAATGATTTCTTCTTTTAGTTATCGTCTGCATCTTCTAAATATTGCGCCCAACTTAGAGATGTTGCTACCCTCTTCCCGCTTTTGTGCAAAAATAAGAATGTGTGTTGTGCTCAGACTTGGCACGTGGAGAAGGGAGCACATGGCCTTCTGGCTTCCTGCTGAGCTGTCGCTTCTGTGCCCTGGGTGTGTTCACGTGGCAGCTTCAGCCTCAGAAAGAAGGTGGGAAACCTGCCGTTGGATCTGCACCAGGTGCCTTTTTCCATCTCTGTCCCCATCCCCGTGCTCACTCCTGCTTGGGCAGATGGCACAGCTGGAGGAGGCCTCAGCCTGGGTCCTCCGGCCTCTTGTTTTACAGAGATTTGTCTTTCTGTGAGTGATGACGTACGCCTGGTAAGTGGGAAACAGTGCTAATGATTTTCAGTTTACCACTCAGCTACTTTTTGGCAGAGATTTTAAAAAATCAAGCTAGGGCTTCTCTGGTGGCGCAGTGGTTAAGAATCCACCTGCCAATGCAGGGGACACGGATTCGAGCCCTGGTCCGGGAAGATCCCACATGCCGCAGAGCAGCTAAGCCCGTGTGCCCCAACTACTGAGCCTGTGCTCTAGAGCCCGCGAGCCACAACTACTGAAGCCCATATGCCTAGAACCCGTGCTCCGCAACAAGAGAAGCCACCGCAATGAGAAGCCCACACACTGCAACGAAGAGTAGACCCCACTCCCTGCAACTAGAGAAAGCTCGCATGCAGCAACGAAAACTCAATGCAGCAAAAAATAAAAAAATAAAATGAATTAGTTAAGAAAAATTATTATAAAAATCAAGATAAAGTGAGTGTCCTAGCGCTTGGCAGGGACCTGTGTACACCGCCAGCTGCCCCGCGCCTGGTGGACAGAGACCGGCAGCTAGGGTGCCAAGTCTTTAAAGTACACGGTAAGAGGAGTGTCTCCTTTTTCCCTCTTCTGTGCGGTGCTGCGTGGGAGTTGAGTGTGTGACTTGGATGGTGAGTTGTACCTCTAACACCTCCCTGGTGGCTTCATCGTGACTGCACGCTTTGCTCAGAGCAGCCTCTGGCAGAGAGTCCCTTCCTGCAGGGCTCCTTCAGGCCTCTGGGCCAGTTTGGTGCGTTCTTGCTGTCTTGTGAGCTTTCCTTGACTTGCTGTAATCACCTCTCTCAGATTTGTGTTTCTGAGGGTATGAAATATGGATACTCAGGGACTCAGGTTACCAGTCCTTTAAGTTTTGTGTTCAGCTGCTCGAAGGCTATGATATGGAAATTGTTAGAATTTCCATAGAGTCTCTGGTTTGGAGTTCAATAGTGCTTTTAAATTTAGGATGTAGAGGAGAGACGATTGGTCCTTAGAGGCTGATATTCTGCCTTTGCTGTTACATCTCGTAGATTAACCAGTTCCCCTTACCTACGTTTAGTCTGGACACACAAAGCCCATGGCTGCCTGGCCACAGCCTGGCCACTCGGTGCCCTGTCCTAAGACTGCCACGCGCCAGCTGTGGCTGGAATCGCGGCGCGTGTTTGCCCTGTGCCGCGTGCACGCCGTGTGGCATCTCGGCGTTCTGCAGGAGTTGGAGGCAGGGTCAGAGCCAGGACTGAGAGCAAGTCACTGCATCTCTCTTGTTGTTCTTATGAGAATTGAGATTACATCTGCCTCTCAGGGCTTTTTTTTTTTTTTTCTCTGATTCAGTGAGCTGATGACTGTTAAAGCAGCCAGCACAGTGACTAGCACATAAGCCCTAAACAATAATTTTACTTATTTTCCCCCCATTTTGCTTGGCCAAGGGTGACATTTGATGCCTGGTAACTGCTATTTTTTTTTTTTTTCTCCAGCTTTAGTCTGGTGTTACTGACGTACAATAAACTGTACTTATTAAAGTGTACAATTTGATAAATTTTGGCACACTCAAGATAACGGATGTATCTATCACCCTGCCAAAGTTTAGGACCCCTTCATAATTCCCCCCGCCGCAGCCCTCCTTTGCTCCTGATTTTCTGTAGAGTACTTTGCATATTCTAGAATTTAATATAAATGTAATCTTTTTTCTTCACTGACTCGGTATCTTTGTAGAGAATCGGTTGTCTGTGTGTGGGTGGGTCTGTTTTTGGACTCTGTTCTGTCACATTGATCTCTTCGTCTGTCCCTGCACCACAGCACCCGTCACGGTTCCTGTAGGTGTACAGTGAGGCCTGCCGTCCTGGGGTGTCAGTACTGCAGACTCGTTTTTCTTTTTTCAGACTTGTTTTGGTTATTTTCTGTCTTATGTCACATTGCACAGAGAAGCCTGCTGGTTTTTTTTTTTCTTTTTCTTTTAAAATTCATTTTATTTACTTATTTTTGGTTGCATTGGGTCTTCGTAGCTGTGCGCGGGCTTCCTCTAGTTGCAACGCGAGGGCTTCTCATTGCGGTGGCTTCTCTTGTTGGGGAGCATGGGCTCTAGGTGCGTGGGCTTCAGTAGTTGTGGCACGTGGGCTCAGTAGTTGTGGCACGCGGGCTCAGTAGTTGCGGCACGCGGGCTCAGTAGTTGTGGCGTGCGGGCTTAGTTGCTCCGCGGCATGTGGGATCTTCTTGGACCAGGGCTCGAACCCGTGTCCCCTGCATTGGCAGGCGCATTCAAAACCACCGCGCCACCAGGGAAGCCCGCCTGCTGGGGTTTTGGTTGGGGTCGCATTGGCTCTCGGGGTGAGCAGACCGGAGTCTCCCGGCCTTGGACACTGGTCTCTCTCTGCTGGCTCTGTCCTGCTGTCTCCCTCAGCGGGGCTTCACTCATCAGGGTTAGAATATTGTACATCTTTTGTCAGATTTTCCCCTACAGTTGTTCATATTTTGATGCTGCTGTAAATGGTTTTTTTTTTTTTTTTTTGCTGCCGGGGCTGTCTTGTGTGTTGTAGGACTTTTTTTTTTATATGTATATAAATTTATTTATTTTTGGTTGCGTTGGGTCTTCGTTGCAGCGCACGGGCTTTCTCTAGTTGCGGCGAGCGGGGGCTACTCTTCGTTGTGGTGTGTGGGCTTCTCATTGTGGTGGCTTCTCTTGTTGCAGAGCACGGGCTCTAGGCACGTGGGCTTTAGTAGTTGTGGCACGCGGGCTCAGTAGTTGTGGCTCGCGGGCTCTAGAGCGCAGGCTCAGTAGTTGTGGCGCACGGGCTTCGTTGCTGCATGGCATGTGGGATCTTCCCGGACCAGGGCTCAAACCCATGCCCCCTGCATTGGCAGGTGGATTCTCAACCACTGCGCCACCAGGGAAGTCCATAAATGTTGTTTTTAACAAATTTCTTTTTTTTTTTTAAATTGGCTGCTCCACACGGTTTGTAGGATCTTAGTTCCCTGACCAGAGATCGAACCTGGGCCCTCGGCAGTGAAAGCGTGGAGTCCTAACCACTGGACCACCAGGGAATTCCCAACATTTCTACATTTTGTATTAGTAGAGATGTCAAAAAATTTTTTATTAACCTTGTATCTTACAGGCATGCTAAACGTTACTTGTTAGTTCTGGTGTTTCTTTGCTAGGTTTGTTTGGCTTGTCTGTGTACGTAGATGATGCTGCTGTCCACACGTGAAGTCAGCTTTACTCCTTCCTCTCTACTCTGATACCTTTTCTTTCTTTTCTCTTGGTCTGACTGCCCTGAACAGACCCTCCAGTGTGGTGATGAAAAGAAGTGGGGAGAGTAGCTTCCCGTCTGAGGCTTGTTTCTGACTGTGGGGAAGCTGTCAGTTTTCACCATTAACTGGGATACTAGCTGTACGGTTTTCATAGGTTGAGGAAGTTCCCTTTTATTCCACATTTGCTGAGTTTTCATCAGGAATGAATGGTGGATTTTAGCAAAAACTTTTTGCACCAGTCGAGTTGGTCCTAAGATTTTGCTGCTTTAGTTTGTAAATTCTGTGGATTACATGGACTGTTTCTTGAGCATGAAACCAGTCTTGTATTCTAGGGTTAAAGCCTTGGTTCCGTGTGCTGCTGGGCCATCTTGGTGGCTGGCTGACGGGTGACCGGGCTGCGCCTCTCATCACCCTGCCCAGGACAGTGGACCAGAGGGCAGGCACGGTGTGACCCCCGAGGCCCAGAGCTGCACGATGTCACTTCTGCCCCGTCCTGCTGGGCCCAGCTCGTCGTGAGGCCAGCCCAGGTTTAAGGGGTGTGAAATAGCTGTGGCCACGCCGCCTCTTGATGGGAGGAGCTGGGAGTCACCCTGCAGGTGTGGATGGCGAGGCAGGGAAGGTGCATTGTGCACAGTCCGCTGTGGGGCACAGTCGTCTCGACGGCCCACACCCAGATCCTCTCATTTTTGCTGTAGTTTTCCTAACATCTGTCTAGTTCTCTGCTTTGGTTTTCCTTTTCAGGTTAACACTACACTAACGGTTCCTTCTTGCCAGGTTTCCTGACTACAGAGTCAGGGGTGTTAAAGAACATGGGTTGGCAGGACTTCCCTGGCGGTCCAGCGGTTAGGACTCGGCGCTCTCACTGCCGGAGCCCGGGTTCAGTCCCTGGTTGGGGAATTAAGATTCCCACAGGCCGCACGGCATGGCCAAAAAAACATGGGTAGTAAGTAACTCAGTTGTTGTGTGTGACTTTTATAAACATACAGTAATATCCTGCATTATGTATCCATGTGTGTATCCATGTGTGGATATGTGTATGTCTGCACACGTGTGTGTGTGCAGGTGGGCTGGTGGGGACAGGCGCTGTTCATGGCCCTGTGCAAGGCTCACTGTTACTCCTAATCTGATAGCTGCTTTGATGCTGAATTTATCGAGGTCAGAATGTTCGTTGAGGGCCTTGGTCTGGCTCTCTTAAGCTTAGGGAGCAGTTAAGCTTTGTTTTTTTCCCTTTGATGTCAGTGTGATTTTCTTCCAAAATTTACTTAGCTTTTAGCCAGCACATAATGCTAGCATGTGTCAGGTGCTTAGTTGTTTGTGTGCCAGGCATCATCCAAGTACTCTGTATCCCCCGATGATCTTGTGTGGTTGGCAGGATGATTTCTGCTTGACTGATGACCAAACCGAGGCTTAGTGAAGAGGTTAAGGAGTAAGGCTTTCAGGTTTTAGATAAATCAGAGAATCATTTCTTCTTCAGACAATTGAACTGTCAGCAAAGTTGGGCTCGTTACAGAAAGAGCGTGAGGGTGTCCTTTGTGTAGTGACATGATGTGGCTGCCCCACGGCCAGCGGGAGGCTCTGCTGGCATCTTGCCAGGCTCAGGTACCGGCTCATTCTGGTCCTGGTCCCTGTCGTCGGCATCCTGACATTTCTGAGAGTGTGGTTGGTGCCTGGAGCTGTCACCAGGAGCCATGTGGTTGTTGCTGGATACGGGCATACTGGAGGAGCGTGGAGCAGGAGCAGGGCTGCCCGCCCGCCCGCCTGCTGGGGCAGCTGTTCTCCGGGCCAGCACGCAGCTGTGCGGTCCGAGTGGCTGAGCACCGGCGCCCTGAACGTCAGAGCTTTCCAGAGCCCTGTTCTGTGCCATGTGGCACCTGACACCAATCTGATTCATGATCCTTTGTAGGTAATCTTTTAGGATTTTATGGTAATTTGTAGGGTTTTCTGCCTTTTTGTGGGAGTCTGAAATTTCATTTAATTTGTTAGGGTTTGGATTGGAGTTTTTCATCTTGGTCAGTATTTAGTAGCTCTTTGAATATGCATACTTGTCTTTTTTCATTCATTTCTCAAAGGTTTTCTTTAAGGGGCCTGATAGTAACTTGCAGACTTTGAGGCTGCATGGTCTCCATTACCCCTGCTCAGCTCTGCCATGAAGGAACCATAGACCATACGTAACAAAGGAGCCTGGCTGTGGTCCAGGAAGACTTTATTTATTGACACTGAAATTTGAATTTCATGTAATTTTCTGTTGTCACAAAATATTCTTTTCTTTTTCAATCAGATACAAATATAAAAACGTTCTTAGATTGTGGACTGTGTCAAAAACAGCAGTGGGACAGATTTGGCCTTCTGGCCTCAGTGTGCTGAGCCCTGTCATACCAGCTGAATTTGGAAGTGCATAAATTCCCTGATTTTTGTCCTTGCAGCCTTCTTTTAACTGCAGCAGTGTCTTGACTTTGGTCTTTCTATATAGTTTGATTTGTGGTTTCCCTAGATGTGGGTTATTTGTCCATCTGATCTGGTCAGCTACTGATACATCATTGTTTTTCAGTGCTGTTTTAGATTTATTTTTTCAAAGATGTTTGTCACTTTTAAGAAATTTTAGGCTAAGGGGATACATTCCACCATCGTGATCTACTAGTATTGATCTTTTTGTAAACACAGTTGCGCTCTGAACAGGAAGCACTTTCCCCAAGTGCGTTTTGACTTGCACAGAAGAAATGAATTTTTTCCTTAAGTAAAAAGCTGTGGGAATATTAAACTTAATAACAGTCATCCTGCATGTATGCCAGCCTAAGGAATTAATTTTGAATTAAATGTGAACTGAACACTTTGCTGTGGAGTAACACATTGGGATGAAGTATTTATGATGATTGAGTTGGTACTAATGAGGCTGCTTGTGAAGTGAAGCTGTGATGAGCGGAGTATCTCACTGATTACAGAGATGCTGAGGGGCCTTTGCACATCCTGGGCGGCGCCTCACGACTGGACGGCGGTGGGGGAGAGGATGGGACTTGGTCCTCTGGCATCCAGGAGCTGCACTGCTGGTCAGTGACCATGGCCTAGAGGAGAGCCCTAGTGTTTACAGCTTTATAGTGTAGTAGAAATGACCATGGTAATTAGTTAGAGGAGGCATTTGTCCTTATTTTCCTAGATTAGGGGAAAAAGTTTGGAGAATTTAGGCAACTAAATTAGGATGGTACCATTCATGGTTCTGTGAATTTTTCTTTATTTAGTAAAACTGCCTTAAAGTTGGATTATTGCCAACTTGAGTTTTCTTTTTATTGTGGTACAGTACACGTAACATAACCCATTTTAGCCATTTTTTTAAAAAAAATTTATTTTTGGCTGCATTGGGTCTCCACTGCTGCACTTGGCCTTTCCCTAGTTGTGGCGAGTGGGGGCCACTCCTCGTTGCGGTGCTTGGGCCTCTCATTGAGGTGGCCTCTCCTGTTGTGGAGCATGGGCTCCTGGCGCACGGGCTTCAGCAGTTGTGGCTCGCAAGCTTAGTTGCTCTGCGGCTTGTGGGCTCCTTCCAGACCAGGTCTCGAACCCGTGTCCCCTGCATTGGCAGGCGGATTCCTAACCACTGTGCCACCAGGGACGCCCCATTTTAGCCTTTTTTTTTTTTTTTTTTAAAGACTCCAGTCTCCTTTACCCATGGGAATCTTTTTTTTTTTTTTAAAGGAATTCCTTTATTTTTATTATTAATTTATTAATTTATTTATTTTTGGCTGTGTTGGGTCTTTGTTTCTGTGCGAGGGCTTTCTCCAGTTGCGGCAAGCGGGGGCCACTCTTCATCGCGGTGCGCGGGCCTCTCACTGTCGCGGCCTCTCCTGTTGCGGAGCACAGGCTCCAGACGCGCAGGCTCAGTAGTTGTGGCTCACGGGCCTAGTGGCTCCACGGCATGTGGGATCTTCCTTCCCAGACCAGGGCCCGAACCCGTGTCCCCTGCATTGGCAGGCAGACTCCCAACCACTGCGCCACCAGGGAAGCCCTTAGCCATTTTTAAGTGTACAGTTTTGTGTCACTATATTGTTGTGCAGCTCTCATCACCACCCTCCATTTCCAGAACTTTTTCATCTTCCCTGACTGAAGCTCTGTCCCCAGGACACTGTTAACTTGCCCCCCGCCCCGGCCCCCACACTGCTCTGCGTCTGTGAGCGTGACTCCTCCAGGGACCTTGTGTGAGTGGGGTCAGACGGCATCGTCCTTTTATGTCTGGCTCGCCTCACCGAGTGTACTGTCGTTAAGGCTCGTCCAGGCTGTAGAATACCGTTCCCTTGTGTGGATGGACCGCGTGGAGCGTGTGTGTCGTCCATCCGTGGGCCGTCGGTGTTGTGAGCAGTGCTTCTGCTTTTCTTGTGTGCTGTACTTCATTCTTCCCCTCTAGGTCTCTGTGTTATTGTTGTGATACATCTTCTACATGTTATAGAATACGTGCTACGTTATTTTTACTTTAATTGTTAATATTCTTCTAAATTTAAATAATAAGTTGAAAAAACTTTAAAACCTAGACTTGAAAAGTTTTTTAGATAACCTAAATCATACGGTATAGTTCGCAGGTCTGTAAGTTTCAGGAGTAAAACTGCAGAGAAACTGGATGGTTTCTTTTTTTTCAGATCTGTAAGTTTCAGGAGAAAAACTGCAGAGAAACTGGATGGTTTCTGTTTTTTGGTGTTCTTCATTCCTCTGTGTGGTATTCTCACAGTGGACTCAGGCACGAGCTCTTCCAGCTTCTCTCTGCCTCACTGTGTGTTTCTTCTGCCATTGTTTTGAGAGGTGTTTTGGAGGCTGGCCTTGTGTTCCGAGTGCTTTAGTCCTGTCACGTCACTGATTCTGACTTGCATGTACTCTTTACAGCCAGAAATCTGCTGTCCCTCTGGTGCTCAGTCCTCTGTGTGGAATGTGGCTGTTTCCTCTGAAGCTGTTGAGAGCTCACGTCTCTTGGTTTCTGGTGCAGCGTAGAGCAGTTCTATTCATGTTTCTTGTGCTTGGGGTTTGTTGAGCTTTATGGGTCTGTGGGTTTATAGTGTCCACCAATTCTTGGCCGTTATTTTTTCAAATAATTTTCTTTCCCTCCCTTTCTCTTTTGGAGACTCCACTTTCATTTCTATGGGGTTGCCTAAAATGTCACCCAGCACAGTGGTGCCCCGGGCCCTCTCTCTCATTTTGGGCACTTTCTGTCACTGTGTTTCTCAGCTCACTGCTTTTCTTCTGTGATGTCTACTGTGACACACATTCTTGTCTCAGAAAATTTTACCTCATACATTGTAGTTTTATTTTGTCAAGAAGTTTGATTTGGGTCATTTTAGACCTTCATCTGTCTGATCAGCACGTGGGTCTTCAGCGTCCAGGTCCGTGTCCATCCGACGTGGCTGTCCTCTCACTTGTGTGTGGCTGCTGTCCCCTGTTGTTGCCCACACTCTCCTGCTCCTCTGCGTGTTGGTCATTTTTGATTGTGTGCCAGGCATTGTTAATGGTATCTTGTCGTTGCTGGATATTTTTGTGTTACTGTAAACATCCTTGAGCTTTGTTCTTGGGGGTAGTTAAGCTCCTTTGAAGCAGTTGCTTCTTTTTTTTTTTTTTTTTTAAACATCTTTATTGAAGTATAATTGCCTTACAATGGTGTGTTAGCTTCTGCTTTATAACAAAGTGAATCAGTTATACATATACAATATGTTCCCATTTCTCTTCCCTCTTGCATCTCCCTCCCTCCCACCCTCGAAGCAGTTGCTTCTTTCAGTTCTTTACTTGCAGCTTTACTAGGTGGGACCAGAGCAGCGTTCAGTCCAGAGCTGGTTTTTCTGCTCCTTGGAGCTCTGTCCCTGTATAGGTCCCCCACGTGCCCACCTGGACCCGGCTCCGTCCTCTTCAGGCTCCCCTGCCCGTGCCGCGCCCTCTCCCCGCTTCTCATCTCTTGGGGGGTCACTCCTCACCGCCTGGTGTCCAGAGTCTGGAAACCGTACTTTTGTCCAGGGCTAAGGGGATGGTGAATGTGTTCCTTTTATGCCATCTTGGTCAGAGTGGAAGCTGGGATAGAAATTTTCCAGAGTTTTAATATTTTTTGCTTGAAAGCTTAGATTTTATACTTGACAACAGATACTGACGACAGTTGTTTACTTGAAAAACTATAGTTTGTCAGTTGTTTGTTGGAGTCAGATTGGGCTCCCCTTGAGCAGTTGCAGCTCAGACAGCAGCACGGGGGCCTGGCTCAGGGAACCCTTGTCCTGTGTCTTCAGTAGGTGTGCTTCGTGCCCTCTTTAGTTCTGTCACAGTATTAAGACTGTGTACCTCAGTGTCGAAGTTTAACAAAATTAAGGTTTGCTGATTGATCCAGAAGAGTAAGTGTTGTTACTGTAAAGTGACACTGCACGTAGAGTTGCGACTGTGCGGAGCGCCAGTGCTGTACCCGCCTTGCAGGTGTTGACTGCAGGGAGAAGACTAGTCCTTTCTGCTCTGACCTGGTTCTGATCTCAGAGCTCCCGCCTGGTGCACGTGGGTGAGACCGTGTCTAGAGGCAGTAATGGTGGAACTGGACCACGAAGGGCTGGTGGTACAGCCGAGGGACTGGATGGGTTTGAGATATTTTTAAGATGGAGAAGATACACTGTAGGCTTATTTCCCTTTGTGGGAATTTTAATCAAGTTTTGCTACCTTAGGTAAGTCAAGTCTGGATTTTGTGGAAAGAAGTGTTGTTGAATGCAGCGGCTTCTTTGGCGGCAGCTTTGGAGATGAGTGGAAGATGTCTGAACCCAGCAGAGTGATGTTGTGTCTTCTAGGGGAATTGTGACATCAATGAAAGCCCTGCCGCAGACCTGAATTACATAATATGAGTGCTAAATTCATGCAGGAGCGGGGGATATACTTTGAAGAACAGAGTTGACTGGAATTTATTTTGAATAAACTTTAAAAAATACATCATTTCAGGACTTCCCTGGTGGTCCAGTGGTTAAGAATCTGCACTTCCAATGCAGGGGTCCCGGGTTTGATCCCTGGTCAGGGAACTAAGATCCCACATGCTGCAGCTAAGCCCATGCGCCGCCACTAGAGAAGCCTGCGCGCTGCAACGAAGATCCAGCAGAGCCAAAAAAAAACCCAAGACAACAACATTTCAGAAAACTCTTCTGTTAGCATCACTGTCTTCCCTTGGTTGCCTTGCAGCAGTGGTGTCCCTCTGAGGACAGACGGCAGCTGTGCTGGTGGGCTGTCTTCCTAGGAGGAGAGTCTCCAAGGCTTTGGCGGGGGGCATTCTGTGGGAGCAGCCGTTCTTAGGTGGGGCCTCTGGCCCTTCACTTGATCCCACTTTAACCAGAGTGTGTCATTTCTCATGTCCATCGGCACGTGTTTGTGTTTCTCAAGGTAATCACTAGTGTGCCTGTGATGGTTTTAGTGACATTTCTACAGGTATAGTCTCGACAGTAACAGTGCTCGTTCTAAAATCTATAGCTAGGTGTATTTTTTTTAAAAAATTAGTTTATTTATTTATTTATTTTTGGCTGCGTTGGGTCTTCGTTGCTGTGTGCGGGCTTTCTCTGGTTGCTGCGAGCGGGGGCTACTCTTCATTGCGATGTGCGGGCTTCTCATTGTGGTGGCTTCTCTTGTTGCAGAGCACGGCCTCTAGGTGCGCGGGCTCAGTAGTTGTGGCTCACGGGCTCTAGAGCGCAGGCTCAGTAGTTGTGACGCACGGGCTTAGTTGCTCCGTGGCATGTGGGATCGTCCGGAACCAGGGCTCGAACCTGTGTCCACTGCGTTGGCAGGCGGATTCTTAACCACTGTGCCACCAAGAAAGCCCGGCTAGGTGCATTTTGACAGTTGTATTACCCCATGTGGCCAACAGTCAAAATTGATGAACAGAACATGTGACAGAACATGTCTGTCACCCCCAAAAGTTCCTTGTCACACTTAATGCCCCAGGCCCAGCCCGAGCCACCACCTATTCCGCTTTTGACATAGATGAGTTTTGCCTGTTTTAGAGTTTCCCATAAACAGTCACTCTTCATGCTCCGCTCCCCCAGCCCCTCACAGCCACTAATGTCCTTTGGTTCTCTGGGGATTTGCCTGTTCTAGACATTTCATGTCAAGGGAATCTTACAAGGTTGGTCTTTTGCATCTGCATGTTTTCAGGGCTCATCCTTGTTGTAGCAGGTAGTGGAACTCCATTCTTTTTTATGTTTGGAAAGTATTTCATTGTACTGATATACACATTTTGTTTACATTCATCTGTTGATGGACATGTGGGCTGTTTCCACCTTCTGGCTATATATAATGAATAGTGCTGCTGTGAGCAAATGTGTATAAGGTTTTGTTTGAACACTTTGTAGGTGTGTGCCTGGGAGTGGAATTGCCGGGTGATGTGACAGTTCTGTGATTAATTTAAAAAAAAAAAAAAATTTATTTATTTATTTGTTTTTGTTTTTGGCTGTGTTGGGTCTTCGTTGCTGCGCGTGGGCTTTCTATAGTTGCGGTGAGCGGGGGCTACTCTTTGTTGCGGTACGTGGACTTCTCATTGTCGTGGCATCTCTTGTTGCAGAGCACGGGCTCTAGGCGCGCGGGCTTCAGTAGTTGTGGCACGCAGGCTCAGTAGTTGTGGCTCGCGGGCTCTAGAGCGCAGGCTCAGTAGTTGTGGCGCACGGGCTTAGTTGCTCCGCGGCATGTGGGATCTTTCCCGGCCAGGGCTCGAACCCATGTCCCCTGTATTGGCAGGCGGATTCTTAGCCACTGTGCCACCAGGGAAGCCCTGTGATTAATTTTTTTAATTTAATTTTTATTTATTTATTTATTGGCTGTGCTGAGTGGCATACGGGATCTTAGCTCCCCGACCAGGGATTGAACGCGCAGCCCCTGCAGTGGAAACGTGGAGTCTTAACCACTGGACCACCAGGGAAGTCCCTAGTGATTTAAAAAAAAATTTTTTTTATTTTTTCTAGATCTGTTATTAACTTTTTGAGGAATCACCAAACTCTTTTGCACAACAGTTGCACCGCTTTACATTCCTACCATACAGGTCAGAAGCACAACCACAGTCCTTTGGGGATCGGGTGTGCAGTGCCCTGTCTGGCATCAGCCGCCTGCACGAAGAGTGTGGTGAGCGGGTCAGTCCCACCACTGTCAGTGCTCTGCCACAGAAATTCAGGAGCTTTCTCAGTATGTGTCCCCGTAGGTGGAAGCTTTTGATGGGATCCCATGGTTACATAGTTCTGAAGAAGTTGATTCTGATGGTTTTGCCAGCTTGTCCATTGCTTTCTTTTGAGGGAGGGACTTGTGGGGTTCCCTGTTCTGCCTTTGTGGTGACGTCTTCACCTGGCCTGTGTTCTGAGACACGCCTGTGTTAGTACTTTGCGACTTTTTCTTGTTGAGGAGACACACATAGCTGTGTGGCTCACGTGGAGCCGATTTGAGGACCCTGTGGTCCTGGTCACTGCTGAGGAGTCTTGCCTGGAGCGTTTTTCTGTAGAGGCTGGTTTAAGCAGGTCGGTTTATGGTTTGTGAAGAGTGCTCATGGAAGGATCGGGCTCTGGTCTGGGTGGAGTGCGGTTCTCAGGTGCTGCCAGTGCCGGGCCAGGTGCAGGCCCGCTCCCCACACTGTGGCCGGGGCCGCGGTGCCGCCTGCTCCGTCTGCCCGCGGTGGCGCTGCGCTACGTCCTGACCTCTGGCCCATGGACGTGGGTGCCTGAGAGCAGCTCTCCGTGTGTCCGCGTGGCAGCTTGCGTCCAGGCCTTTGTGAAGCGATGTACCTTGTGCATTTAGTGAGCACATCATTTCTGTTCGTTATTGAAGGAACAGTTATAAAACATGCGTTCCTTGCCGGGTGCTGTTCTGTGTGCTTCACAAGATCAACTCATTTAATCCTGGTAACTCCTGAGGCATAGGTAGACCTACTCATCTCTCTGTTGTCGAGGTGAGTAAACTGAGGCACAGAGAGGCTGGGCCACATGCCTGGGGTTACACAGGTCATGAGTAGCAAGGCCGGCATTGGGCCCTGGGCAGCCTGGCTCCAGAGCCCCACCTCTGGCCACGTTCTGTAATAATCCACCCCCCTCCCCGCACTGTTTTGGACAGGTAAATACCGTATGTTGTGTTGGCAGCTGTATCTCCAGCAGGTAGTAGAGCGCCGAGTGAACGTCTTCTCACTACATTGTGGTCTCGTGCTTTCCCACTTACACTCTTGCTGGCGAAAGGACGACTTGTGCTCTTACTGAAGTAACATGACATCTCTTTTGGCTCCTGGGTTGGCTGTGCTTGTGGACGTAGCCGGTGCTGCTGCCCTGAGCTGCTGGGGACACTGGCCCAGGGGGTCCTCAGCAGCCGGTTCCTGCTCAGGGGAAGGCAGCTTGGCTTGTAGAAGGGTCTTTCTGTAGAGGGAGAGAACTTTTATTGGGCTGATTAGGACTTTAACTCAGCTATAAATTCTTCTTAGAAACGTTAACAGGGATATAGGTGCTGTTTGAGGGATTCCTGCCTCAGTTTGTTTGTTTATTTGAACTGTAGTTGATTTACAGTAGTGTGTGAGTTTCAGGTGTGCAGCAAAGTGATGCAGATATGTATATATATATATCAGAATTTTTTCATTATAGGTTGTTACAAGATACTGAATATAGTGCCCTGTGCTATGCAGTAGGTTCTTGTTGATTATCTATTTTATATATAGCGTGTATCTGTTAATACCAAACTACTAATTTATCCCTCCCCCCCTATTCTTTTGGTAATAATAAGTTTGCTGTCTGTGAGTCTGTTTTTGTTTTGTAAACAAATTCAGTTGTATTAATTAATTAATCAGTCTATTAATTTTGACCATGCTGCACAGCATGCAGGATCTTAGTTCCCTGACCAGGGATCAAACCCATGCCCCCTGCAGTGGAAGCGCGGAGTCTTTAACCACTGGTCTGCCAGGGAAGTCCCTTTATTAATTTTTAGATTGCACATGTAAGTGATATCACATGGTATTTGTCTTTCTCTGACCTCACTTAGTATGATAATCTCTAGGTCCATCCATGTTGCTGCAAACGGCATTATTTCATTCTTTTTTATGGCTGAGTAATATTCCATCGTGTGTATAAATACCACATCTTCTTTATCCATTCATCTGTTGATGGACACTTAGGTTGCTTGCATGTCTTGGGTATTATAAATAGTGCTGCTATGAACATTGGGGTGCATGTATCTTTTCAAATTAGAATTTTCATTTTTTCCGGATATATGCCCAGGAGTGGGATTGCTGGATCATATGGTAACTCTGTTTTTAGTTTTTTAAGGATCCTCCATACTGTTCTCCACAGTGGCTACACCAATTTACATTCCCACCAACAGTGTAGAAGGGTTCCCTTTTCTCCACACCCTCTCCAGCACTTGCTGTTTTTAGACTTTTTGATAATGGCCATTTTGACCTTTGTGAGGTGATACCTCATTGTAGTTTTTCTACATTTCTCTCATAATTAGCATTGTTGATCATCTTTTCATGTGCCTCTTGGCCATCTGTATGTCTTCTTTGGAGAAATGTCTATTTAGGTCTTCTGCCCTTTTTTTTTTTTTTTAAAAATGTTATTTATTTATTTATTTTTGGCTGCGTTGGGTCTTTGTTGCTGTGTGCGGGTTTTCTCTAGTTGCGGCGAGCGGGGGCTACTCTTCGTTGCGGTATGCAGGCTTCTCATTGCGGTGGCTTCACTTGTTACGAAGCATGGGCTCTAGGCAGGCGGGCTTCAGTAGTTGTTTCTGCCCATTTTTTGATTTTTTTTTTTTTTGTTATTGAGTTGTATGAGCTGCTTGTATCTTTTGGAAATTAAGCTCTTGTTGGTTGCATCCTTTGCAAATATTTTCTTCCATTCTGTAGGTTGTCTTTTCTTTGTATTTACAGTTTCCTTTGCTGTGCAAAAGCTTATAAGTTTGATTAGGTCAAGTTTGTTTATTTTTGCTTTTATTTCTTTTGCCTTGGGACACTGATCTAAGAAAACATTTGGACAAATTAAAAAAAAATTATTTATTTATTTGGCTGCGCCGGGTCTTAGTTGCAGCACTCGGGATCTTCAGTCATGGCATGCGAACTCTTAGTTGTGGCACGCATGTGGGATCTAGTTCCCTGACCAGGGATTGAACCCCGGCCCCCTGCATTGGGAGCACGGAGGCTTAGCCACTGGACCACCAGGGAAGTCCCAACATTGGTACCGTTTGTGTCAGAGAATGTTTGACCTGTGTTTTTTTCCAGGAGTTTTATGGTGTCATGTCTTATGTTTAAGTCTTTAAGCCATTTGAGTTTATTTTTGTGCATGGCGTGAGGGGGTGTTCTAACTTCATTGATTTACATGTGGTTGTCTACCTTTCCCAGCACCACTTGCTGAAGAGACTCTCTTTTCTCCCTTGTATTTTCTTGCCTCCTTTGTCATAGGTTAATTGACCGTAGAGGTGTGGGCCTGCTTCAGTTTTAAGTTAGAACTTTTTTGATATAAAAGTGGAGTATTGGGGGACTTCCCTGGTGGTCCAGTGGTTAAGACTTTGCCTTCCAATGCAGAGGGCGTGGGTTCAATCCCTGGTCGGGGAGCTAAGATCACACATGCCTTGCGGCCAAAAAACGAAAACATAAAACAGAAGCAATATTGTAACAAATTCAATAAAGACTTAAAAAAAAAAATGGAAAAAAAAAAAGTGGAGTATTGGGACTTCCCTGACTGTCCAGTGATTAAGACTCCGCACTTCCACCGCAAGGGGCGTGGGTTCAATCCCTGGTTGGGGAACTAAGATCCATATCCCACATGCCACGCAACGTGACCAAAAAGAAAAAAAAAAAAAAGTGTAGTATTTACCTTTAATGATAATCATCTTATTTCCTAGATTTGAAACATTGATGTCAGCAAAGTAAAACAAAATTTGATGACAAAGGATGATTTTTTAACTACTAACATAGTAGAGAATATTTAAAATGTGCTGAAGATGTGTTTCTCCTGACGAAGTATTCTTGACTTGTGACAGCTAAATGGCTGTGTTCACCTCTGTGGTTACTAAGAGCGAGGCGTTATTTGGTTAAGCTGGGTCCAGAACGTGGATACCCTAGCCCTCGAGCACTCGGGTGGGTGGAGGGTGGAGAACTGGGGGTTCACGGCGGCACTGGACACCGGCGTGGGCCATGCGCAGGCTGCCTGGCCGGGAGGAGGGCGCGCGTGCGCTCCTGTCCCTCCAGCCACAGTGAGCTGCGTGCTGTCACAGGGTTACGGTTTAGGACACATGTTTGGGAGGAATCTGTAGAGAATTACTGTGAATTGCACCCTGAGCTTCAGTCTTAGATGACAAAAGCATGGTTATACAGATAACTAAGTTAAAATTTTTCTTTAATTTATTGAGTTGTAATTTTCATAGCATAAACTGACTCATATTAAGTGTATAATTTAGTGATTTTTCCTGAGTTTACTGAGTAAGATCCCTCTTACCTGTTTCCAGTTAGTTCCTGTTTCTGCCCCCACCCCCAGGCAGTTGCTAGTCTACTTCCCATCTCTATAGATTTGTCTTTACAGATAATTAACTTTAAAAATGAAAACCGTTAAACACCCTTAAAAGCAGCAGTAGCACCTTCCTCAGTTGTCTGTATGAAGACACACTTTATCTTTGGTTGAGTAAGACCTTGGGATCTGACATAGAGGGCCAGATGCTCAGTGTTTTGGACTCTGTGGGCCACAGGTGTCTGTCAAAGGTACCCAGCTTTGCTGTTGAACCACGAGAAGAGCCATGGGTAACGGGGGAGGGAATGAGTGTGGCCGTGTTCCAGGAAAACCCTTTACAGAGCCAGGCCCTGGCTCCCCCTGATCGCGGTCACACGCCCAAGATGGGATGGGCCAGCGGGACTTCCTGCAGAAGCCGAGCTTGGACCTTTCTCCAGTCATGTGACATGTTGGTGGCTGATGGAGAGCATACTTAGTTTCTGGGGGATATATGAAATTGCGTAAAATGTGAGGATATCTGGGAAGATAAAGCATGAATTTAGATGGTCCTGACGATTCAGAGAAATGAGGAATTTAAGAGTGCATGTATAGTAAGTTTTAGAGAATTTGTAAATGATAATCAAGAGAAAGGATTTGGGTTTTGTAGGATCATAAGCACTCATCAGCAGTAAACGTGAAAATGAATGGGTTTGGAACTTAAAACTTGTTAATTGTATTAATTAATTAATTAATTAATTAATTTGGCTGCACCATGTGGCATATGGGGTCTTAATATCCTGACCAGGGATCGAACCCGCACTCCGTGCAGTGGAAGCGCAGAATCTTAATCACTGGACCGCCAGGGAAGTCCCCAAAACTTGTTAATTTTGAATATTGCTTAGTCACATTTAACTGGGAGAACAAGCCCTTCTGTGCCGTCAAGTGTGGGTTTGGGCCTGCAGCCCCTCTTCCTGGGGGAGGGTCGTCGCTGTGGGAGTTGCCCCACCAGCCGGGTGTGCTCTTGGTCTGTCTCAGAGGCTTCAGTTTATATTTACTTTATTATAAAGTGGAAAAATTCCCGTCTCCAGTTTGTGAAAGTGCTGTGTTCTGAGCACCAGTGAGGCGTATATTGCACACACCGGCTGTGCACACGTGGTCCCACCACAGAGGGCGCAGAGGGGGGTTGGTTGTCTTCCTATGGAGGCTGCAGTGCCCATCCCGGGCCTATGAGAACAGGTGTGTGTATATGTTAAAATGTAAGTTAAAAAATGTGAACTAGGGCTTCCCTGGTGGCGCAGCGGTTGAGAATCTGCCTGCCAATGCAGGGGAACACGGGTTCGAGCCCTGGTCTGGGAAGATCCCACATGCCGCGGAGCGACTAGGCCCGTGAGCCACAATTACTGAGCCTGCGCGTCTGGAGCCTGTGCTCCGCAACAAGAGAGGCCGCGATAGTGAGAGGCCCGCACACCGCGATGAAGAGTGGCCCCTGCTCGCCGCAGCTAGAGAAAGCCCTCGCACAGAAACGAAGACCCAACACAGCCATAAATAAATAAATAAAAGCCATCTATCTGCTTATCGTCATTATTTAAAAAAAAAAAAAGTGAACTAAAGTCACAGGCCTTTGTATGTTAAGACACCCTGTTTTCTCTTTTTTTCCAATCTTACTATATCGTGCACATCTCTTCACCACATCTTGAATTGCTAGACATTCAGTTGGGATCTGAGGAAAGAATACAGAAGTTTCCCAGGATAGCATTAAAAACAGGATGATTTTTTTAAAGTCAGGGAGTGCAGCGTGCCCCTCCTCACCTCACAGGTGTCTCCCATGGCAGGTGCTGGGGCAGCGACCCCTGCTTGCAGGGAACTGGGTCCTTGAGGAGGTCTCCCCAACCCTGTGATCCTCCCACCCCTGCCTGGTGGCTCCTGGGACACACAGGCCATGGGACATGAGTTACGCTTTAATGCACACGCTTACGCTTTCCCAGGTGCTGGGGCTCTTTGCAGCCAC
Source organism: Eschrichtius robustus (assembly GCF_028021215.1). NCBI lineage: Eukaryota > Metazoa > Chordata > Mammalia > Artiodactyla > Eschrichtiidae > Eschrichtius > Eschrichtius robustus. The sequence continues at coordinate 928,240 of NC_090842.1, forward strand.
TTCCTGCAGGAGTGCTTTGCTGAGCCGTGTTTATAGAGAGGTTTTTGATGAAGGTGGAAGTGAAGTGAGAGTGTAGACCTCCGAGTTTGTCTCCCGCCCCCCCACCCCCATCATCTCAGGGTGTTAGGTTTCTGGCCTTTGTTTTTCTTAATGTGGCGTTCGGAGGACGTTGGGAGTATCACTAACAGCGAGGACCCTGTGTAAGTCGGCTTCCACTTTGTGACTAGAGCCCTGGGTGGTTTTCTGACTGACTTTGATTTATTTCTGCTCTTTAATGCATAATGCAGCATCGGGTGGGACTTAGGGCAGTTGGCTGTGTGCTGTAGAATTGAGACTTGCTTTGGGATTTTCTGGGACTTCTTTGGGGGCAGAATTTAATTATATTCTGATGCAATTCAAACATTTTAACTTTCCCTTCTGATAACTTCTAGTGTCTAAGGAACTGCAGGAAAAGAAGATGAAGTAATCTTCATCCGTTTTAATCTATACCTGAATTTCTATAAAAACGCATAAGTAGTCATCCTGGGCATCTTCATTGATTCCACTCCTCACCAAAGTAGAGCTTTTTGTGATGTGTGCACTACTCGTAGGTCCTCTGGCATCAACCAGCATCCTCTCTTAGAATCGCTGCTGACTGTCCCAGGAAGACAGCACAAGTGAGGAAGGTTTGTGATTCTGTCAGCACAATAAGATGGGATTATCTTACTGTTAATCAGTGAATTAGAGGTTAAGTTATGTAGAACCCATAATGCAAGGAAACAGGAAAGTGATGCATGGAACTAAAAAATGGCTTTGACAGATACTGAGGCCTGATCCCGGCCCCACAGTGTTTGTAATAAGTTTAAGTTTGATATGTAACAGTGTAACTTTTGGATGAATTTTTTAAGTATTTGAATTTTAAATGATTAAAAATAATTTACTTCATGTCCTTCAGGTAGAAATTTTCATGATAGCTCAGTGACTGAGATGTGTGGGGCTGGGTCACAGTGAGGGATCTGCCGTGATGGTGTGATGCAAGATTTGGGCGTGGAGGGGAAGAGGAAAGGGATCAAGTTAGAACCGCACACTGTTTTATCAGCCGTGCGCTTTCCCTGTAACAAGGAGGGAATAAATGCATGAGTGTGGACCAAGCCTGCCGTCAGGTGCTCCCCACCCCCACGGCAGGGGTCACCCTGTGGGTCAGCAGGTGGAGGGAGCCAGGAGGGCTCCTCACGCAGCCTGGTCGGCCTGTCCCTGGGACTGAACCCGCCACCTGCTCCCTCTGCTTCACTTCATGACTGACCTTGTGCAGGAGATGTGCTGTGCCTTAAAAGACGCTCACTTCCTTCCCAACATGTAGCACGTGTGTGGGTGTACATGCAACACATGTGAGTGTTTATGTAACACTTGTGGGTGTATATATGACATACGTGTGTGGGGTGTATATGCAATGTGAGTGTATACACAACATTTGGGTGTACATGTAACACGTGTGCAGATGTACATGTAACACATCTGTGCAAGTAACATGACGTAACGTGTGGGCACACATAATGTGTGCAGGTGTATATGTAACACGTGTAACACATGTAGCACATGTGTGCGTATATATGGAACACATGTGGGATATATGTAACATATGTGAGTGTATATGTACCGTATATGTGTGTACAGTTTTATTTTTTTTTAAAAGAATCAGTTTATTTTTTATCATGAGTCAGTTTTATTTATTTATTTTTGGTTGCATTGGGTCTTCGTTGCTGTGTGTGGGCTTTCTCTAGTTGCATTGAGCAGGGGCTACTCTTCATTGTGGTGTACAGGCCTCTCGCTGCAGTGGCTTCTCGTTGCGGAGCATGGGCTCTACCCATGTGGGCTTCAGTAGTTGTGGCATGCGGGCTCAGTAGTTGTGGCTTGCGGGCTTTAGAGCGCAGGCTCAGTAGTTGTGGCTCACGGGCTTAGTTGCTCCGCAGCATGTGGGATCTTCCCAGACCAGGGCTCGAACCCGTGTCCTCTGCATTGGGAGGCGGGTTGTTAACCACTGCGCCACCAGGGAAGTCCCATATTTAGTATTTTCTAGATACTATTATATATATTTTTAATTTCAACTTTTGGTTTGAGAGGACTGTGTATGTTAGTTTTGTGGTTGAGAAGGTCTTAAGGAGACTGTCTTGTTTGTGTTTTCTGTGCAGAATATGCACGTGTTTGCTACCTAAGTCCAAACGTAACCCGGCGTGAGTTCCTGGGCACCTGTAGGGTGGATGTTCGGTCGGTGGGCCCGCCTGGACTCGTGCAGCGGGGCATCAGGCCCACGTGGCTGCGCCGTGCTTCAGCGTGGGGGCCGCCGAGAGGGGAGGCCCAGTTCTCCACCTGCAGGAGTTGGCCGCCTGCCTGTGGAGATGCCCTTGACACCAGACAGCTGGAAGTTTTGGGAAGGATGGGGAGAGACGTGCACAGGGCTGTGGGGACCCCTGGGCCGGGTGGGTGAGTCTTGGAGGCCCGCATGCCTTTGCCACCTGGGCACTGTGTGTGGTGGTGATGGGGGCCCAGGGCTCAGCAGCCCTGCACTCCTTCCTGCAGCTCTGGAGCATGCTGAGGCCGTGCCGGGGCGTGGATGTGCTGGGGCCTGGGGCCGAGGGGCTCACCTGAAGGGAACGGGAGGGCTCTCAGGGCTGCTGCCAAGTAGGGGGCGCGGTTGTGAAGGTGAGGCGCACGGCACAGTGTAGAGTTCCGTTTCTGTACAGAGAGTGGTGCTCGTTTCCCATTCATCATGGCACGCTTATGAAAGGAAAGTTACTTTCGTTAAGATAAGAAAGTTATTCTATTTAAAGAAAATACTAGATATGGGACTTCCCTGGTGGCGCAGCGGTTAAGAATCCGCCTGCCATTGTGGGGGTGACGGGTTCGAGCCCTGGTCCGGGAGGATCCCATATGCCATGGAGCAACTAAGCCCGTGCACCACAACTACTGAGCCTGCCCTCTGGATCCCATGAGCCACAGCTACTTAGCCCACGAGCCACAACTATTGAAGCCCGTGTGCCTAGAGCCTGTGCTCCACAACAAGAGAAGCCACCACAATGAGAAGCCCGCGCACTGCAACGAAGAGTAGCCCCCGCTCGGCGCAACTAGAGAAAGCCCGTGCACAGCAACGAAGACCCAACGCAGCAAAAAAAAAAAAAAAATAGTAGATAAATGGTGGCATGGGTAATGAATGCATGATTATGGCAAAAACTTAGGGATACGGTACCTAGATGAGTGAGTTTGCAAACATTGACTGCGTAGGGCAGAGGATAGCACAGCCGAGTGGGTCTTGGCAGTTTTTAAAAATTTAAGGTAATAGACTAGAAAACATCAGCGTGTCACACATACTATATGGAAATACTGTGTTTTTGTTTTGCTTGGGTGTGGTATATCCCGGGTCAGGGTGTCAGTTGTGTTCCTCACCATGGATTATGTGTGGAAAAGTATGAGAGCTCCTGGTCTGAGTGACCTTGAAGGGACTTTCCACCTCTTGAGATTCTGCTTTGCTTAGCTTCTCATCATGTATGTATTGAAAGCCCCCTAGGTGCCAGGCCCTGGGCAACAGTGCTCAGGTGCTGCCCTTAAGGAACTCTTTGCCTGTTATCAGAAAACAGTTTTTATAAATCCATCACTGCTGTCTTTTCATGTTGATTCCAAGATGTGTGATGTTTTACAAATCTGGAAGGGGATGTCTTGGACATCGGCAGCGGTCCTAACTAGTTGTAATTCCCTGCACTTGGCTGGACCTCGTCATTGCTGTTTAAACTGCTTAAATTTAGTTGTTATATATATTGTGGTAGTAAAAGTCTTGGTACAGTTGATGTTGGAATGTCTTCTGAAAGATGACACGAAGATTCGGCCTGGAAGTGGGAAGTTCCTGTGTGTGCAGAAAGGCCCTGGTTCCTGCCAGCACGGCACCGGGCAGCATGGCCTGATGACGGCAATTCTCTGTGTCTTGCAAAGCAGCAGTTGAGGGCTTTATGGAACCCATTAACCAATGTTTGCTGAACTTTGTAACTGAAGAGTGCCCGTGACACCCCAGGACCACCACCATGGACAGGAGGGGACAGCCGCTTCCCTCGGGGCGGGGGAGGGGAGCAGAGGCTCAACGGGACCGTCCGGAGGGCACGGTTGCCCTTGATTGGCAGCCACATCCTCGATGGAATCTTCAGGCAGATGAGTGTGGTGTGTGACATTAGAAACGTCCTAGAAATGAGCAGGAGGCAGAGTCGTGGCCCAAGGCAGTGGCGATCGCCTCAGCTCAGGGGCTGTCCTCATGTGTCCTGAGGAAAGGGGCTCCTGACCTGGGCTCTGTGGGATGAGTAAGGAGGTGACCAGTGGACAGAATGGCCGAGGGGCCTAAGCATGCAAAGGGACCAAGGTTGGTCAGCATGGAGAAGGGGACAGTGTGGTGAGCGCTGCGGGGGGGTGGGTGCTGGTGGGCGGGGGAGGCGCACAAGGCAAAGCAGCGGGCTCTGAGGACTGCGGAGAGGATGGAGTTAGTTACAGAGGCCCTGGTGCCACGTGTTAGGGTAGTGTATGTGTAGCACGAGGTACAGAAGGCAAAGCTTGGCAGAGAAGGCTGCTGGGGAGGCTCGGCCTAAGGCAGGAAGGGTCCTTGTCCTTCCTGGAAGGGCACAGGGCGAGCCATCATGGAAGCCGGGGGCCTGCATGCCGCCTGCTTAGGAAGAGGGAGAAGAGGCGGTGCCTGGGCCGAGTAGGGCGACGCCTCTGGGACTTGCTGAGGCGTGACAGGGGCCCTGGGGCCAGCAGGAGTCCTGCTGTGTGGGTGCCCGCACGGTGTGGACACTGCAGTCTGCACTTGTGTGATGTTCCTGCAGCCCTTTGCCAGGCCCTGTTGTTGGCATTCGTGCCGGTTCAGTGACAGGCAGGGGAGACCTCAGGGTGTTTGCTGGTAAGGGTCCCCCGGGGTAAAGTGCATGGGGGGTGCTGGGTGGGAGGGCAGGAGCGTGGACTGGAGGTGGGCGGGTCACCGGAGTTGAGCACGGAGCTTGAGGTGGCCAGCTGGACGTGCCCTTCCTGTGGGGACAGCTCAGGCCAAGCTGGGGCTAGGCCCAGTCGGGTGCTGTCGTCGGTGGCAGCTGGACTGTGGGCCGGGCCTCACGTTGTGTTCTTCCCTAGCTCTGCTCCCCGGAGGCCTTAACCAGGACGGGGGCCAGGAGGAGGGGCCGCTGGAGGCGCGCACAGGTGCAGAGCATGGGTGTGGGCAGAGGCCGCGTGCAGGGCCTGGTGTGGGGGGCTCCGCCTGGGCAGAGCTTCGGGGGTACCCTCAGTGTACCTCCAGGTTCCTGCCAGAGGATTTCATGAGCTCACTTGAAGCCCTTAGTGACCTGGTTGCCGGATTGACTTTGTCTTAAAAGTTCCTTTTAGGTGCGAGTGCCAAGGAAAAACCTCACGTCTTTTTCCTTATTCTCACCACTCGTGATTCTGGCCCAAGCTTTAGGGGACTGTTCAGAGCTCATGTGTTGGACCTTTTCTACATCTCAGCCCTTGCTGTACCTGGAAACCTCCGGTCTGGCTTCCGGTGCCCCCTCCAGGGTCAGTGCAGCCTGGGGGGCCTCTGCCTGCTTCCCGTTGACTCTCCGTCCTGGCGGTGCATTCTTTGAGATCACGTCTGACTAGGAGCTGACCATGCACTTCTTACATCCTCCACAAATGCGGTTAGGAGGCCCATTGAAAATTACTGTAGAGCTGTAAGGGCATTGTTCCTCAGGACAGTGGTTTTAGGTAGACTCTTCTTAAAAACAAAACTTCATGTTCTCTTTGCTGTTCACTTGTTGCAGAACATATGCTAGGTTAGGCTAGTCCTTCCTTTTTAAAAATCTTTTTAAAAAATCTTTCTTTTTTTTAAAAAAATGGGGACTTCCCTGGTGGCGCAGTGGTTGGGAATCTGCCTGCCAATGCAGGGGACACGAGTTCGAGCCCTGGTGCGGGAAGATCCCACATGCCGCGGAGCACCTAAGCCCGTGTGCCACAACTACTGAGCCTGTGCTCTAGAGACCACGAGCCACAACTACTGAGCCCGTGAGCCACAACTACTGAACCCGTGTGCCACAACTGCTGAAGCCCACGCACCTAGAGCCTCTGCTCCGCAACAAGAGAAGCCACCGCAATGAGAAGCCCATGCACCGCAATGAAGAGTAGCCCCCTCGCTGCAACCAGAGAAAGCCCGCGTGCAGCAACGAAGACTCACCACAGCCAAAATACATACATGCATACATATACACACCTGTTTACTGATTTTAGTCAAGAGGCTGTCAGGATATCAGCGTAAGAGTGGGGATGGGATGTGAGGTGACATGTCGTCACTGTGCCTGTGATGACTTCTCTTTTGTTTCTGGCAGTTGGAGGAGGTGGGGGTGATCACTGGGGGCTCGGGCACTGGTCCTAGGGAGGCTTGGGGGGTTAGGGCTGCCCGCGGGTGGTAGGCCATGGCTCCAGGGGCAGCATCTTGGGCTCCACAGAGCTGGTTGGTTCTTCCCTGGGCTTGCGGAGTCAGCGGTGGGACTTGCATGGCGGCCCTGGTGCCCCGGAGCCGTCTTCTGCCGGGGCCTCCCGCCGTGACTCCCCTTGTTGTTCCCCATGTTGTGTCCCGGCGTCTGCCCCACGTCCTGTCCACCTGGGTCCCTGCCTGTCCCCGTGTTCGACCGAAGAGGCTGTGCTCTCGCTGCTTGGGGTGTGGGGAGGTGCGTCCCCAGCTGGCAGGTGGTGGGGGCGGCGGCCTGGCCGTGTGCGCGCAGGCGTGTGTGGGGTGCGCGCTTGCTGCGCGCGTGGGCCTGCGAGGCCGCCGCTCCGGGCGTGGGGTTGTGCGCCTGGAGCGCTCGAGCCAAAGCGGGCGCCGGGTGTCTGGTGGAATCGTGGTGCTCCTCGCCCTGTCCAAGCAGCCGGGTTTCCTTTGGCGAGCAAGCCACACAGATAGGGTCTCAGCTTTCCAGGGAGGAGTTGGTCGTTTGCAGTCTCCTCCGCTGGGCCCAGCCCACTGTGCAGAGATCCGGGTTCGGGAAGCTAGTGCCTGGGCGCCCCGTGACGCGTCCCGGCCTCGGAGCTCGGCCGGTGCCTGGCATGTGCCTTGCGGGTGCCTGCGTGGTCCGGGGCCCGTCTTCCCGTGGACGCCCCCAGGACCCCCTCGGCCGGCCCGATGCGTGCCCTGCAGGGACAGGTCTAGCCGGGCTCTCCGGTCGGTGCTCCGTGGTTGATTTCTGTTTGTTAGAGTTCGGGAAAGAGGGCTTGCATGCTGGTGAGTCCCCTGGCGGCCCACACCAACCGGCCTCCTTCTCTTTTCCTGCGTTTGGGAGAAGAGGCAGTGGATAGAGAGGGTGGTTGCTTGGCTCCTTTGGTGCTCTCGGTCTGGTCGGGTTTCAGGTGCAGTCCAGAGACGGACGGGGTTCTGGGCCGAGGTCCAGGCTTTCGTAGTGGGTAAAGCTGCTGATGCTGGCAGCTGGCCCCCCTGCAACCCCCTCTCAGAAGTAGGCTGTCTGAAGAAAGCACGTTTTCACGCTCAGCTGCCCTTTCCAGCAGAAAGCCTTTTATGCACAACAAATTTCGGGCAAGCAGCCACTTGCAGTTTTCCGTCTGTTCAGAGTTATATTTCAGGGGGGAATTATAACTAGAGTATCTCTAGGCATGAAAACCTTTTTTACTGATAAATTCTTGTGCTCACTGCTTTTTGACGTGGAGGCTTGCAGTACAGTGTGTTTATTTTGTTTGTAATTTTAAAAGTTGCACAGCCCTATTTATCTTTTTCGAGTCTTGTTACTATTTCACGCAGGAGTATAAAGCTTATTTAACTACTTTCCTTGGTAAAATATCTAAGCGAGTTATTACTGATTTCAGATTTAAACTTTCCATCAACTTTTGACCCAGCCTTGGGGCCCTTGAATGTCCCCGTAAGGCTGTGTACCTGACCCTGAGACTTGATCACCTGTCCAGCCTGGCAGGTGCTGTGTCCTTGCTTACTCCCTGCACCGCAGTTACACGTTAGCACAGTTTTGCTTCATACTGTCCTCCAGGGACAGACCTCTGTTCTCAAAGTGCGTTCACTCTGCACCCATGTGGCTCGAGGTCCATCCCTCACCACACGTGCAGACCTGCTTCTGAACTTGTCTAGGTAATAGATCATTGTTTTGTGCCCCCATTTAATTCGTCGGATTTGTGTATCTTTACATGTAAAAAAGGGTGTTTCTCACTCACCCCTCCAGTGTCCTTAATTCATTTCTCTTGGTTGCAAAACTTGTTGAAAGGTCTTAACAGGTCTGGTAGGCCCTGCGTGGGGAGGGTGTTGCTTACAGAGTTGCCCTGCGCAGTGGGCAGGTAGGGTGTGTGGCTGCATCCTCACACACGTACGGGGTGGTGCTGGGGAAGTGTGTGTGCCTTGGGGACCCACCTGCTCCTTGTGTGTCATCCCCCCACTGACTGGAGGGCACCTGATGCCCTGGTGTGCCAGGTACTTGTTTGTTTTTGCTGACTAAGAACAAGCCTCGTATCAAATGCTTCACATTTGACACATTTCCTGGCTAGAGTAAAAATTCCTATTTATCTTTCTAGTGAAAGAGGGAGAGAGACTGGCTCTTGTGGTGAAGTGCTGCGAACAGTGGCCAGGAGCCAGCGGGGGGGGGGAGTGGTGGTGACAGCTTGGAGGCTGCTGGGAGCCCAGGCCTTCGTGCTGCCAGGGGTGGGGTGGCGCGGGCACACCCCAGCACCGCAGGAGCGGGTCTCCTGTGAGAATCTGGAATCCACCAGCATTCCTGGTAGATGGGGTGGGGGGAGGGGCTGAAGCAGCCCCAGTCTGCCCTTTTTAAGACGCAGGCTTCTCCACGAGCTGCTTACAAACGTCTTTTGGAAACAAGTCTTAGGGTGTGTAAAACCGCTTCTGAATGACACGCTCCAGCTCAGTAAAAATGGATTTGTTTTGGCCAAAAACCTAGAGGAATTGAGAGAGAGAGATGAAGACAGGCTTGCAGGATCTTAGTTCCCCGACCAGGGATTGAACCCTGGCCGTGGCAGTGAAAGCACTGAGTCCTAACCACTGGACCACGAGGGAATTCCCTAGAATTTTCTATATTCAGCATCAGTTTTGAGCAAAACTCTAGGGAAAGGAAAAGGAAGAGTCTTAGAAGTCTTGGTCTCTTGTTAACAGGCAGCGTTCTGAGATAGTTTACAAAGCGTTGTCTAGATAAGATCTATCATGTCCAAAAACATAGTTTTAAATTATGTTTCAAAGAGTTAGAGGAGAATGTAGACTGTTGAGATTAAGCCCCGGTGAGAAGGACGGAGGCAGGGCCTGGCACCTTCCCCAGGCACCACCGTCTGTGGGTGTCACTTGGGCCCTGCGTCTGCCCAGCTGCCTCCCTCCCTGCTCTGTCCTTTACGGTGCCTGCACCCCTTGTCCTGTGCTGTGCCCTCGTGGTGTCCACCAAGGACATTCAGGCCTATCTAACCCTTCACAGATCGGTGAATTAATGCTTATTACCTTTAAAAAAAAGTGTATTTCTAGGATCTTAGTCACAACTCATCTTGATTTTGCTTCCAGTGCAAGGATTTGTAAGTGACAGACTTTTAATTTGGAGTTATTTAAACTAGAATAAATTGTTTTGAAATTTTCCAACAAATGCACTGTCAGACTGAGATCTCGGCTGATTTTAGGAAAGCATTTTGCAGGGAGGATGTGGGAAAGGCAGCTTTCCGTGAGTGGCTGTAATTGGCCAGCGCCAAGGGCTCACTATGGCAACACTGGGTTACATAGATTGCTGCGTGCAGCTTCTGTTTAATTATGCAGGGTAGGTTTAATTTTTTAGAATCAGGTTTGCACATCTTTGAAATAATTCTTCGTTTGAAGATTGATTTTTTTTTATGACTTTGCAGTTGTTATTGGGTGGCAGAATGTATTCTGACATTGGGTTTGAAAAATATTAAAAAAAAAATCTGTAATAGACTCTGTTTTGAGAATTTCTTTAGTCTCTTCAGAATGAAAACTCATTTAAATTTTTTAGGACTTGCCTCCCAGGGAGTTTTAGCACATGCACAGTGCTCTGGCGAGACTGCAGGAAGTGCTGGCGGGACTCGCAGCCCCCAGAATGGGTAGCCCTCTTGCTGGCCCCTGCAGCCCTCTCCAGGGCTTTGCCCCTGTGGCTATTTGGGTCCGACTTCTATGGACCCTTAGTTCGGCTTGCTGTTGGTCTGGTGGTTGTCTTTTCTCAGTTCTCCTGTTCCCATTTGCCCCTCCCCCAGGACCATTGACATTTTATATTAATGTATTTGTTAGCTGCCCATTGTTCAACAGCAGCACGCTGGATTCTTTGGAGGAGGCCTGTGGTGTGAATCATTCCATTGTCCCCTTGAAGACCAGAGAGTAGAAGGAGGCTGGCAGAATGGTGTAGGAGAAAGAACGCAGGGCTGGAAGTGAGGGTACTTTCACGTTGCGGACCTTGGTCCTGGTTTGCAGTGAATCCCTCTGCGCCTCTTTTTCTGAGAGTAGAGTCACAGATCACAGAGTTGAAATGGTGGACTTGACTCAGCTCCCAAACCAAGGACAAGCAGAGGGCGTGGGCCGTGGTGCTGTGTCTGAAAGCCTTGTGCGGTGCCGCACAGCCCGCCTCCTCAGGCTGGCTGTGGGTCCAGACCCAGCTGACCTCTGCCGTGGTTACTGCTCAGCTTACCTGGGGTCCGTGTGTAACAACGTGGCGTGGACGTTGCACAGGGCTGGGTTTGCCTTTGGTGCTGCGTGTGGCCGATGTGGGTGCCGAGTAGGGCAGGCACTCCTTTGTGGGCGGGGTGGTCATTTTCACAGTCCTGGGTACTGAGGCTCTCTCTTGTAGGTTTCAACTTCCTCTTGCTTTGCATTTTAGATGAGTTTTCTCATCCCCCCCGCCCCCGCTTTTTAAAATTTTATTACTAACAATTTAATAACAATGTCAACACAAACTCAGGCCAGCAGCCAAACCCCGCCCTCCCACCCTGGCACTGCGTAGCTTATGGGATCTTAGTTCCCCTACCAGGGATTGAACCTGGGCCCCCCCGGCAGTGAGAGTGCCAAGTCCTAACCACTGGACCGCCAGGAAATTCCCCTCACTTATATCCATAAATCACTGTTTTACATGGAGACCTTCATCACTGGTTTTTCCCTTTGGTGCAGTTTTTAGCACTAAAAGGGCATGTGTATTTGATTCTGTCTTCTTAGAAATAAAACCATTAACTTAGTGTTATATATTCAGAGGTCATATATAATTGTGCTCATGACTCATACATAGAGGTGCTTATACCTAAATACTGTCCATTTTTTCAAAAATCGTTTCTGTTTACCAAAAACAATGGGACTTACTTGAACCTTCAGTGCTGAGGAGGAAAGATAAGAGTTTTGTTGTTGTTGTGCATATACGTGCATTTTGAACAACATGTCATGCATTAAGGTGATGTTCTGTCGTGATATTTACCCCTGAGATGAACAGAAAAATGTACTTAGATTTGTGGCCTGGATATTGAATCCTTTTATTTAGAAGGATCTGTGCCACATCCTCTAGGACAGTGTCTTCAAACTGTGGATCATGAACCATCATTCCTAGTTAAGAAATTTTTTCCTGTCCCAAGGACATAGAGATAGCTTCCTGTACCTTCTGAAAATTTTGTACTTCTGCTATTTACACCTAAGCCTTTAATCTGTCCCAGACTGATGTCTGCGTACGAGCTGATTGCTCACAGTCTTCCCTGCGGAAGCCAACTGGCCCAGCCTTGTCCGTGAGTGGACTGTTCTTTGCTTGCTGACCTGCGTTGCTTACTGTCATGAATCAGCTCTCCCCATGTGTGCCCACGTTGTGTTGGAGCTTTTGTGTGTCCCATTGGTCAGCTTGTCTATCCTGGTGACACTGTCCCCTGTCTTCATCATAAGTTTTGATTGTTGCTGGTGTCTAGAAATGCAGTTGGCTTGTGTATATTCATTTTATATTTTGTATCCAGGAACTTCTCTTTCTACAGATGAGAAAACTTAAGAATGACAGAGGCTGTTAGAATGTACCAAAAGGTCACTGCCAAAACAGTGGCAGGGTCAGAATTTTAACGACGGCCGTCACGCTCCACTGTCCCTGGTCTGAGCTTGCATGCAGTGCCCCACGTTGATCTTCAGGAAATTAAGCTGGCTGCAGCATGAAGGGGCATCGGAAGGCGACTTGTAGGAAGGGTACAAGCTGGTGCCCACAGAGGTGTCAGGGGCAGCAGAGCCGTGGAAGTGAAGCCCACAGGCCAGGAGGCCTGGGTCCGAGCTCTGCGTCCGCAAAGCCAGTGGAGGTGTGTAGCCGGACTGGGAGGGACTGGGACCTCCCAGGAGTGGCTGCTTGCTCAGAGGTGCCAGTGGGGACTTGGTGGGGAGGTGCGGGGGCTAGTGGAGGAGAGAGCAGTTGCTGGGAGGAGGCCCTGGGGGAAGCGCCTCACTTCCGGGCCTGGTGCCTGCTGCTGGGGAGGAAGGCAGGCACCAAGGCAAACAGTGCTCCAGTTTCGGTGTATAATGGAAGACTTTGGGCGGCCTTTCTCTTGTATTCTCGCTCACAGGATCCGTAAGTGTCATTTTTGTTTTGTTTTTAATTAATTAATTTTATTTATTTATTCTAGGCTGCACTGGGTTTTTGTTGCTGTGCGTGGGCTTCCTCTTGTTGCGGCAAGCCGGGGCTACTCCTCGCTGAGGTGCGCGGGCATCTCATCGTGGTGGCTTCTCCTGTTGCAAAGCACGGGCTCTAGGCACCCGGGCTTCAGTAGTTGTGGCTCGCGGGCTCTAGAGCGCAGGCTCAGTAGTTGTGGCGCACGGGCTTAGTTGCTCCGTGGCATGTGGGATCTTCCCGGACCAGGGCTCGAACCCGTGTCTTCTGCATTGGCAGGCGGATTCTTAACCACTGTACCACCAGGGAAGTCCCTGTAGGTTTATTCTTGCTGGATGATCATCCTGAGGTCTGAGTAATACTTGTTGTCAGGAAACAGTGTGTGTTTTCTACTGGAGTTTCTCGTGTTGATGAGGGTCATCTACCAGGAAAGAAACTTGGATTTTTATGTTTTAACAGAACAGAATTTTACTCCACTTTTCAGAATGGAGACTCTTTGCTTGAGGGGTTTCCTGGGAGACTGGGGTGGCGGGCGAGGGCCAGCGTCTCCCTGCTTGGTAGCAGGACCTGTTGGCTGATGAGCACATCACTTTAACAGTTCAGCACTGTCACTGGAACAGAGCTGTTCTTCTGGAAATTAGAGGTGGTTTAGAGGTGAAGAACATCGCCAGCATACTGAATTAAACGTAGAAACTGAAGTGAGAAAGACCCCTCACTCCTTGACTTGACAAGTTGAAAGCACGTTTGTGCAG